>NC_055987.1:160410171-161010171 GCF_018446385.1 Zingiber officinale
ATATATATATATTTATATATATATATATATATATATATATATAAACATATAATCATATTTAATATCATGTTTTTGGGGCAAATTAATTACCCATTATATTCTGCCTCAAAGTAGTAAACACAAATAACTGTGATGAGAAAAAAAATACGCTAGGAGTGTAATTGGGTTAATGGTAATAGGATATTTTTTTTATTGGCATGCCGCATTGAATAATTACAATATTTGCATGTTACCATATTTGTAATAAAAATATTAATCCCCTTATGTTTGGAAGAATGGAAATAAAAATTTGGAAGGATGGAAATAAGATTAAAAATAAAATTTCGATTGAAAAATTTTTTATTACAAAAGAAGGGACTACTCTTCATTTTTATTGTTTACCTATTATAAATTAATAGAGGATGGAACTAATTTTTACTATCTATCTAAATTGGATGGAAGGAAAGAACTTTTCTTCCTTCCTATTTCGTTCTCATGCTGGCAACGGTGAGAGACTCTATGTGGGCAACCCTGTTGGCCGCCTAGCATGACCCTGCGCACTTTAGAGTAACCATAGCCTTGTGCAATTGTGTTGTGACCAAAACTTATGTGAAATAATTTTGATTTACACTTTTCATCTTACCTTTAAAACTTTTTAAATTATAAGTTTGATCCATATTATATTATTGATATATTTAATTTATTTGACAATTTATTATGATAGTTATTAAATGGGGAAAATAATTAAAATTAAACAAAAGTTAAAATGAATACAATAGAAAATTTTTCAATATATAATTTTAGTTAAACGTCATTTTAACATTTAGATTGATATTTAAGATAAAATGACTATTCACTTTCTATAAATACAATCAAAAAGGTGTATAGTGAATAAATGCCATTTTAATATTTTAGTGCATAACCTTGGCAAAAAAAATTATTATTTAATAATATTAAAATTTAAAATATAAATGTATATATATTAATGAAAGATTAAATGAATAATCTAAGTTTATATGATATATGGAAATTGAAACTAGAAAAAAATATATAAAATCATTTTTTTCAATATAACATTAAAACATTTGATATTACTTATTAAACGTCAATTTGAGATCCCGAGAGGATCTATTGTACATAATTTTAGCTTTAAAAGAAATTGTTATGTGAATGTGACTTTTAGGTCATGTACTCACATGGCAGTAACTTATTGTTGTTTTTATATATATTTCGATCAAATAATAGTATTTTATGTATCATTTAATTATATTTGATCGTAAATAATTTATGTTATTCGTATTGCGAATAATTACTAAATATTGTAGCAATAATTAAAAAAAATGGCTTCTAAATTTTTGATCGGCTATTAAAGATAAATCGGGAAGCACATGACTAATTCAAAAACTTAGCATCTTTTGATTATGTCCCTTATTTGGAGAAAAAATTCTTACAAATATGTTATAACTGGGAATCAAACCGTAATTACTTGAGTGACAATTTGGATGTCCTACCGCGGTACCATAGCCTCGAGGACCGCAATAATAAGAAAAAAAATTTAAAAAATGATAATCCCAGTTAGCCTCATTGACTATCCCTAGGGTGATTGACCCGACCTCACGAAAGTTTCTACCGACCACCAGGATAAATCGAGAAGTGCACGCGGTGACCTGTCGAGAAACCCAACATCCTTTGATTACGTTTCTTATTTGGAGAAAACATTTCTATAAATACGTCATAACTAGGGTACTCGAACCGTGAGTACCTGGATAACAATATGAATATTCTATCGCGCATCATAGCCCCGCAATAATTAGAAAATATGCATGCTGGTGGACTTTTCACATTCATTTACAAAATTTAGAATCATTAAATTTTTATTTATTATATAATTTTCAGATATATGAATGTGCTAATTGTAAATTCATTACATATATCATATTGTATACATATGATATTTCAAATATTTTATGTTGTATATATATTGCACCAAATAAAATATATATTTTCATTGCATGTTTATAATTAGAAAAAATATTACTTTGCGTTTAGCAGTCACATGCAATACAAAATTTCATGATGTTTCATTGCCAAACTCATACAAGCAAATTAAAGCAACTTGCATCCTAGAAAATGAACAAATTTGATACAAATTACATTAATTACATTATTTTTTAATCAAAGTCATCACCATTACAAAGGCACAAATGTTGAACAACTTGTCAACTTGATCTTCATGAGTAAAATATATAGCAAGCTAGATGTACCATTAAAGTAGTCTAGCTAATTTGTTCTACTTGTCTTGCTTACTTAATCAATTATATCGACTAAGAAGTCTTAAGACACTTGTTTAAAAATCTTAAGGTTGTTGAGACAACCAATTATCTGGACCAATAAATTTGTCGCTGACGAAGTGGCTAATGCTTTCATTATTTTTTAACCAACTCACTCTTCTTGACTTATCTGAGCCTGGTCCCAAGCAACCTTGTTCTATGATCGTTGTGTGGCTCCTGACATTAGATATAATATATATATTTTTAAAAAAATAGTAATTTAAAAAAAATTAAAATCAAAGGCCAATTAATTAGTTGAAAGATCTTACTCATTCGGAGACGCATACCATCCCTGCCAACCTTGAGGTTGAATATTTGCAGGCATGTATGTCTTAAAGAAAATCACAGTGGACCATTCATTCCATGCTCTTCCGAGGTAAGTGCCCTGGCTCGAGGTTCGAATGGTGCAATACTTGAATACAAACCCAGTTGGGGAATTTTGGTTCTTCTTAGCATTTGCGATCAACCAACCCTTTCCATTCGAATGCAAAGTACATTTCTGCATACAGTGAAAAAAATAAAGTTAATTAGCTTTAATTCTTCAGCTATTTTTAAATTTCATTGAGCATCTTAATTATTATATATACATTAATATTGTCATCGATAGACTTTGAGTAATTAAAACTACAACTATGTGTCCAGAGACTATATATACCTCGTATATGGATTGCGCAAAGCCAAAAATGAAGTCGACACTGCCCTCGATCCAACATCCGTAGTAAAAATGACGACCTAGGTAGTCACACAAGGTGTCTTGGTGGCCTATGAAATGACACCTATAGAAGGAATTCCTATCTCCCCCTACTAGTGCTGCCTCTGCTACTTCAGGCGCCTGATAATTCCAGTTATATGAATTCTGCATCCAAAAGAGCGAGATAAAAGTTTACATGAACCCATGGATAAGTTCTTATGTATGTATTACATTTCTTTTATACATTTATTGTTTTAAGTCCATGCATATATATATACTAGAAAGCTTTGCAAAGAGTTCTCACTGAAAATGTAATATCGCGAGCAACAAAGTCATTGGCATAGACGATAAAGGTTGCACAATTTCTAGTATCACCGTGATCATTCCAGTCGATTCTAGTGTTGCTAGCACCTTCGCCTTGGAGAACAATAAATGGTTTTGGCCCCCATATGTGAACCTTCTCCCTACAACAAGTATCCAAAACAAAGTATTCATAACTTTGGACAAATGAAGAACTTAGGAGAAGAGATGGTTGTAATACCTGTAAGTTCCTTTCTTTATATTAATTTGAACCCACTGTTGATTGCCATCAGGAATGGAATCGATAGCAGCTTGAATAGTCTTGAAATTTCCATGCCCTTTCTGATCAACAGTAATGAATTTGGAGATTGAAGCAGCTCCAACTATGCACACACAGCTGCTCAATGCCAATAATAGCATAAAAAAGATGAAGGAATAATGCATGATGAATATAAAGCAAATTTAGTACTGAACAAGTGTTATGCATGTCTGAAACTAAGATTTTGACATGTATATAAAGAATTCTGGTTGACTGCATTGAATTTAGGTCTGGAAGGAATGAATTTACAATATTTTTTCACCATGAAGAAAATTTTAAATGAAAGCAAATAGCTAAAACGGATGAAAGGAAAGTCTTTCATATAGCTAAAACGGATGAAGGGAAAGTGGGAAAGGTAATATTTGGACTAACTTTACCACAAAGTCTAAAGCGAGAATTTTATGAATAAATTTCAAGTAAGAATAATAAATCACAATTTTGGAAACAAATTGGAAAAAAAACGAAATTAAAGGTGCATCTATATATACCGATCCATGTTGTGCTAACTGTTTAATCATCCTTCCAATATCATTACGTGAAGAATTGGACGGGAAATTTAATTAACATTTATTCTATTCCATTTTATTTATTTGCAAGCATTAATTTATAGGATCATTTTAAAGTCTAAAGGAGGTTTTACCCAAAGGGATTGAAAAGTTTTTCCTTACGGCAAATAAGTAATGGTTTTACTTATCAAACTATAAATATTGATTTCTACACAGACAAAAAAAAAAAAAACTATTTGATTTAAATTTTCAATTTGGCATTTTTGTTATATTATAATTTCACAGTTTATATATATATATATATATATGGAACTGCCACATCAGCGGTCCCCTAGAGCCGGTCCTATGGATATGGAGGGAGGTAAATACAGGTACATAGGTGGAAAGTGCATGACAGAGACGTTAACTCCAGACAGTGACACCCCGGAGATCGACCCCTGGACCTTTCAGCCATATATATATATATATATATAAAAGGATGGTTAATAGCAAGGCTGGATTTTCCTATTTTCTCTTCCATTTACAAACTATGTAAACCTCCTCCCAAAAAATGGAATCTAAAAAGGTAGATCTGCTATCTTAGCTGCCTCCTAGTGTCGGCCCCACGGATATAGAGGGAGGTTCATGCAGGTACACAGGCAATAGGCGCATGGCGGAATAAACCCCAGATCGTCAGTTCCTGAGAATCGACCCCTGACCATTACGCCAGAGATATCATACGCCCACCGTCTGCGCTACGCCCTGGGGGCAAAATGGAATGATTTCTAGATATATGAAATGATGGATTTGGGAATGAGGGAATGGAATCATAGTAAAAGATGGTATTTGAATTATGGGTTTAGAAATGACAATTTAAGAATAATTTCTAGATTTATGGAAATCGACCAAATCCACATATATAACTAAGCGGATTTCATTTCTATTCTCATTCCTATTACACCTTACTATCAAATATATACTCATAGTCATTTTCATCATTTAATCAAACGTTACCTATTTTATTACCGGGTGAGGAGAGAAATTAACTATACAGTAATTCGTTTTTAATTATTAGTAAAATTATTTAACCATCTTATCCTAATTCTTACATCACAACAAGTTTATAGCTATCTTGGATAGAAATGATTTAAAATTTATCTCTTTAAATCGAAAATCATGACATGATTTTAAATTAAACTGGATTTTTTTTTTGCTTGAGTTAAATATTTAAACTTTTCAAAAAAAAAAAAATATTCTAATTTACTTTTAATTTTTCCATGTCATTCCTGCTATTGCAAGGTAGCTTTCATTCGTCGTCTCAGCATTCATAATCAACCGTTCAAGTCTCGATCACAGCCAAAACTAAATTCAACAGCACTTTCGATCCAAACTACCTGTTGCTTGTCGCCGACTATAATGAATACAATAAATTAATTAATTTTAAAATATAAATAAAATAAAAATATTTGGATATTAATTTTTTTGACATACAAAATAAAAATATTTAACATTGATACATTCAAAACTACGAATCAAAAATATTATTCATGAAGTTGTAAATTCTAAATAACTCATTCATTATTATATCATTATCAATTTTTTCAACTAATTTTATTTTCCAACTTCATTTAACTTCATTATCAAATGAAGTTGTAAAACATAAGACTTGTAAAGTATATTTATCCGGTATGATAATAATACAACTTCATTAAAGTCATGCGCCTCAATTAAATGACATAGAAAATTTTTCTATAGTAAAAGAGACAGA
Organism: Zingiber officinale; assembly: GCF_018446385.1. Taxonomy (NCBI): domain Eukaryota; kingdom Viridiplantae; phylum Streptophyta; class Magnoliopsida; order Zingiberales; family Zingiberaceae; genus Zingiber; species Zingiber officinale. The sequence goes on from NC_055987.1 coordinate 160,416,044, forward strand.
TGAATCTTGTATACCAATCAGAGGAAATAACGAAAAGAAAGAGTATAATGGAAGAAAATTAACATATTAGGAAAGTTAATTTGTCTTGTATATTAGCAAAGTCTATTATATATGTACTTTTCATAACACTTAAAAATGGAAAATTTGAATGTCAGATCCATCCCTATTTTTAGAGTGAATTTCATGAGACTAAATAATTAAATGGTCAAGCAGCACGGTAGTAGAAAATGGCTGAAAAAATTATGAGGTAATTAAATATTGAATCTATTGTTAAAGTCATCGATTGTTTATTTCATGAGAAGACAAGATAACTTGGCAAAGTGACCATATACTGAGACTTGAGAACAGGTAAAATCATATGAAAATGGATTTAGTTGTCATTGCATCTCATTATCAAAGCAGAGAATGTACTAAATAATTATATAGTCAGACCTAGTACATGTATCAGCAGTTCATGTATCAGCAGTTCAAATCTCCTGTCCCTAATATCATCTGTCCCCGTGTCCTACTTATTACTCCAGCCCATCGTCGGCAGTCTCCGGTCATCATCCCGATCAACACTATAACTTTTGAGGAAGGTGAACCCAAGAGGGTCGTCATCGGCATGATCGACGCCGGAATCCGGCCGGATCTGAGCAAACTTTCCTCTGCCATCGATCTAAGTCCCTGTTCAGATCCGGCCAGATTCCTGCGTCGATCGCGCCCCCCTTGGGTCCACCTTCTCAAGGATTATAGTGTTGATCGGGACGGTGACCGGAGACCACCGGTGATATACTGGGACTACGAGTGAGATACGGGGATAGAAAAATTTAGGGACAGAGGATTTAAACTCATGTATCATAGATATGAGAATGGATCTACTTGTCAATACATGTCGTTATTAAGGAAGGGATCTAGTTATCTATATGAATATGCTATATTCTTACTGAGGTTTGTTGTACAAAAACAAATATTGGGGTAACCAAAGAGTCTAGGTAACACAATAGGAACTATCATAGTTGACTTGGGATAGATAATATAGAATCAAGAAAAAGAGGAGGAAAGCAAAATGGAGAGAAGGGAGAAGATAAATATTTAACTTGATAAAGATGTCATGACTAGTTGGTATTAATTCTGGCTAAAGAAACTAAAACCATACTTGAAAATCATGCAACTAAGGAAGTTAAGATAGACATCTAGCTTTAGCATGATTTGCAGCTCATCACAGCTTAGATGCATCTACCATATAACACATGGATCCGGTATAAGGGAGCTATTAAGATAGCGAATCTATCTTTCCTTTTAGATGCACCTATCATAACACAAAGGGATATTCTTAAACATATAAATCCCTCTTCTATTCTACTCTTGCTAGGATTCCTATGAAAAATGTTCATTCACCAAATCCCCGGCCCTCACTTTCTCACCCTTTTTCCAATGTATATGTAACAACAATATAGGTATGGGGCAACGCTTAAACATATATCTATAGCTCTAGCCAAAACTAAAAAATCTGAAAGACTTCAAACAGTTGAATAATCTTTCAAATGTTGGGTAGTTACAGCTGAACGAGACTATCTAAATAGGAATAAACACAAGAACGGAGAAAAATAGATCAAAATTCAAGATTTTTTAAGGAAACAGGTGAAATTTGATAATGCTTACTAAATATTCCAAAAATCTTCTCGAGATCCTGACAGATAATGCCCTTCCACTAAGTTGTGGATATATCATAGATATATAGAAGAATAACTATATGATTCTATCTTCAAAAATTCAAACAACTATTAATGAGAAAAGGAAAAAGATGATTGGGAAACCTACGCCTTGTCAGTGAGGCATATTATGAGACGGGAGATAGGTAGAAGAGACTGTTTGGACTTTGATGTCGGCTAGAGGATGATAAATAGACAGTCATCCTCTTCGATCGCTTCCTACGTTTGTTAGTGTAGCGGAATACCAAAACAAAAGCTAAACTAAAACAAGAAAGCAAACATAACATATTCATTTACGTGGTTCATAGATTAGGGCTTATACTCCACGGCTATCCGTAAGGTGGATGATTCCTTAATCCGTTGGTGGATTAATCCCCGAAACTTCGACTAGCTTGATCCTTCTTCTTGGTGGAGAAACCTTGTCACAATCTCTTGATCACACACAAGGATCACACTAAGGATCACACTGAGAGTTTTAGAGATTCTAATAAGCTTTAACCAAGTCTATTGTTGTCACCCAAGCCAGTCATCCCAAGCTCCATTATATAGAGCTTGGGGGAAATATCCAAGCTGTTTTCCTGCTACCAGTCGATTGGTAAAGTCACCAGTCTACTGGCCTCTATGGAAAATCGATCGTTACACCCAACGGTTCGATACCAGTCGACTGATACTAGGATCAATTGATTAGTCCACTTCGGTTGAGAGAACAAAAATATTCTATTCATTCCTACCAGTTGACTGGTAAAGTCACCAGTCGACTGGTAAATCCTAATCCTAGGATTTTATCCTGAGTACAATCTATAATGCACTCATTTTCTCCCGCACAACCTCGACAATACCTTCTATCCTCCTCCATCATCCTTTCGTTCCTCAGATGCTTCCCCATCCTTCACATCTTGCCTTAAAGAGCTTCATTTGACCTTGTTCTTTGTTGTTGGATCTTCCATTGCCAAAAGCTCCTTACTCCAGGACTTTAACTTTGCCAAGTCACACTTGGACTTACGTTGTCAAGACTATACACTTGGACTTACACCGCCAAACCTCCACACTTGGACTTTGCCTTGTTATACCTACATCCTGCAAACTTACAAACACATATCAAATACAACAATAACCTAACTTAAACTTTTGCCCAAACATCAAAACCTAGGGTCACACTGATTGCTCCAATAATATTTCCTTTTTTGATGTTTGGTAACCCGTTTAAGTTAGGGAAACAGATACTGTAATAACATGTAAATAAATATGCAATCTCTTCATGTATTTATCATAGAGCCTAATCTTAGGCTCCCCTTCACCTAAGCTCCCATTGAGATAGGATTTTCCATAAAGGTATGTAGGTTTTCTACTTAAACCTAAACTTCTCCCCCTTTGCATATATCAAAAGGAGCTCCAACAATATCCCAATTATTGGACTCTTTAACTTATAATAACCATAATTATCATGTATTAATCTCCCATAAGATTACATACATATACATAATCCTGTTGGCCAATTTCTATTGCTGAAAAATTATTTCAGACTGTATCAGTCGACTGCTATAAGCCCTAGTCAACTGCCCTCATTGAAACAACCTCACAGAAACATTCTATGTTTGATGAATAGTATTACCAGTCAACTAGTATCTGAGCTAGTCTATTGACACCTATTTTCAACCTAAACTACATTCTGAAGCCAATTTTAAAAATGCACCAATAATTCGACATACCTCTAAAATTTTTTAAATTTTATGGAGATGTCTGTTTTACCCTTGTCTATTTAGAAAAATATATTTAAAAATATATTCATCAAGGATCCCAATATTGACACAAAATCCAAAATCATTTAAATGGTTCAATTGAATTTTGACATAAAGTCCTAGTTTTGACTCCCTCTTGATATATTTGTCCATACTAAATCATAATGCATCCTTAACATTAATTTATATGACATCTATACATTTAAAACCAATTATCATGCAATATGAACTTCATTCATATTCTTATGCATGAATCTCATCTTCCTATGTGCCAACCAATTAGATTAGAGACTCAAGTCCATCTCTAACCCCTTTGGTATATTCCATGACCCATCTAGAATCCTAAGCAAGGTCCACTTGAGATCCATTGACCATGAGTTCTAATTTAACTCTTTGAGCTCTTCCTAGAGATCTTAACCCTAACCACCTCCCTAGGTGACTCATCTAAAAATACGAGGCCACAACGGTGGACCTCTGGTGACACTTGGCCTACAAATTTGATCTTCTTAACCTTTGACACATTGTCCTTTCTTTCTAACCTATCAACCTTTTCCTTTAAAGCTTGATTCTCCACTTATAGGTTCTTAACCCTAGAATTAGCATGTCGACCTTAGACACTCCTAAACCTACCTTTCCTAGGCACATATCTCCCCTTATTAGGATTAATGCTTTGATCATTTCCTACCTCCTTTCCCTTAATCGAGATAGGTTTACCATTTATAGGTTATTACGTCACCGCAAATGCATGGTTACGTCATCAGTAATACAAAATATATCAAATCCACAGGGATTGTTGATTAAGCACTAGTTAACTTCGCACGGTGAATTATCTAGACAACTGAAGGTTAATTGGAAAAGAGAAAGTGGAGAAAACAGAGAATGTAAAGAGTAGAGAAAGAGGAAGGTGGCACGACCGTGTAACTTCACACGCCCAAGGAATTCTCCCTTGCCGTTGATGCTACACGACCCTGTCATGACCACACGACCAAAGCCATTCCCCTTTGCAAGGTCATGTGGTACTCATTGCCAAAATCGTTTTCCTCCGTTTGGTTATAGAATTAGCTACAAACATCAATTCTTCTCCAAATTTGACTCCTGAAAGCATAAAATGCACAAGAGCAGATCTACGAACAAAGAAAAGTATTCATGCTAAAAGCAAAGCAAGGAGCATGAAAGTGCATAGATAAAGCATGTATAAAACATAAGAATGTGCGTCAAAACATGCTAAACAAGTGTATAAAATCTACGCACATCAGGAGTCACCGAAGGCTTCAAACCAAGTAAAAATTGCTTGTGTTTTTCTCGTGTTTCTTCTCTTTTATTTCTTACTTTCCATTGCGTACTCGTGTTTTCAAAAACCAAAAAACAAGCATTTTGAAAACCACGTAATTCACCCCCCCTCTCACGTGCGTTGCGATCCAACAATTGATATCAGAGCCATGCTCCGCTTTGATTTGGTGCAACCACCAATAAGGCAAAGGGGGTAATTTTTTTTCTCTCTTTTCTTTTCTTTTCTTTTCAGTTTTAAGTTTTTCGACATAATCCAAATTGGTATAGTTACATCTTTGGAAAATTCTTTTTCATAACAATTCAAACTGAACTGGTGCAACACCAATTTAGTCTTAAATTCTTTTTTTTTTCCACACTGGTAAATCCAAGACCAAGTCTTGGGATCCTCTTCTTTGTTTCTTTATGTGCAAGAGTTATGGCCCAAATCGAGGGATTCAGCACCGTCCGTCCTCCCCTATTCAACGGTGATGACTTCCTATACTGGAAGAAGCGAATGAAGGTATATCTAAAGACCAACTTTGACCAGTGATTCAGGGTCACCAGAGGCTACAAGACTTCAGTCGACAACTTCTGAAATCTAATAGACCCAGAACATTGGAACCTAGAGATGAAGAAGAAAGCCCAAATGAACTTTAAAACCATCAACACACTACAATGCGGGCTAATAAAGGAAGAGCTGAACTGAGTGGGCCCACACGAAAATATGAAGGAACTGTGGGACAAGCTCATCGAACTGCACAAGGGAACTAGCGACGTAAAGGTAACCAAACAAGATCTTTATTTAAATAAATTATTTAATATAAAAATACAGGAAGGAGAATTGGCGAGTCAAATCCACGCGAGGATAAAGGCATCCTCAACGGACTTCACACCATCAGCCACCAAATGGAGAACTGTGACCTAATAAGGTATGCTGTAAACACATTTCCTCAGAATGCATTGTGGGCATCCATCGTGGATGCCTACAAAATTTCAAAGAATCTTTCAAAATTAAAGTTAGATGAACTATTTTGTGAACTTGACCTACATGAACAAACTAATACCAGAACTGAGATAGGTGTTGCTCTCTTTGCAGGTTCCTCCAAGGAAAAGTCAAGAATCAAGCTTGAATTTGAAGGTGAGTCTGACCAAGACTCAGAAGATGAAGAACACCTTGTGAACTTGGTAAGAAAAATGTTCACCAGGAGAAAGAAGAACTTCAATAAAAATGACCTACAGAAGATCAACTCTACTACCGAACAAAAGAATGTGACTTGCTTCGAATGCAATAAGAAGGGTCACTACAAGAACAAGTGCCCAAAGCTGAAGAATGACAAGAACAAAACAACCAAGAAGAAAGCACTCAAGGCGATGTGGGATGAATCATCAGATGAATTGGATGTCGAAGATTAGAAGCACCGAAGCTACCTCGTGCTGATGGCCCGTGAATCAAAATCAGATGACGAATCAGAAGACGGGTCCGAACCTGAATCAAGCCACGAGTCCGTACTCATTTCTGAAGGTTCGGATGAGATATATTTTAATTTAAGCAAAAAGCTCTTTAAAGTAATTCCATGACTAAATAAAAATTAATCGAACACGAAAATCAAAATAAAATGCTCCTTGAGGAAAACCAGTGCCTCAAGGAACAAATTGAAAACTCTAATCCAAATAAAGTTGTAAGACTTGAGGAGGAAAACTCAATACTAAAAATTGAAATTAATAAACTTAAAGGGATGTTAGAAAACTTTACAACTAAATCAAAAAACTTGGATTTAATTCTAAAAAAAATCAAAAAGGTGTATACAACAAATCTAGATTTTGATACAAGCCTAGATCAACAAATAAATCATTTATGTCACTTGTAACCCAAAACAAAACATAAACTAAAGTTTGGGTTCCGAAAGCGTGCCTAACCACGCAAGTAGGAATTAACCAATACTATATACCCAAAGATAAAATATATTATATAAAATCAAATAACCCAAGTCAAAATTCAAAACATAAAATTAAATCTACTAAACCAAAGTCAAACCATAGAAATAATTACAAGACTAACTCAAACCTAAATTATCATCAAGTCTACTATAATTACAAAAGTAACCGACATAAACCCAGAATTAAAGTTTAATCCAGAGCAATAATTCAGGGGAGGCTCTAAACTAGTTGGCACCTCTAAAAATAACCTACCCGGCAAGGTAATTAGGATTAGCTTAAAAAGGGATAAAAGTTTAACTTGACCTATGGTACTGGTGAAGTTTGGATGATAGTAGGTTAAGGAAGCTCTGTCTATGCATATCTAGGACGATATGACTTAATGGAACTAACCGAAGTTATCCCTTACGAATTCTAACTAGTTAGACCAAGGTTTTATACTAAGTTCAGTGGATGAGACTATTTGGAAAATCTTGAAGTCATGGTTACTCTAATGATGTCTAGGTGACTCACCATAACTCAGAAGTTTATCCAAAGAATACATATTTGTTGAACCCAAAGCTAAACCTGAATCTAATAAAAAGTTAAACCTAACCTTGAAATTGAACCCAACTCATCTCACAAAAATTATAGGATTCCTTGATTAAAAACATAGATTATGTGAGATAACTAAACACTTAAATTAAATTAAATTAAATTAAATTAAAATAGATAAAATAAAATAAAATAAAATAAAATTAATTAAATTAAATTAAAATAATCAAATCAAATTAAATTAAATTAAATAAATAAATTAAATTAAAATAAATAATTTAAATTTAATTTAAATTAAATTAAATTAAATAAAACTTAAAATTAAATATTAAATTTAAATTAAATCAAATTTAAAATTAAATTAAACTAAAAAAAAATAAATTTGACTTAACAAAATTAACTTAAAAAACTTGACTTAAGAAATTAACTTAAAAATTTGACTTAAAAACTTGGCTTAAAAAATTAACTTAAAAACTTGACTTTAAGAAAAATTAACTTAAAAATTTAACTTAAAAAAATTAACTTAAAAAATTGGCCGAAGGCCCCCTTAGAGAGCGCCTCCGGAAGGCGCCTCCAACATCGATAGAAGGCGCCCTCAGGAGCGGCGGGAAAAATCCTGCCTAAACGGTGGATGGCGCCTTCAGTCGATAGAAGGCACCCTCCATAACCCATGGAAGGCGCCCTCCATCAAGATAGAAGGCGCCAACCCATTTTTTTTCGACGAATAGAGGCTTTCCCTATTCACATTTGTTCACGAATCCAGCCACACCGAGGCGCCTTCTAGCCCAGATTTCTCATATTCATCCTTGTTAAAACCTCAAGATGCCTCCTCGATATACCCTACCTCATTATATTGTTTCAATATTTAATTTCTGTGCTTTTTTTTATATATTTATACCTATATGCGTGTATAAAATTAGGAAAAGATGACATGTTGCCCCTGCTCCTAGTAATGCCCCATCCACTGACGCTAGATTTTCTACTAAGCAGTATAGGATATATTTTACTAAGCATTCATATGTTCCATTAAAATGTAGATATTTGAGTAGACCCTTCTTTACTCAGTATTGTACCCCCATTACACAAGTGATTGAGCATTACCAGTTAGATAAGCTGGTTTACTGTAATCATGCAGTAAATTATGATTTTTGTGCTTAATTTTATAATAACTTAGAAAAAATAGATGACTTGACTTACTCCACCAGAGTTGGTGGAAAGGATTTTCAATATTCTCCTACCCTATTACGTACCGCCCTAGGACTCAAGCCATCTGCATGTCCATTTTTGTGTTACCCTGGTAGGGATCTGCCATTTGGCGAGCTCTACTCCCACATTATATTAGATACTATCTATATGTATTCTTTTTGGGGGAGGAGAGACCACCTGTAGTGACTGACTTCAGGTTACTCTCTCTTAGGGGTCCAAGACTATATCTTGTATCGAGTCCTGACTACTTGCATTTTGTCGATCACATCTTCTAATGTTGCAACGATGCGTCCTTCGTACTCTTTCTTTCTGTATGCTCTATGTCTGTATCTAGATATAAACATTGCATTACATATGTTCCATAATGTCATTCATGCATCTAATCTTGTCCACATGCCTTATTGTCATATTTTGACATATATTTTTTCGACCTTAGAGATAGACATGACCTAGGGGAGGATCACTTCCCTTAGTGCATATGACGAGATGGGTCAGTGTTAGCTAGCGTTAGTACATATAGATATTACCGCTCAGGGGATCCTAGCCTGGAGAGCTAGGCAGTAGCTAGCTGCAACAATCGAGGCCGAGGAAGAGTTTCCATTTTTCTGTTCCAGCCGAGGGAGAGGAGTGGCTAGAGTTTATGAGCGAGGAGCTTCTTGGATATCCTCTCTATTGGTTGCTATGCGGAATATCATACCGGTTCCCCTGTATAAAAATTTTGTACAAGTCCTGAACCTTTACTAACAACCTATTGTGTTCTTTAGAAATTAAATTAGGAATCGCAAATGGAACTTACCATTATTGATTCCAAATTTAACTTATCTATTTTTAGTGGTTTAGACTTGGATGGCAAACGATGCTTAACATTATTTATCCAAATCCACCCATGTTACAAATTCAAATAAATATTAATTTCTAAAATTGGCTTCTAGGACTGCATGGCGAGGTACTAGGCCTTCTTGGGTATGGGATTATCCACCACCGCCTAAACAAAGCCTTTTAAAGAAATTTAATATTTAATTTCCTTATAGTAACCCTAGGTTTAACCAAAAGGAACAATCGAATCACAATTCGAAAAACAAAAAAAAATCACAAACTCGAATTACAAATTCGAAACCTAGAATCTCTTGCTTCTTGTGTTTGGAATTCATATAAAGAAAACTAGTATGATGCGGAAAACAATTACTAGTTATACCTTTCTTTGTAAGCAACAACCTCTTGATCTTCTATCGTATTCCTCTTCTTATCTCGGATATTGTGTGGGCAACGATCTACAGAGATGAGAATCCACCTAGCCTCCTTCTTCCTTCTTCCAAGTTTCGGCCAAGCACCTTTCTCCAAGAGATAGCAAGTCTCGTCCACCAACCAAGCTCCAAGAGATGCAAGAGCAAAGCCTCCTTTCTCTCCTTCTTCTCCTAGTAAGAACCGACCACCACAAGCACTCCAAGAGGGGAATTGTAACACCCACGAAATATTAAGATAGGTATATGGATATTATTTTCTTTAGAGCATAGAAATAAAAAGGATAAGAGAAAAGGGGAAAATAGAAACAAAAAATAGAATAAGAAGAGGTGAGGTCAAGGATTGAACCTTGAACCTCCCACAAATAATGGAGATAAATTTATGTATGATAACCACTAGGATAATGAATAATATTTGGATAGAAAGGAATGAAAAATTTAGTTAAAGGTAAGAAGGAAATAAAAGAAAACTAAGCAAAAGAGCAAGAGAAAACCAAGTGGCTTACCTCCTCTTCCTCTTGGTTAAGAGAAGAAGCAAGCAAAAGGTAAATTGCCTACTTCCCTCCCTCTCTCTATTTTCGTGGGAATTAAAGGAGTGGGGGAAAAGAGGAGTTGAGGGAATGAATAAAGACATGTTTCATTAGCAAAGGAATAAATAGATTGGGAGAAGAAAAAAAACAAGAGATTAAATCCTTTTCTTTCTTCCTCCTTCCTTTCTCCTTCTTCATTCTTCACCGAACCAAGAAACCCTTCCCTCTCCTTATTCCAAAAGCTAAGCTAAGTTCCTCTTCAAGAAAACTAGATTTAGAGAGGAAACCTTCAAGATCTATCCCTTCCAAGCAAGAGAAGCAAAAGGAGGTACAAGAAGAAGAAGCTCTCTCCTTCCTATTGGGACCTTGACGTCCGCTAGAGGGGGGGGGGGGGGGGGGGAATAGCGTGTCACCCAAATCGTCGCTTCCTACAATGGTTAATGTGCACAGCGAAAATACAAGATAAACACTAACAATAGAAAGCAAACCTAACACGTTGATTTAACGTGGTTCGGAGATAAAGCTCCTACTCCACGGCTGTCCGTAAGGTGGATGATCCCGATCCGTCGGTGGATGATTCCCCGGAGAACTTCCGGCTAGCTCGCATAGCTCCTTGTGGGTGGAGAAACCTCGCCACAACCTCGTACAAGCACGCTAGATCACTTGGGCACTTGGAGACTCTAATTAGGGTTAACCACCACTAATTTCGTCAACTTCAACCAAGCTTCCAATGCTTGGTTATATAGGCCACGGGTTAGAAAACCCCGCCTACCAGTCGACTGCCAAAACATGCAGTCGACTGCCCTTCGTGGAAATTCGACCGTTGCAGCCCAACGGCTCGATATCAACCCTCTGTTCGCTACCAGTCGACTGCTACAGTACTGCTACAGTACACCCTAATTTTGGAATTTTACCCCGAGTACATTCACTCAGCACTCGTTCTCGCCCGACCAACCTAGAACTAGCCTTCTAGCCTCCTCCATCAGCCTTGCGTCCCTCGGATGCCTCCCCATCCTTCATGTCTTGCCTTCTGGAGATTCCATCGACCTTGTCATTGTTGTCGGATCTTCCTTTGCCAAGAGGTCGCGCCTCCGGGACTTCAACCATTGCCAAGTCACACTTGGACTTACGTTGCCAAGACTACATGCTTGGACTTACACTGCCAAGACTCATCCTTGGACTTACGTTGCCAAGACTACATGCTTGGACTTACACCGCCAAGACTCACCCTTGGACTTTCCTTGTTGTACCTGTATCCTGCACACTCATAATGCATATCAAATACAACAATAAACCTAACTTAAACCTTTGCCCAAACATCAAAACCTAGGGTACCCAGATTGCTCCAACAATCTTCCCCTTTTTGATGTTTGGCAATCCGTTTAAGTTAGGGAAACAATATAGCAATACATATGAAAATAAATATATGTAATCTACACATGCATAAATCATGGAACCTAATCCTAGGCTCCCCCTTCACCTAAGCTCCCCCTTGAGCTAGGATTTCTTACAAAGGTAAACTTCTCACCTTTTGCTAATAAATGAGCAATCGCTCCCCCTTCACCTAAGCTCCCCCTTGAGCTAGGATTTCTTGCAAAGGTATGTAAGTTTCCCACTTAAACCTAAACTTCTCCCCATTTGCCATACATCAAAAAGAGCTCCAACAATATCCCAATTATTAGACTCTTTGACCTCTAATGACCATAAACATCATGTATCAATCCCCCATAAGATTACATACATGTTCACCACTATTTTGGTCATTTTTTAATGCTTAACAAAATATTTTCAGACCGTATTAGTCGACTGCTATAAGTACCAGTTGACTACAATCGTCAAAATGAGCTTACAGAGACATTCTGTGCTCATGAATAGTGTTACCAGTCGACTGGTAAAACCAGCAGTCGACTAGCCTCGTCAAAATGAGCTTACAGAGGTCCTCTGTGCTGAAAATTACTGTTACCAGTCGACTGGTAACTGTACCAGTCGACTGGTACTCTTTTTGGGCAAAAATCAGCCTTTTTTACCCACTTTCAGAAATGCGTCAAAAATTCCACAGACCTCCAAAAAATCCCAAATTTTGTGGAGAGGTCTATTTTATCCATGTATACTTGGGAAAAATATATATAAAAATATATTTATCACAGATCCCAAGATTGACATAAAATTCAAAACTAGCTAAATGGTTCAATTGAACCTTGACCTAAAGTCCTAGTTTTGGCTTCCTCTTGATGTATCTGCCTATACTAAACCATAATGCATCCCTAACATTAGTTTATATGACATATATATATCAAAAACTAATTTTCATGCAATATGAACCCAATTCATATTTTCATGCACGAAACATATCCCAATTGTGCCAACCCACTAGGTTAGAGGCTTAAGTCTGTCTCCTAACCACTTGGCACATTTGATAACCCTTCTACCATGGGTCCCAAAGGCTCTTCCTAACCTTAGGAATCTTAACCTTAGTCACCTCCCTTGGTGACTCATCCACTATGGCTAGGCCACTTCGGTGCACCTCGGGTGACACTTGGCCTACAAAACTCACCTTCTTAACCTTAGACACATTGTCTTTAGTTAATTTCTTCTTGTCCTTAACCTTGGACATCCCATCCTTGCCATAATTATATGCCACCCTAGCATATTCCTTCTTATTGGCCTTAGATGACTCTCCCTTATCCTTGGTCACACCTCCCTTACCAATGTCATGTGCAACCTTAGCACTTGACCTCCTTTTGGTCTTGGAGGGACCTAATTTGATATTTTTGGGTCTTTGACCACCCAAATACATGTCAAGTCCTTTAGGTCCAATAATGAACCTCTCTAGGACTTTCTCCATTTCCTCAAGCTTTGTCTTCAAGGCTTGATTTTCCAATTCTAGGGTTCTAACCCTAGAATCAACATGTCCATTATGGACATTCCTAGACCTACCCTTCCTAGGCATGTGTCTCCCCTTCTTGGGATTAATGCTTAGGTTTTCACCCACTTTCCTTCCCTTAGGCAAAGTGGTTTGGGTCTTATTAGGTCTACCCTTAGTGTATGATTTCTTAGGGTTATCTACCATGTTAACCCTATTTCTATCATTATACCTAAATCCATGATTATGCTTAGGTAAATAATCTACATTATTTCTAACAAGCATATAAGAATTGGAGATTGGATTAAACTTCAAAATAGGGATTACCTTCCCTTTTACCTTTGAAGCTCCCCCTTGACTTGTGCTCCTCTTCTTTCCCCATTTCTTTAAGTGCGCCAATTTCTTGAGCTCTCTTCTCCTTGGGCACTTTGTGTGGTAGTGACCCCACTCACCACATGTAAAGCACCTAATGTGCTTCTTCTCCTTCTTCTTCCTACAACTCACATTAATTTCTAAATTAACTTTAGTGAGTTTAGGGTTTACCTCCAATACCTTCTTGAGCGAAGGACACCTACTCTTGTAGTGCCCCATCTTACCACACTCAAAGCATTTGATGTGATCCTTTGTGCTCTTCTTGGTAGTTGAGGTGGAGGGTTGAGCTTCCAAGATCTCCTCTTCCTTGGATTGCTCTTCTTCCTCTTCACTTGAAGATGTGGACAGTTCCACTTCTTCCTCCCTTGAAGATGTGGATGATACCTCCTCATCTTCCTTCTCCTCCTCGGATGTTGAGCTCGTGTCAACATTCGATTGATCCTTCTCTTCTTGGACCAATGAGTCCTTCTCCTTGGGTTCCTCCTCTTCTTGGATTTGTGTAGGACTCTCATGAAGCGCAATTACCTTTTTCCAAAGGTCACTTGCATTCTCGTATTCACCTACATTCAATATCGCATTAGGAGGTAATAAATTAATTAAAATTATAGTTACCTCCTTGTCCGTCTCCGATTGCTCCCTTTGCTCATCGGTCCAATATCGACGTCGGAGACGCTTTCCCTTCTTGTCCGTTGGAGCTTTAAACGGTTCCTCTAACGCAATCCATTGGTTCCAATTCATTTGGAACCACATCTCCATGCGCTTCCTCCAATAGTCGAAGTCCTCGCGCTCGTATGGAGGTGGGATTCGGATGTCCCATCCGAGAGGTCCCTCCGACTCCATCTTCTTCCTCTAGCCGCTCTCTTGGCGATTAGTCCAACAAGAGCTCACCTAGCTCTGATACCACTTGTTGGGACCTTGACGTCCGCTAGAGGGGGGGGGGGTGAATAGCGTCTCACCCAAATCGTCGCTTCCTACAATGGTTAGTGTGCACAGCGGAAATACAAGATAAACACTAACAATAGAAAGCAAACCTAACACGTTGATTTAACGTGGTTCGGAGATAAAGCTCCTACTCCACGGCTGTCCGTAAGGTGGACGATCCCGATCCATCGGTGGATGATTCCCCGGAGAACTTCCGGCTAGCTCACGTAGCTCCTTGTGGGTGGAGAAACCTCGCCACAACCTCGTACAAGCACGCTAGATCACTTGGGCACTTGGAGACTCTAATTAGGGTTAACCACCACTAATTTCGTCAACTTCAACCAAGCTTCTAATGCTTGGTTATATAGGCCACGGGTTAGAAAACCCCGCCTACCAGTCGACTGCCAAAACATGCAGTCGACTGCCCTTCGTCGAAATTCGACCATTGCAACCCAACGGCTCGATATCAACCCTCTGTTCACTACCAGTCGACTGCCCCAGTCGACTGCACCAGTCGACTGATGAAACCACCAGTCGACTGCTACAGTAACGCTACAGTACTGCTACAGTAAACCCTAATTTTGGAATTTTACCTCGAGTACATTCACTCAGCACTCGTTCTTGCCCGACCAACCTAGAACTAGCCTTCTAGCCTCCTCCATCAGCCTTGCGTCCCTCGGATGCCTCCCCATCCTTCACGTCTTGCCTTCTGGAGCTTCCATCGGCCTTGTCATTGTTGTCGGATCTTCCTTTGCCAAGAGGTCGCGCCTCCGGGACTTCATCCATTGCCAAGTCACACTTGGACTTACGTTGCCAAGACTACATGCTTGGACTTACACTGCCAAGACTCATCCTTGGACTTACGTTGCCAAGACTACATGCTTGGACTTACACCGCCAAGACTCACCCTTGGACTTTCCTTGTTGTACCTGTATCCTGCACACTCACAATGCATATCAAATACAACAATAAACCTAACTTAAACCTTTGCCCAAACATCAAAACCTAGGGTACCCAGATTGCTCCAACACTTCCTTGGCACTTAGGATACTTTTCTTCTTAAGAAAAACCACAAGTGAAAGGATGTAAGTTTCCCTCACCTGTGGTACAATAGCTTGTGTGTTTTCTATGAGATTTGGTTACATAAAAACCCAAGTTAACTTCATGAAAAATTTTAGCCAAGACAAGACCACAAAGAAGGACC
Organism: Zingiber officinale; assembly: GCF_018446385.1. Classification (NCBI taxonomy): domain Eukaryota; kingdom Viridiplantae; phylum Streptophyta; class Magnoliopsida; order Zingiberales; family Zingiberaceae; genus Zingiber; species Zingiber officinale. Next base: position 160,431,552 of record NC_055987.1, read on the forward strand.
TAGGAATATAAAGACCTAAATTTTAACATGCTCAATATGCTTCTTATAACATGTATCTTAAGGTAGGGATTTATCTAATGTTCATATGCTAGAATGTTTGATTGGAACTTAGAATCATGCCCTTAGACTCTCGGCCAAACATGAACAAAGGAGATAGGTAAATTGAGACTCAAACCAAGCATGCTCCTTTTTGTTTTATGATAAGTACTTCATGATGAGAAAGTTGTTAACATGATATGCTCATGCCTAGATGATGAATAAATTTTATTCCATGCTCCTAAGTATTCGGCCATGATAGGATTAGGAGCCTAAAAGAAATTGTTAAATCTAAACTAATCATGCCATGATCCTCCTTAAGACAAGTTATGAGATTAATATGGCATGCTCATGTTGTAGTGAGGTTAGAACTTGTTTTCATGCTTCATGAACTTTTGGCCACAATCATGTTTAAGGGCCTAGAAAACTTAGAACCTAACCTAATTATGCTCATATTGTTCCTTGAAATAATTGCTATGAAATTTGTTTAGGGTTCTCATGCTTTTATGACACTTGAACCCTAGATTCAAGCCTTACAAGTTTCGGCCACAATTATGTTTAAGGGCTTAGGAAACTTAGAACCTAACCTAATTATGCTCATATTGTTCCTTGAAATAATTTCTATGAAATTTGTTTAGGGTTCTCATGCTTTTACGACACTTGAACCCTAGATTCAAGCCTTACAAGTTTCGGCCACAATCATGTTTAAGGGCTTAGGAAACTTAGAACCTAACCTAATTATGCTCATGTTGTTCCTTGAAATAATTGCTATGAAATTTGTTTAGGGTTCTTATGCTTTTATGACACTTGAACCCTAGATTCAAGCCTTATAAGTCTCGGCCACAACATGTTTAAGGGCTTAGGAAACTTAGAACCTAACCTAATTATGCTCATGATGTTCCTTGTAATATTTGCTACGGATTTGGTTTAGGGTTCACATGCTTGAATAACCCAATGTAATGCTTGTTAAGTTTCGGCCAGGATGATTATATAAGCTTAGGAAACCTAGAACCCTACCTAAACATGCTCATGATGTTTCCTTATGGTATATGATATGATATTGGTTTAGGGTTCACATGCTTGTATGTGGTTTTCTTACCTAAATCACAACTATATGTTTCGGCCACTATATGACATTAGGGTTAGAAATCTAAATATGTTTCCCATGTATCTCACATGCAATGTTTTATGATGTGGTAAGAGCTTGCTATGCTTTTATGTTTAAATTATGTACACTTACGATCTATGTATGATGGTAACCCTTATGTTGTGTTATGTGCCCAAGTTATGCATGCTATTTATGATGAGCTGTGTGCCCAATTTATGCATGCTATTTATGATGAGCTGTGTGCCCAAACTATGCATGTATGTGCTGTGTGCCCAAATTTTACATACCATTATGATGAGCTGTGTGCCCAAATTCTATATGGTATGATATGATAAGAATTATGATGTGCATGAAAGAACAAGAACCATGATATGTATGACATGATACTTTACTTTATATGGCTTGTACCAAGGGTGGGCTCCATAAGCGCCCCGGGGTTGATGGACTAAGAAACGGGCCTCGTTAGGGATGAGCTCCTAAGTGCCCCTAGGTCGATGGACTAAGAAACAGGCCTAGTATGTATGCCTTGTAGGGTTCAAGACTTGCTACCTTGGACCTACATAGGACGCGCGCATTTATGTATGTGGTACAAGCCTGGGCCCCAATCATGTTATGATTATGTTTAAGTATGTAAGTAATAAGTTTTCAAAGGACATGTTGCATATACTATTGCATGAATCATGTTTTTGAAAGTCATCTCACATAACACTTTATGATTATGTTACAATATACCATGATGCTTATGATTATGACATGTTATGTTAAGATGAACTTTATGATTATGTTATGATAGGTTATGATCATGATTATGTTATGTTAGAATGCACCTTATGATTTTATCATGATATGTCATAATGCTTATGATTATGTTATGTTATGTTAGGATGAATTTTATGATTATGTTATGATAGGTTATGATCATGATTATGTTATGTTAGAATGCACCTTATGATTTTATCATGATATGTCATAATGCTTATGATTATGTTATGTTATGTTAGGATGAATTTTATGATTATGTTATGATATGTTATGATCATGATTATGTTATGCTAGGATGCACTTTATGACTTTATTATGATATGCCATGATACCTTACGATTATGTTATGATATGATGCTTCTATACATGAAATGATGAGTTGTCTTTATGCTTTATGCCTTGGAGTTTTATTTATGCTATACGGTTTTTGTGAGTAGGAAAGGATCTTACTGAGCCTTGAGTGCTCACAGCTTACTTTCCTTGTACCACAGATAAGGACAAGGATTGAATGTACTAAGGGAGCAGTAGGAGGGGGCAAGAAGGACGTGTGTAGTAGTGACTTGGCTAAAGAGAAAGACCTGCTTCTAGTTAATAAGAATTATGTTTATGTTGTTCTTTTATGACTCTATGACACTTCATCATGCTCTTTAGTATTATGGTTTAAATTTAAGTTAAGCATGTTATGTGACTCATATGATAGGTAGTTAGTGATGATGATTTGAAAAGTAAAGGAAAGTTAAAAAAAAATATATACTATAGATAAGACTTCCGCTATTTTTAAGAAGAAAAGATAAGTAACCCCCGTCAGCTTAAGCAGGAAGGGGTGGGGCGTTACAGGAATGCACCTGCCACTAAAGAAGAAGAGAAGAGGAGAAGAATAGGGTCGGCCACACACCAAGGAAGAGAGGAGAAACACTACAACAAAAACATTAAAAGACAACGGTTAAAAACCGTTGTCATAGGCCCTTTAAAACCGTTGTAATTGGCAGTGTTGTTAAAAGTGGGAGGCTACGACAATGGTTTTAAACCGTTGTCTTTAAGTGAAAAAACAATAGTTTTGCAATGGTTTTAAACCGTTGTCTTTCAATGAAAAGACAACGGTTTAAAACCGTTGTTATTTAGAGTATTTTTCTACTAGTTATAACCATTTTTGGGGCTACGGCAACGGTTTTTAACCGTTGTCTTTGAGGGTGATAGACAACAATAATGGGTTTAAACCATTGTCTTTTAAATTATTATCTTTTAATACCAATATATCATATTTCAATTTAAAATATAATCAAGAAAGAATATTCCCCACATCAATATCATTCAAAATGTTAGTTATACAAGAATTACAATCACAAAAGAAGAAACATATCTCATGTTCAAATAAAATTTATCCCAATACAAATAAATAAATAAACTCTATTTACAACTAATGAACAATAGCCAAAAGACTAGAAACTTTTAATGGTGGTTCATGCCATGTAGGATTGCACTTAATTATTATCAACCGAAGTCCCATTACAATCTTCAACTCACTACAACAAAAACCTTCATAGACATCGGTTTTCCACCGGTGTCTATTTCATTTTCGACCGATGTCTATGAAGCCAATGTTAAAAGTCTGTCATTTTAGACATCGGGTTAAAACCGGTGTAGTATCACTTAACGGCACCGGTTTTCGAATCGGTTATTAACCGGTGTAGTATCACTTAACGACATCGTTTCATCAACGGTATAAAACCGATGTAATATTGTATGTTAATAACACCCGTTTTGGCAGTGGTAAATAACCGATGTAATATTAGTTAATAACACCGGTTTTGCAGCGGTGGAAAACCGATGTAATATGTATATTTTTTAACAGCACAAATTTGATTTCCGAAACAATGAAAAACCAACAACAACAAAAATACACAAATATTCATAAATTATACAAATATTCTTCATTCAATAATATCCATAAAATACACAAATATTCACAAATTATATAAATAATCTTCTTACAACAATATCCATAAAATACCCAAACATTCTTTTTACATCAAAAGCTAGCTAATAAATATCAAAATCAAGGTAGAACATTCTTTTAACACATCAAGGTAGAACCGTACTTCAAATGTAATCTAGTATGCATTCAACCCACTCGAACCGCACTTCATCAATTTCAACTCTGGAGTTCTTGAGATTTGTAAACTGTAAAAACACATAAATAATATATTAGTAAACCAAGACTAAAAAGGATACAGCATGCAGAGTATCAGTAGTACAAGATGTTAGCAGTTCTTGCTAACAGAATTATATGCAAAGCTATATAAAGAATATTAGGCAGTAAGAGCATGGATAACAGTGAGTCTGTCACGTACTGATGCTTATATGGACAACTTAATGCCTATCCCATTGGATAAACTTTCATACACTCGAGCAAACTATTATCCTAGGCATGCATTCCATGCATAAATTTGTAGATATATATGATTCTATCTTATATGCGTTTGCAGCAGATGAAAGAAGGGGTAACAAAATATGTTGCACAAACAAGAAACAAGGAACAAAGTTTAACAATAGAGCATTGCCTGCAAACTTGGCTATGAACAAAAAAAGGCAAGATAGTCTACATAGAAATAGATACTTAGAGAACAAGAAGATCCAGAAGGTATGGTCACTTTCACGCATCAGTACTTTAATAAACAGAATATTACAAAGGCCAATCATAGGAAGGAGAATTTACCGAGAAAATAAAGTTGTATCCCATTTCGAGAATAACACACAGAAATTCTATCCTTCTCCACATCATTGACAAATATCCAGCAGTTATGTAAATCTTCTCATCTGAGAAATCCATTCCCTCAGTATGCACTTTCTTGACCAAGGCAATGATTACCAAAATGGTCCAGGAGTCTGCATGTTCCATCTCCTGTCCGAAAACTTTGAAAAAACAAATATATAATAGAACCAGGAGAAGCCCAGGCAGCATTCAAAGTTGTTAATATTACTATTTTGTTTTCCATAGCTGCTTCCTTTAGAACTTTCTCAAGCTTAACATCATTCTTTTCCTGCAAGCAGATATATAATTCTCTATAAAGGAGGAAAATTCACAATTGTTTGCAGGCACACAAGTTAAACGATATAAATTAGGGGGGGGGGGAATGACTTATTATACTGCATAAAATAGCATAAATCAAGTGATTTACTGACAACTTAAGCTCATGGGGCAGATAATCATCCAATCGGATTTAACATTGTATTAAGCAGAAGAAACAAAATCAATCCAGGTACTAGGCTTGTCTACAAATTCAACTTCGCCAAAATGAAGTGTGTTGAGAATATAGCATTCAGAATTCAACATCAAAGGAATGGTAGCTAGAGAGTATCCTAGAAAGTCACAAGGCATAAAAATTTTGAAAACAGTTATAACTTTTCAATAGTTTAGAAACATTATAGACTAAACCCTATTATGTCTAATTGAAACAAGTTGATCGGGAAGGTTAAAATAAGTTAATCAGCTTTTCATATATGTTGGATTTACTATAGAAAACTTGCTACATTATGCAGAAAAGACATTTAATTGCACTTTACAGTATCTTAAAATTTTTCAAGAAGAACAAAATACTCTACAAAAGATTATTGTATACTTCATAAGTAACTCATATCATACACATACTAAGTGCATAATGAAAGTTGTTAAATTGTAGTTAGTCCAACAAAAATGGCTTCATAATTAGCATCAAGAAGTTCACCAAAACACAAATGATTAGGAAGACTAGCATATGAGGAATAGATTTAAATCATGAAACTTCTGACGCAGAAGGTACATGCTGGTCCAACAAAGTTGTACACAATTTAGTTGTTAAAATAAGTGAGATGAAACGTAAAGCAAAAAAATAGTTATGTGCAGAAATACATGTAATAATAAAATCGCTGCATAATTGAACATGCCCAAGATACATAGGATCATGACTCACTAAAATGTTGATGTTGTTGCTCAAATGTTATAACACGAGGAGGAAGGAACCCAAAGCCATACATGATAAATATATAGAGCCGAACCTGATCATAGAAGTAACCCAAAGCCATACTATGCAATCTTTACTTGTAGTAACAGGGTAGGCAAACTTTACTTGTAGTTTTTATTCATTTGCTTCATGTAGGAGTAGATTCTAGTAAATTCCCACAGGCATATTGACACTCACTCTTACTTCTAGTTGAACTTGAAATTCATTGGTATAGCTAAATATGGTAATGGGTACCCTTTAGGTTTGATTACCCATTTATCTTAATAGGTTAAGTTAAATTCAAGTATCAATGTGTTAGATTTAGAGGAAGTTGAGCAGGTTCAAAAAATGTAATCAATCCTTTAATCCTAAGGTTACCATTTAAGATAGCTTATCCAACCACTCTACTCACTGCAACTCCTAATCTCTAATTCCTTTCTTCTTAGGCAATCATTTAGTCTCCAACTAGTATCTGGTTTGTAACAAAAGCATAGCATCCGGTTTGTATAAAAAAAAATCATTGTAACAAAAGCATAGCATCCGGTTTGTATCAAAAAATCATAGCAAGCACTAGGGGAAAAGCATTTCACGTTTTTCTTTGCCAAACAAGTAAAAGAACATCATACATATTTTCCAAGTAGATTAGACATCCGTGGAAGCTCGTTGATTTTCCAGATGAATCAACGTTGATTTCCGCCGAAATCACATTATTCACACCCGCTCCAGAAAACCCACACAGATACCTGCCTGTTCACTGAAGAATATTGGCGACTCAAGTATGGGGCCCGTGATATTATTTATCATCTTGATTTAATCAAATTTAAAAACATCCAGCAACAGTTAGTTATTAATTGACGAATTAAATCGGGATAAGATTGACTAAACTCTTTTAGTTAGAAAATTAATGAATAAATCAAGAATTGTTATCTTCAAGAAAATTAATTTTGAGGTGCTCTAGAATACCTTATCTATCTCAATGCTAGATATAGATTGAGTGTAATCCTTGCAACAACAAGAAAGTTATCCACAAAATATTGTTCAAAGTCTGATTGATACAAGCCTGAACTCATTTCACTTGTTCTAAAAGCTTCCCAACTCGGGCATCTACATGAGATTGAAGTAAGAACAGGAAGTCAAACCATTAAATTTCAGTCTGAAAAATTCCAATTCGATCATAATCAATGATAGCAATTAGTATTACCTCTCCCTTTTGCTTCATTCTGAATCACTCTCCATGGACATGGCCTTTAATCCTCTTCTCCTCTGCGAATTATGGAACAGGAAACAAAAGAACATGAGATGTGAATGGGATGCAGGAACGAGATGAGCAAATTGGTCGAAGGTAGAGAGAATTTCTACCTTTCTTGATCCCTTCTTCTCCCTGACTACATACCTCTCCTGTGAGAGATCTGACAGCCATGCTCCAGGACTCACCAACTAGATCAAGTTTGTCAAAGAAATTAGAGGAAAAAATCAATTTTTTCGACTGTTTGATCTTAAAAATCAGATTTTTGGAGGGAATGGAAGCGTACGAGTATGCATTTTTGGACGAGTTTGGATCTCTTCTTGGGTCACTGCGGCAGCTTGCACCCCTTCATCACCATGAAGTCCTCCTCCTTCTCCTTGTTCGACAGCGAAACGAAGAATCGAGGTAGAGAGGCTGCCGAGGCTCTTTCGTCGGCGTTCTCGCCCTCGCATACCAACGCCGCCGATCCCCTGGTCGTGTAGCAACGGTCATCCTTATCCGGCGACGACGAGACAGATCGGGAGTTATGGTTCTCGCTCCCGGTCGATTCCGACCTCCTGTGGATAAATTCGAGCAGTGGTTACTTCCATATCTCACCGGCGACACCTCAAACTAGATCAAACCCTAACTTTTTTGGATCAACCTCCGATCTATTACCTGAGGGGATAAAGAGGCGGGTGCAGGGGGGACTCTTGATCTGCGATGCGGCAGACATTCCGAGACGCGATTCCCCTCCGGACGCCAGATTTTACGGCGGATCCTTTGTCCCTGACCTTGATGCGGCGGAGGCGCTTGCGGCAACCCCATTGCAGAGTGATGCGAGGACCGTTGCAGAGCCCATCGCGGCGGAGGAGAGACTGTTTTTGTTTTTTCCTCCTCCTCCTCCTCCTTCTTCTTCTTCTTCTTTCAAACAGGTAAAGGAAAGTGCTGCAAAATCTAAACTCGAGAGTAAAGAAGCATACATAGAAAGCAACCACCACTCCAGCCACGTAATCGGAGGGCAGTTTAATGGAGGCACTAAAGAATCCATGGAGGTAGAGATCTTGCGACGCAAATGCAGCACCTGATCACAAAACAAGGTAGGTTCAAAGATGTCCCTTTCTTTTTTAAAAAAAAAAATCTTTTAACAGAACCTATTCGCTGGTCGAGGGAGAGGTGGACAGTCCGGCCGTCGCCGTGACGCATGAGGTTGGAGTCTCCGAACAGTTGGGTGTAGCCTTCCTCAAAGGAGATGGTGGCAAGGTTGGGCAACTCCGAGAGGAAAGTAACCTCATGGGAAGGGAGCAGAACCGAACACAAAAACAGGAGGAAGTAGAAAGGAAAAGATAAAGTATGGACTACCGGAATGCGAAGAAGGCCTCCTCTTCTCAACCAAATGGAGGAGTTGGAGGAGATGTGGTGTGGTTGGACGGAGAAGCAAGTTCGTCGTGTCTTGATCCTGATCGGGAGAGGATCTAGGAAGGGGGAAGAGGGAGATGAGGTTGAGAGAGATGGTCGGAGGTTTAGGTTTAGGTTGAGAGAGATGGTCGGATGGTCGGAGGTTTAGGTTTAGGAAGAGAGAGATGTCTCGGTTTAGGTTTATGCGAGAGAGATGGTCGCGCGGAGGAAGGGGCGGGATAAAGATTTAGGTTTGGAGGGAACTTCACAGTGTGCAGATTTTGGCTTGTGGGAAAATTAAAATATTTTATTTTGGTTCATTAACATTGGATTTTAAAAACCGATGTTAAAATCGGTGTCTATTAACGAAAAAAGGGCGTTCATAGACATCGCATAAAAAACCGATGTCTATGAGCTAAAATCTGTGCTCATAGACACCGGTTTTTAGAAAAATCGGTGTAAAATACTCAAAGACATCGGTTTTAGCCTAAAACCGTTGTTGTTCCACCGATGTTTATGAGGGATTTTGTTGTAGTGACTTGTAGGATTTCATTGGACTCCTCTTTCTCACTTGCTTATTTTTTCATACCAACCTTTTCCAATATGAAGTTGGTGTCGAAGACTTGATAAGGTGTTTGGATGAGAATGAGAAGGGAGATGAGGAGGCAAGGCAAGCCAACCTTGAGGGAAAAGGTCACCCTGTCTGTGTCCTCTCTAGCAAACTCCCACACTTCCATCATCAATTTCCTCATTGGTATCGTGGCTTTACCATTATAATCCTTGGTAGACTTCTTCATGCTTTCTGATTCCTTAGAACCAGTCCATCTGTATCTGGATTCATGAATCAGTTCCAGCCACATTCCTCCAAACTTAGCTTTTGTCACTGCCTATTTCATGATCTGAACCGCTGCGACAAAGTTCTTCTAGTTGAGCTGGATCTCTACCCTGCTGGCTGTTGCAACTACAGGATGCTGATCCCCTATCAAGTGCTACCTCAGTTTGAGTACGACTCATGGTGGCCTGGATGGAAGATTCCTCTAATCCGAGAGTCTGCATGGGGTGGATGACTGAATCATCATGGTTCAATGTCAAGTGAGGCGTGGAACCATGACCATTTGGATTTTCCATCGAGGGCAGTAACCATCTCATCCAATCCTCTCGTCTTCTAATTTTCTTTGCTTATAGATGATTGCAGGAACAGGTTTTGAAGAAAAATACCAAGATGAATTATTTAAGAAACATAGCTGATAAGAGTAGAATCAAGAGGGTAAAAGATGGGGGGGTGAAGTACCTGTATTTCAAGTTCTATCGAATCTCTTAGAGCATTCAATATCACCTCTATCGAATCTCGTGGTCACCCTTTTGACCTGCATATATTGTGATGTGTTAGGAAGTAGAGGCAGTTAAATTATTTGAACATGGAATTACTCCTCATATCCATAATCACATGGATTACTCACCATGTTGAAGGTAGCAATCAATGAGACGGGAACCCAACCTTGATCATCCATCTTGCCACAAAGAAAATTGTCCTTACAGAGATTATCCACGCTGCAGCAGAAACAATTTAAATTATTAACTGTCTAAAAAAAATACCTTACAGATATTAAGGTACCTAAAATAGTATTCAATCTGTTGCTTCAATCTCAGTTTCTGATTGTCAACCAGAGAACAAATCCTGATTGTGGAAGGATAAAATCCGTTATCTTTTAACAGTGGGGAAATTAATAATACCTTAATCCAATGATAGGCTTGCTGAACTAGTTCTTCACTTTTGTTCTAAACACCAAGAAAAGCTGGAGACTATAAATGCAAGAAGAATGAAGTTTTAAAATGAAAGATTTCATTTTGGTATTTTGTTTCTTTTCTTCCAAAACCATCGGATAGCATGAGCTGCTCCAACAGAAAAATCAAGCAGAAAACATTATGCCATGCAAGAGAAATCAAAAATAAAAATAAGAAATAAATTTCAGACTTAAAACTAGAAGGCATTATTTCCTTTATTTATTTATGTTATGGAGAAAAAGAAGTCACATAATATATATTACTTGTTCAGTTCTTGATCAGCCAACCATTCCCCTGCAAGAAAAATGCCCATTACACATCTAATGGGAAACTATATCCATCACATTTGGCTGCAGATTATTACCTTTAACTTATAATAATCGAGCTTGATTTGATCCATCAAAGGGAAGATACATCAAACACAAAATAATTACCTGACAGGGATATTGGCTCTCATGCCAAGGGATTGATCCTTTCTCTGCCCAGTGATCCACGCGCGCAGGCCTTTCAGCATTCTCCTTAGAGGTCTCACTTTCCTCATCTGGCAGCATTCCTGGCGCCCATCTTCGGAAAAGGAGAAGAGGCCTTTGTTTCTAACAAGGGTGTGTACTTCCCCTGCATCAGGAAACATGTGCTCGATGTTGATCCTGTAGTGCTTCTCTACAGTATCAAAGAACCTGTATGTCTCAGGATTTATCCTCCCAGTATCAAGGCTGAAGGCTCTAAATGGCCAACCAATTAATTTTGCATATTCTATCAAAGCTACATCCTCTGCTCCGCTATTCCAAAAAAACTCCCGTGTTAGTTACAATATTCTCTCTAAAGGTTTCCAAAGACGAGAATAATCTATGCTTCACACAAGAGCATAACAATCAAAAGCATAGGATTAACCTTCTTATGCTTATCCAATAAATTGTTATCTTGAATCACCTTAAATCATAAATAAACAAATCATACTCTTTTACAGTGACAGATCTTAAATCATAAATATATGCATCAAACTTTAAAACTTTCATACTATAGTCTTCAACAAGACAACTGAGGAAGGGGACTGATTGTAAAAGTCGCCTCTATGCATTCTTTTAACCAAGGTGATCTGAATCTAAGAGTTCTTCTATTCTGCTTATGTTGGTCCCCATGGGTGTTTTGATGTGATCAACCAAGTTGGTTAGGTCCTGCTTTGAGTTTAATCCCTATGTCTGAGTGTGTAGGAGTTTAGGAGCACAGGAAGTCGAGCGGAAGCCGCAGCTAGCGAGAAGGATGACACGGGAAGGGAGCCGACGGGTTCGGTGCATCCGAAGGACGAGAGAGCTGCGGAAGAGTACTCCGGTGGACGAGAAGAACGTGTGCGACGTTCGAGGGACGAGAAGCTGGACGGAAGACTGCTCGAGGAGAAGGTCGGAAATTGGGTTCGGATAAGCCCTATTTCGGTTGGCTGCAATCACCCAACCAAGTGAAGCTTCAGAAGTCAAAGCAAAGGAGAAGATGTGCTGGAAATACAGCTCAAGGTGCCTCAAGCAGTATTTGAGGCGCCTCAAACCTTTGTCGCGCCTCCAAGTTTGTTGAAGGCGCCTCAAGCCTGGTCAAAAGAGTCGTTCGAGCACGGATAGAGTTCTATCCGGTCAAAAGTCGTGGAGGCACCTTCAAGGCTTATAGAGGCGCCTTCAACCCTCGGGATAGACTTTTCAGGAGCTATATAAAGGCCCCTGGAGCTAGGAAAGAAAGTACAACTCAAGCAATCAATTCTGTAGTCTTTCTTAGCAACTTGTGAGCGTTTTAAGTGTGTAAAAGGCTTCTTCGCCTTCAGTAAAGGAGATCTTCTACTGCGCTTTTCTTACTGCCCTGGATTAACAACCCTCTTGGTTGTAACTAGGTTAAATTTCTGTCTCCTTTTATTTCTGCTCTTAATTTTATTATAGTTACTTTATTTTTGAGTTGAAAGATCCGAGGAGGGTATCGTCTTAATTTTTCAGAAGCAATTCACCCCCCTCTTGCCGGTCTCTGCTGCACCTACAAGTGGTATCAGAGCCCAACAACATCAGAAGGACTAACCGCCGTCTGAAGTACAAAGATCAGAACAATGGTCAGCGCGAACATTCATCCCCCAAAGTTCGACGGATATTTCGCTACATGGAAGCGAAAAATGGAGGTATTCTTTAAAATAGATTTTGACATTCTTATTACAATGAAATATGGTTTTGCAGCTCCGAAAGATAAAGAAGAAAACACGTGGAGCAAGAAGGAGCAAGCCGATTTTGTCGCCAACGGAAAGGCAGAATTCGACCTGCTTAGCATGCTACCACCATAAGAGGTAAGTCGAATCGGAAGCTACGACTCCGCGAAAGACCTTTGGGAAAAATTTCTGGAGCTTCACGAAGGTACCTCGGAAGCTAAGCTAGCGAGGCACGACATCCTCCGGACTCAACTTACGAACCTCCGGATAAACCAAGGCGAGAAGGTAGCGTAACTCCAAGCAAGGATCAAAGAGCTGATCACGCAACTAACCAATCTTGGAGAAGAAGTAACGAACCGGGACTCAATCCGGTACACGCTCAATGTCCTCCCCAGAACTCCAGAGTGGGCCTCCTTAGTAGATGCGTATTACATCTCTAAGGACTTCGAGGTAAGTACTCTAGAACATTTGTTTTCTACTTTTGAACTTCACGAATCTCGAGTTGTAGAGCCCAATGGAGTAAAGAAGACTAGTCAGAACATTGCCTTAAAGGCAAGAATAAATGGTTCTGACCCGAAGCCTCGGTCGACGAATCCGAAGCAGCACTACTGGTAAGACGCTTCAATAAATTTTTTAAATCTAATAAATTTAGATCGCAGACAAAGAGGCATCAGCAAAGAAAAAGGATGGTTCATTGCTACAACTGCAACGAAGAAGGGCACATCAAAGATAACTGCCTGGACTTAAAGAAAAAGGGGAAAGAGAAGGAAAAGACAAAATACAAGAAACCTGAATCCTCCAAGCACAAGAATCTGAAGGCAACCTAGTCAGATTCGTCTTCTTCCGAATCAGACGTCGAAGCCTTTTCGGGGTTAGCTCTAATAGCTAACCTTCAGCTGGAAGAAGAGTCAAGCTCAGAGATGAGCATTGATGAAGGGGGAGGAACATCAGAAGAGGAAAGCTGCAATGAAGGGGGAGCCTCACCGAGTCAGGTAAGTCAGGTACGCAATCTAACCCCGACTCAGTCTTTTCGCTTTATTAAGTGTCTTTCTAAAGACTTATTGAAATTAGAAAAAAAATGCTGAATTAAAATTGAACCTAGCAAAAGCATGCCCGTTAGAAATGTATGATCATCTAAAATCAGAAAATGATAAATTAAAATTAGAAATTGAAAAATTGAAATCTGATGTATGTTTAAAAACAAATAAATTTCCAAACTCAAAATTAAAAATTTATGAAAAATTGAATTGGTACATTAGAAACCATCAGGGTCAACTTAAAAGAGTGCCCAAGAACTATGTACCCCCTAAATTTTTGAATAACCCTGTAGGAAGGAACCTCTATTGGGTTCCGAAATCTGTGCTAAATTAATCTATTTAATTAAGGCTTTCAGAAGCAAAATTAAATGTTAAAATTTCTTTATGAAGCTTTGTCTAAGGAAGTGGTTGTTGCTCCAATAACCAAGAAGGCCTAGTGCCTCGCCACGACCTGGAAGCTGAAATATTGAAATAAAATATTTAATTAAACTCTCTGAAAAAGCATTAAACTAGAATTAAATAATTCTTTGAAAGTTTTTTCAAACATTTTTTTAAAATTATTTTTGAAAAATTCTAAAAATTATGTTTACTTAGAAATTTTTTTGGAAAACTCTGACGAAAATTCTAAAAATTATGTTTACTTAGATATTTTTTTTGAAAAATGTGTTTTACACAAATTTTTACTAACTTAAAAATTTGCTAAATTTTTTTTTCTATTATCCCTTTTTTGCTATGATCAAAGGGAGAGAGATATGTACAAGTTTAGAGAGGAGAGAATTTTATTTTTTAAATTAAAATTATTTTTTTTCCTGGTTAACTCTTAATTTAGTAGTTGTAATTTTATTTATTGCAAACTAATGCTTAACATGCTAGTTTAGTAATTTCCTTTAAAATTATTTTTTTTTGTGTCTATTTTCACCCTAACTTGAACTTGGGTTGATGCACATCAAAAAGGGGGAGATTGTTGGTCCCCGTGGGTGTTTTGATGTGATCAACCAAGTTGGTTAGGTCCTGCTTTGTGTTTGATCCCAGTGTCTGAGTGTGCAGGTGTTGGAGTGTATACTTAAAAGTTTAGCTTTTGTACACAATTATTTTGAAATAAAGAATCACATTGGTCAAATGTTTACATTTATTTGTTAAATGTAATTGTTCAATTAATTTATATAGTAGATGACAAGAAGTGTGGAGTCACATTTAGAAGATCATGTTGTCGGTTCTCTATAAATTATAAACAGTTGCTCACGACTAAGATGGAAAGGAATAAACCATCAGAATAGACGTAGTGTAATTAAGTATTAGTTTATCTTGACTAATAAATTATACTGATACACTTTAAGTGTATTGAGTAGGATCATTTAGGTAAGTTCTTTTTGTACTGACTTAGTAAAAGAACTAGACCTTAGTTATTATGGAAGTGTGTGCTCTTAATCCTAATATAATAACAAGCATATATATTTAATATTTATTTCTTTGACTTATCAAAGGGTGAGGTTTAGCTCGATAAATCAATATGCTCGATAAGTTGGGAAATGATATTACTTATAGTATGTGTTGTTGATTATAGAAGGAATCTTTGTCTTAGTTATCTAGGTTGAGAATATCCCCAAGAGGAGCTCATAAGGATTGTCATGTTAAACCCTGCAAGTGGACCTAGTCCAACATGACAATAAAATTGAGTGGTACTACTCTTGGAGCTAGATATTAATTAAATGAGTTGTCAGTAACTCACTTAATTAGTGGACATTCGTAATCTTAAACACAGGGAGACTAACACACTCATGTTAAGAAGGAGCCCATAATGTAATTTGGGATTGGTGCGGTAGTGAGGTAATAACTCTCTAGTGGAATGAGTTATTATCGATGAACTTGAGTTGTGTGTTCGGGGCGAGCACGGGATACTCAAGCTCATCGGAAGGCCAAAACCAATTTCTCCTCTAGGTCCCTGTTGTAGTCTCAATAAAGCCTCAAGTCCATCCAAAGAAAAGCCTATCTTGGTGCCCAAGAAGGGGGCGGTTCATTGCTTGGTGACCAAGCAATGGCCGGCCACATATTCTCTAGAAGTGGTCGGCCCTTGGCTTGGGCAAAGGGGCCGGCCGTAATATTTAAATTAGGAAGGTTGTTTTTGAATTTTAAAATTTTCTCAGATATTTACAATTTGTAAAAAGAGAGATTTTAAAATTTTCCTAATTTAAATTAGGCCACAAGGTTTTAAAAGAGAGTTGTAAAATTTATAAAACTTTCTTTTAAAAAGAAATATTATTAGAGATGTTTTAAATTTTAAAACTTGGTTTTAAATTTTAAAATTTTTCCTTTTAATATCCACATTAGAAAAAAAGAGAGTTTGTAAAATTTTATTAGAAATTTTCTTCTTTTAAAATTTTATAAATTTTTTTTTCTTTCCCTTTTAATAAGTGATCGGCCACCTTGCTTGGTGCCCAAGCAAGGGGCCGGTCAAATAATTAAACATCAACAAATAGTTGTTTAATTAATAAATCAATCTAAGATTGATTAATTAAAAGGAAAGAAAAAGAAAAAAATTAAAAGGAAATAGGAATGAGTCTAATTTTTTTATAAAACTCTTTCCATAATTTTTCGTTGGGAAACTAATATAAAAAGGGGGGAAGGGGAGGCCTTAAAAAAACATAACAATTGATATTGTGTTGTTGGAGATCATCAAGTGGTCGACCCCTCTCCCTCTCTTCCCTTTGCTCTCTTTTGCTCTTTTGTGGTGGTGGTGGCCGAATTCTAGAGAAGGAGGAGGAGCTCTCCGGGTGATGTTCGTCTTGGAGGATCGTCGCCCACACGACGTCCAAGAGGAGGCGAGGGATACGACAGAAGATCTCGAAGTTTTTAGCATACAAGGAAGAGGTATAACTAGTATTTAATTTCCGCATCATACTAGTTAATTTTTCTTTGTATAAATACCAAATACAAGAGACATTCGATTCTTGTTTTTCGAATTTAATTTCGATGTTGTGTTCTTTTTCTTTTTTCCTTGTGATTTGATTGTTCCTTTTGGTTAACCTAGAGTTATATAAGGAAATTAAATATTAACTTTCCTTAAAAGGCTTTGTCTAGTCGGTGGTGGTTGCTCTCATATCCAAGAAGGCCAAGTGCCTCGCCATGCAGTACTGGAAGCCAATTTTGGAAACTAATATTTAATTGAGTTTGTAACCTAGGTGATTTAGATCAAACATGTTAAGTTCCGTAGGAGATCCAAATCTAAACCTAAAGGAACATATAAGTTAAACTTGGAATCAAACGTGTTAAGTTCCATAGGAGATACAAGTTTAACTTAAAAGAACACATGGTAGCTAGGAAAGGTTCAGATCACGTACAAAATTTTTGTATAGTGGAGCCATTGGGATTTCCGAGTAACAACCAACAATTGGTATCAGAGCTAGGGTTTTGCCTCTGTGTATTTGGTATTAGTTTAATTATGCATATGTCATACATAATTTAGGTAGGTTAATAGTAGGATGTGCTAACTTTGTGGATGCAGGATTCAACTATTATGGCTTATAGTTATTATGTGTGTGATTGGACCCTTGGACATGTCAAGGGCATTTATTATGTGTGTATGATTGTATTATAAAATACAGCAGGAGCTGTATTTAGTTTTATTAGGATTTTATTTTTTGATCTAGATACATGTACATTCCTTTTATGGAATATAGGATCGATGGATGTAAATTTTATTTTATGTTCGATCTAGTTTACATGTACATTCCTTCGAGGAATATAGGATCAAAAAATGTAAAATTTTATTTATGTCGGGGATCGAATCTTGCAAGGCGTGGAACCTTTTGAGGATCAGAGTGGCGTAGCGGAACAAGGAGCAAGATGGATGCGACAACTAGACCCGGTGGCGGTGGCCAAAGATGGCAGCAACTAGGGATGAAGACACACGGAGGACAACAATAGATAAAAGCCATAATAGTTGAAAATTAGTTTTTCTATTTATTGCTTTTATATTGTGCTGTGTGTGAATGTTAGTGTACATATTTAGTAGGCTAGCATCATCAAAATTCCTCACTTTAAATAACTAAGTGGGAGAGAGATTTGTTTTAGTGAATTCCACGGTCTCCATTACTGGTTTGTAAGTGATGCAAACAAACTTGCGCGTTGGCTCTGAGTGCCTTCCTCCATATCGGATGAGTTTGTTTGCGGATCACTAGACCAAACTTCCATTTTGGATGACTATATGAAATTAATTAAGAGTGTGTGATCTTCCCCATCGGAAGGGACACAATCTTATTAATGGACTTAGTGTCAAGTAATGGTATACACTTAGGCACGTCTAATAGTATCCTCCCCATCGGAGTCACTGCTATTATTTGTGTGACCAAAGGAAACCAACTATTAATTTTATTTGTCAAAAAGTTAGGTTGACAAGATAATAAAATTAATGAGATATACCCTCCTTTTACAAATGTTGAATTTGTATACGTCCACACTATCGTGGCATACAAAATTCATGGTGTTTTAAGGTGTTGGTTAATTTAAAATAGTATTATTTGAGGAATCAATATTATTCTAAATTTAGAGTTCTGACCAAAATTTATTTTGTGATTCTTAGGATGACTTTCAACCCACTGGCCATTATTCTAAAAGAAAACAAACTTACTGGTCCCAACTATATAGATTGGAAAAGAAACCTGGACATTGTTTTAACTGCTGAGGGCTATAAGTTTGTACTGTCAGAGGAATGCCCAGAAACACCTAGCAATGATTCTACCCCAGAGGAGATTCAGTATCATAGTAAATGGGTAAAAGCTGATGAGATGGCGCGGTGTTACATCTTGGCTTCGATGTCAAATGTATTGCAACATCAGCATCATGACTTACCAACAGCCTATGATATAATGAACAATCTCAAGGAACTCTTCGGACATCAGAATCGGGCTGCTAGGCAAGAGGCAATGAGAAAGCTGATGACAGCCACCATGACTGAGGGGACTCCCGTGAGGGATCATATTCTCAAGATGATGGCTTACTTAAATGAAATACAAGTTCTTGGAGGGGAAATTGATGGGGAAACTCAGGTCGATATCATCCTCCAAACGCTGCCCAGAAGTTTTGAGCATTTTCGCCTGAACTATAATATGAATAAAAGGATGTATTCATTGGCGGAACTTTTGACAGAACTTCAGGCAGCCGAAGGGTTGTTTCGTCAACATTCTCAAATTCACTATGCTAAAAATGGTTCTACTTCTAAACCGAAAGGCAAGAAGAAGAAGAAACAAAATGACTCAGCAAAGAAGGTGAATAAACCTCAAGGTGCAGGACAAAAAGCTGGAATAAAGAAGCCGAAGGGCAAGTGCTTTATTTGCAAGCAGACTGGACATTGGAAGGCGGACTGTCCTCGTAGGAAACAGAACAATAAAGGTATATCTCATACTCTAGTAGTTGAAACATGTTTAGCAGTGTTATCTACCAGCACCTGGTGTGTAGATACGGGAGCCACTGATCATGTCTGCAATTCTTTCCAGAGGTTCCAGGAAACCCGACAACTATTTGATAGAGAGATAACTGTCTACATGGGCAATGCTACTAAGGTGGCGACTGTTGCAGTGGGAGACGTCTACTTATCATTTGATAGGAATAGGAAATTGGTTTTAAGGAATTGTCTTTATGTAACCAGTTTTAGAAAGAATTTAATTTCAGTTTCTAAACTGTATTTGGATGGATATTTAGTTTCCTTTAGTAACAATGTGGTTATAAAGAGAAATAAAGTGATTATCTGTTCTGGTGCATTGGTTGGCAATTTATATACTTTAAATCCAATTTCTCCCACAAAGCAAAATATGGAAATTAATAACACATCTTCTAACTCTAATAAGAGAAAAGAACCTTCGGAAATGAACCAAACACATCTTTGGCATCTAAGGCTTGGTCATATTAACTTAAGTAGGATTCAAAGGCTTGTAGCCGATGGACTCTTGGGTCCATTAGAGTTGGAAAACTTTCCAAAGTGTGAATCCTGCTTGGAAGGTAAGATGACCAAGAGACCTTTTAAGGCCAAGGGGTATAGAGCCAAAGAAGCGTTAGAATTGGTTCATTCTGATTTGGTTGGTCCTATGTCTATCCAGGCTAGAGGTGGCTTTGAATATTTTGTCTCTTTTATAGACGATTATTCAAGATATAGATACATTTACCTAATGCACCGCAAGTCTGAGTGCTTTGATAAGTTCAAAGAGTACAATGCTGATGTGAAGAAACGTCAAGGTAAAAGTATCAAGACACTACGGTCTGATCATGGTGGCGAATACCTCTTAGGAGAGTTTAGGAATTACTTATCAGAGGTCGGGATTCAATCCCAATTGTCCGCACCTGGTACACTCCAACAGAATGATGTGGCAGAATGAAGGAATAGGACTCTTATGGAGATGGTTAGATCGATGATGAGTTATTCAGAATTACCAAATTCGTTTTGGGGATACGCTCTGGAAACAGCAGCGCACATTCTGAACTTAGTACCTTCTAAATCAGTATCTTCTACTCCCACAGAATTATGGAATGGGTGGAAGCCCAGTCTAAGACATATTCGGATTTGAGGTAGTCCAACACATGTGCTGAAACAAGATGCTGATAAGTTAGAATCTTGTACAGAAGTTCGTATGTTTGTGGGGTATCCTAGAGGAACGAAAGGCGGTTTATTTTATAGTCCTAAAGACCAAAAGTCATTGTTAGCACCAATGCCCAGTTTTTAGAAGAAGACTATATAATGGATCACAAGCCCAGTAGTAAAATTGTTCTAGAAGAACTTAGAGAGGACACGTCTACTTCACTACTAACAGTACAAGATGAAGTACCACAAGAGACTGCAACACGTGTCACACATGATACACAACCACAGACGGTGCCTCATCGTAGTGGGAGGGTTGTAAGGCAACCCGAGAGATTTATGTTTTTGGGTGAGTCTTCGGACATGATCCCAGGCAAACATGAACCAGATCCCCGGACATATGATGAAGCACTCCAAGATATAGATGCAGTATCTTGGCAAAAGACAATGAATTCTGAAATAGAATCTATGTATTCTAATAAGGTCTGGGAGCTTGTTGAACCACCTGATGGTGTAAAAGCCATTGGATGCAAGTGGATCTATAAAAGGAAAAGAGGGACAGATGGGAAGGTAGAAAAAGTTCAAAGCAAGGCTTGTTGCGAAGGGGTATACTCAGAAAGAGGGAATCAATTATGAGGAGACCTTTTCGCCGGTAGCTATGCTTAAGTCTATCCGGATACTCTTATCCATTGCCGCTCATATGGATTATGAGATTTGGCAAATGGATGTCAAGACAACTTTCCTTAATGGAAGTCTTGAAGAAAACATCCATATGAAGCAACCAGAAGGGTTCATTGAAAAGGGTAAAGAGCATCTAGTGTGCAAGCTTAATCGGTCCATTTATGGACTGAAGCAAGCTTCAAGATCTTGGAACATCCGGTTTAATGAAGTAATCCAGTCATATGGATTTATTCAGTGTCCGGATGAGTCTTGTGTATACAAGAAGTGTAACGGAAACATGGTGGTATTTCTTGTACTATACGTAGATGATATTTTGTTAATTGGCAACAATGTCAAGGTATTATCAGACGTAAGGGTATGGTTGTCCAAACAATTTGATATGAAGGACTTAGGAGAATGTGCACATCCTTGGGATCAAAGTTATAAGGGATCGCAAGAAAAGAATGTTGTGCATATCCCAAGCTTTATATATAGATACAATCCTTGCTCGTTTTAGCATGCAAAACTCCAAAAAAGGTTTCTTACCTTTTAGGCATGGAGTAGCCTTATCTAAAGAGATGTCTCCAAAAACATTAAAGGAGATTAAGGACAAGAAGGTAGTTCCATATGCTTCGGCTGTAGGAAGCCTTATGTATCCAATGTTGTGTACGAGACCTGATATCTGTTTTGCCGTGGGCATGGTTACCAGATATCAAAGTAACCATGGACAAGGACATTGGACTGCAGCGAAGCATATATTAAAGTACCTGAGAAGGATTAGAGATTATATGCTAGTTTACCAAGCAGACGATTTACTCCCTGTGGGTTACACGGATTCAGACTTCCAATTAGATAGGGACAACAGTAAGTCTACATCAGGCTATGTGTTTACTTTAGGAGGTGGAGCCATTGCATGGAGGAGTGTTAAGCAGAAATACGTCTCAGACTCAACCATGGAAGCTGAGTATGTGGCAGCCTCTGAGGTAGCCAAAGAAGCTGTATGGCTCAGGAACTTTCTAATGGACTTAGATGTGATTCCTGGTTTGCCCAAGATCGTCACAATTTATTGTGATAATAGTGGAGTAGTTGCAAACTCGAAGGAACCATGAGCCATAAGGCAAGTAAACATATAGAGCGCAAGTACCACCTGATATGAGACATCGTCAAGCTAGGAGATGTTGTCGTCACCAAGATAGCATCAGCAGATAACCTGGCAGATCCTTTCACTAAGGCCCTTTCGACGAAAGCTTTTGATCGGCATGTGGAGGGGATGAGAATCAGATGTATGGCAACAGATATGGCAGCTTAGACTTTTAGTATAAGTGGGAGATTGTTAGGGTGTATACTTAAAAGTTTAGCTTTTGTACACATTTATTTTGAAATAAAGAATCACATTGGTCAAATATTTACATTTATTTGTTAAATGTAATTGTTCAATTAATTTATATAGTAGATAACATGAAGTGTGGAGTCACACTTAGAAGATCATGTTGTCGGTTCTCTATAAATTATAAACAGTTGCTCACGACTAAGATGGAAAGGAACAAACCATCAGAATAGACGTAGTGTAATTAAGTATTAGTTTATCTTGACTAATAAATTACACGGATACACTTTAAGTGTATTGAGTAGGATCATTTAGGTAAGTTCTTTTTCTACTGACTTAGTAAAAGAATTAGACCTTAGTTATTATGGAAGTGTGTGCTCTTAATCCTAATATAATAACAAACATGTATATTTAATATTTATTTCTTTGACTTATCAAAGGGTGAGGTTTAGCTCGATAAATCAATATGCTCAATAAGTTGGGAAATGATATTACTTATAGTATGTGTTGTTGATTATAGAAGGAATCTGTGTCCTAGTTATCTAGGTTGAGAATGTCCCTAAGAGGAGCTCATAAGGATTGCCATGTTAAACCCTGCAAGTGGACCTAGTCCAACATGACAATAAAGTTGAGTGATACTACTCTTGGAGCTAGATATTAATTAAATGAGTTGTCAGTAACTCACTTAATTAGTGGACATTCGTAATCTTAAACACAGGGAAACTAACACACTCATAATAAGAAGGAGCCCATAATGTAATTTGAGATTGGTGCGGTAGTGTGGTAATAACTCTCTAGTGGAATGAGTTATTATCGATGACCTTGAGTTGTGTGTTCAGGGCGAGCACGGGGTACTCAAGCTCATCGGAAGGCCAAAATTAATTTCTCCTCTAGGTCCCTGTTGTAGTCTCAATAAAGCCTCAAGTCCATCCAAAGAAAAGCCTATCTTGGTGTCCAAGAAGGGGCCGGTTCATTGCTTGGTCACCAAGCAATGACCGGCCACATATTCTCTAGAAGTGGCCGGCCCTTACCTTGGGCAAAGGGGCCGGCCGCAATATTTAAATTAGGAAGGTTGTTTTTGAATTTTAAAATTTCCTCAGATATTTACAATTTGTAAAAAGAGATATTTTAAAATTTTCCTAATTTAAATTAGGCCACAAGGTTTTAAAAGAGAGTTGTAAAATTTATAAAACTTTCTTTTAAAAAGAAATATTATTAGAGATGTTTTAAATTTTAAAACTTGGTTTTAAATTTTAAAATTTTCCTTTTAATATCCACATTAGAAAAAAAAGAGTTTGTAAAATTTTATTAGAAGTTTTCTTCTTTTAAAATTTTATAAAAAAAATTTTTCTTTCCCTTTTAATAAGTGGCCGGCCACCTTGCTTGGTGCCCAAGCAAGGGGCCGGTTAAATAATTAAACATCAACAAATAGTTGTTTAATTAATAAATCAATCTAGGATTGATTAATTAAAAAGAAAGAAAAAGAAAATTTTAAAAGGAAATAGGAATGAGTCTAATTTTTTATAAAACTCTTTCCATAATTTTCTGTTGGGAAACTAATATAAAAAGGGGAGAAGGGAAGACCTTGAAAAAACATAACAATTGATATTGTGTTGTTGGAGATCATCAAGTGGTCGGACCCTCTCCCTCTCTTCCCTTTGCTCTCTTTTGCTCCTTTGTGGTGGTGGTGGCCGAATTCTAGAGAAGGAGGAGAAGCTCTCCGGGTGGTGTTCGTCTTGGAGGATCGTCGCCCACACGACGTCCAAGAGGAAGCGAGGGATACGACAGAAGATCTCGAGGTTTTTAGCATACAAGGAAGAGATATAACTAGTATTTAATTTCCGCATCATACTAGTTAATTTTTCTTTGTATAAATACCAAATACAAGAGGCATTCGATTCTTGTTTTTCAAATTTAATTTCGATGTTATGTTCTTTTTCTTTTTTCCTTGTGATTTGATTGTTCCTTTTGGTTAACCTAGAGTTATATAAGGAAATTAAATATTAACTTTCCTTAAAAGGCTTTGTCTAGTCGGTGGTGGTTGCTCCCATATCCAAGAAGGCCAAGTGCCTCGCCATGCAGTACTGGAAGCCAATTTTGAAAAACTAATATTTAATTGAATTTATAACCTAGGTGATTTGGATCAAACGTGTTAAGTTCCGCAGGAGATCCAAATCTAAACCTAAAGGAACATATAAGTTAAACTTGAAATCAAACGTGTTAAGTTCCGCAGGAGATACAAGTTTAACTTAAAAGAACACATGGTAGCTAGGAAAGGTTCAGATCACGTACAAAATTTTTATACAGTGGAGCCATTGGGATTTCCGAGTAGCAACCAACAGCAGGAGCTTAGGAGCACAGGAAGTCGAGCGGAAGACGCAGCTAGTGAGAAGGACGGCACGGGAAGGGAGCCGACGGGCTCGGTGTGTCCGAAGGACGAGAGAGCTGGGGAAAAGTACTCCGGTGGACGAGAAGAACGTGCGCGACGTTCGAGGGATGAGAAGCTGGACGGAAGACTGCTCGAGGAGAAAGCCAGAAATTGGTTCGGGTGAGCCCTATTTCGGTTGGCCACAATCACCCAACCAAGTGAAGCTTCGGAAGTCAAAGCAAAGGAGAAGATGTGCTGGAAATACAGCTTAAGGCGCCTCAAGCAGTATTTGAAGCGCCTTAAACCTTTGAGGTGCCTTAATCAAGCTTGGAGACGCCTCAAACTTTTGAGGCACCTCCAAGTTTGTTTAAGGCGCCTCAAGCCTGGTCAAAAGAGTCGTTCGAGCATGGATAGAGTTCTATCCGGCCAAAAGTCATGGAGGCGCCTTCAAGGCTTATAGAGGCACCTTCAACCCTCGAGATAGACTTTCCAGGAGCTATATAAAGGCCCCTGGATCTAGGAAAGAAAGTACAACTCAAGCAATCAATTTTGTAGTCTTTCTTAGCAACTTGTGAGCGTTTTAAGTGTGTAAAAGGCTTCTCCACCTTCAGCAAAGGAGATCTTCTACTGCGCTTTTCTTACTGCCCTGGATTAACAACCCTCTTGGTTGTAACCAGGTTAAATTTCTGTCTCCTTTTATTTCTGCTCTTAATTTTATTATAGTTGCTTTATTTTTGAGTTGAAAGATCTGAGGAGGGTATCGTCTTAATTTTTCAGAAGCAATTCACCCCCCTCTTGCCGGTCTCCGCTGCACCTACAGCTTATTTATCTCTCAAGGTGTTTGATTTGTGGGTTTATAGACATTCTCACCCTTGCCTTAAAACTTAAATTGCAGTATCATAGTTTATCAAAAAAAAAAAAAGAATTAGAAGGGAAAATAATGTTGTACTAGACAGAAACGACATATTTTGGTGCAAACTACAAACAATCAAACAAACACTTGTGTTGTATTGAATTTCATAAATAGTACGGTTTGTGTAATTTGTGGTATATTCAAACACAATCAATATCTAAAACAAAACAAAATTAGCAGATGCCAAAACAGAGAGGAGAAAATTTGGTCAAAATAATAATAGATAATAATAGATAAGAAATAATTCCTTTTAACCTAAAAGTAATGGCGATTTCATTGTCAAACATCGCCAGAGCACCATCTATGATCTCCAACGGCAAAGCAATCTCGAGCTCCTTACCCAGCTTCTCATAATCGACTGTGTCTTCCTCTCCCACCACGGTGTCAGACGCTTCCACCGCCGCTGCGGCGTGGACGGCCGAATCATCTCTCTTGGT
The DNA here is from genome assembly GCF_018446385.1 of Zingiber officinale. NCBI lineage: Eukaryota > Viridiplantae > Streptophyta > Magnoliopsida > Zingiberales > Zingiberaceae > Zingiber > Zingiber officinale. The sequence continues at coordinate 160,457,329 of NC_055987.1, forward strand.
AGGCTCCAAGGCATGTCACGACCGTGCCAGCATCAGCCACCCCCGGGGACAGACGGGAGCTGCCCCTGCAACCGCCACAACTGGTGCATCCTGTCGCTTGACGGATCTAACTACATAGATCTGACAAAAAAAAATTCTAGATTTTGAGAAGAAAAGAGGGAATCCACAAAAGCTGAGAGGCGCTTGTACCTGACGATTCTCATCCTTACAAATTTATTATAATTTCATTTCCTAGATCGTTTAGAAATTTACTTGAAGCAAAACAATAAAAATATCATATATATTTTCATAATGCACATGGAACTTACCTCTAGTTGTTCTTAAAGTTGTTTTTGCACCTCCATCTATATTTTGAATGTTTCAGTAATTTGTATTCCATTGAAATAAGAATATGATAGTCAAAGAGAAGAATTTTTATTTTTTAAAAAAATAGATAAAATGAGATTTTGCACAAGTTGTCATTAATACGTTGACATGAGTTAGATGTGTAACAAAACAAAACATGTTAATAACACAGCAATAAGAATATTCACTCAAAAAATAGTGAAGGTAAAAAAAGGAGAAGAAGAAAAAAAGATGAAATAAACTACGTAGATATGAAGGACAAAAGAAAAAAATATGAAAGAAAAATACTCTTTTTTGCATATTTTTCCATTCTCAAGTTATGAAGGACTAGTTCTCATATCATATATTCAACCAATGGTTTAGAATATAAGAAGAAATATCAAGATGGCTTCCTCACACACTGCAAAAGATCAAATGGTCACAATTAATTTTCATGAGAACAACAAATTAATATACAACAAAGAATAATAAGAAAGCAAAAGATCCATTTTTTTCTCCTTTGTCACTAACATGTTTTTGGAGATTCTTACATTGGAGTAAGCAACAGATTGGAACTTATTGATTCCTCAATGTGGTAGAAAGTCTTCAATGCTATAGCTGAGGGGGAGGGGAGCTTCGTAATGTAACAAACTACTACTACTGGACTTTTCCCACCTTTTGACTCCATTAATTCATGAAAAATATCTAAAATAAGAAGAGACTAAACCACAAGTAGATTAAATCAAATGAGAACACAAAAAATGAAGATACAAAATAAAAAATTTTTATAAGCAAACATAAATGTTAATCAATTACTACGTCCTCGGAAAAAACTGCCACATCAAACGACGATCCAAGATGAAGGATAATACATCGACGCAAGTTTACAAAACTAAACAAACAAATATATTTAACATATAACAAAAGAAGCAATGTAGAAGGAAACTATAGAAATCCCTAAAATAAATAAAATCCTACATGCTACAATGCACTCGAAATAAACCATTGCACAAGAAAAAAAGATCACCACAAATTCAGATTAACGAATAACACATCAAGTGAAGAAAAAAAACTCAGAAAATAACAAGTTGAGTATTCGTGATGTTAATCGAAGAACAAAAGAATGGGTTAGAAAACAACAGAAGAAGATCAGAAGACGAACAAAAGAGCATTGCTTAACTCAAATTTATCACAAGTAAACGTACGAGGCCTTATGAGTCTGATGCTGCTTCGCCTATATGTTCTTGATCCTTTCACCTTTAAAGCCATGGAAGAGCCTTTTTGGTAGAAGACTCTTGCAGAAAGAACACAGATAGAATGAGGACCATGAAGAACAAGGAAACCCTAGAGGCGGATGGATGTGGTGGGAGAAGAGGTCACGAGGCCCCTTGTTGTAGTAGGAAACATCGAGGAAGGTGACGTCGTAGAGGAAGAGGTTGACGGGGGTGATTGTGTCACGGATGATGGACCGGGAGAAGGAAATGAGGAGCCCATCCTTGATGATGCTGGCAATGTTCATAGTGAGAGTAGTGGTCTTCACGACTAGCAAGAAGATGGTGAGGTTAGGGTGAAGGTGTAGAAGGAGTTTGTGCCAAAGATGAGAAGATCGGGGTGGAAGTCAGTCTGACCGTGGAGGAGGGGCAACTCGATTAGAGACCAAGGAAGGAGGAGGAAGAAAAAATAGCAAGGGTTCATTGTGTGAAGAGATTGTATAAGGAGAGGGAAAGAAAAATAGGTTAGGGTTCGAGAAGGCTAAGGGGGGAAAACATGGCGCTAAAAATTTTTGGCAGAAAGGGAAAGTAAAACACGGTTGCAATAAAAAATGTGAAGGGGAAAACAATGAAAGAATAAAGTCAAAGACAACAGTTTATTAAAACCGTTGTCTTTGACTATATAAAACAATATAAAAAACACAACGGTTTATAAAACTGTTGTCTTAACCCCTCAAAAGTATTTAAAGACAATAGTTTTAGATAACCATTGTAAAATGTGTCGTTGATTTAAAATAAAATCGCTCAACAACAACAGTTTTAACAAAACTGTTGTCTTTTATATTTTATAGGAGATCAAAGACAACAGTTTTGTCAAAAACCGTTGTCTTTTATCAAATTCACAATAGTTTCTTCCAAAACCGTTGTCTTTGTGGTGTTGTCTTTTGATATTTTTGTTGTAGTGAAACAAACTATAGAAGATATGTTGTGAGTTGAAGGCACCTCTACCCTCTCTTTTACATTCCTTGGTCTTGGCATATAAGAAAATTTAATTATAATTAAAATTCCATTATTCTCCTTGCTATTGGTTAATAAGAAAATTTTAATTAAAAATTCTTTTTAACCCATGCTATGGCCGGCCACACCATAATACTCCAAATAAGGCAAGTTTTAAACACAAAATTAAAACTTTCTTATTTGTTTCCGGAAATTTTAAAATAAAAATTTCTCTATTAATTTTTCCCTTCATGGTTAGTTATAAAAGGAAGTTTTATAAATTAAAATCTCTCTATAAAAACATGTGGATGATTTCCAAAAAGGAAAGTTATCTTTAAAATTAAAATCTTCCTCTCAATTTACAAATAAGGAAAGATATCAAATCTTTTCTTAATCTTTTGTAGAAACTATAATAGGAAATATTTAATTTTAAAACTCTCTTTTATATCATCAAGATGGTTACAAAAAGGAAAGTTTTATCAAAAATTAAAATCTTCCTTTTAACTACAAATAAGGAAAGATATCAAACCTTTCTTTTATAGAAAGTTATAAAAGGAAAGATTTAAATTTTAAACTCTCTTTTAAAACCATAGTATCCACATAAGAAAAGATTTTTTAAAATAAAATCCTTTTATTTTCTTGTGGCCGACCCACCTAGCTTGAGCTCCAAGCATTGGCCGACCACCTATACTTGACTTAACCTATGGCTTGGTTGGCCCAAGCTTGGACTCCAAGCTTGCTTGGTCGGCCACCGAAGGTTGGGTTAGAAGGTGGGTATAGGTGGGTATAATACTTTATAAATAAGAGGCTACGATAGGGACCGAGAGGAGGAATTGGTTTTGGTCTCCCAATGAAATTAAGCTTCCTGTGTTCGCCCCGAACACCCAATTTAATTTCATCAATAATAATTCATACCACTAAAGAATTATTATTGAACTACCGCACCAATCTCAAATTACATTTTGGGCTCCTCAATATGAGTGTGTTAATCTCTCTGTGTTTAAGATGTCTGATGTCCACTAATTAATTGAGTTACTGACAACTCACTTTAATTAATATCTTAGTCCAAGAGTAGTACCACTCAACCTTATTGTCATGTCAGACTAAGTCCACCTGCAGGGTTTAACATGACAATCCTTATGAGCTCCTCTTGGGGACATTATCAACCTAAATTACTAGGACACAGTTTCCTTCTATAATCAACAACACACACTATAAGTAATATCATTTCTCAATTTATCGGGCTTATTGATTTATCGAGCTAAATCTCACCCTTTGATGAGTTAAAGAAATAAATACTAAATATATGTGTTTGTTATTATATTAGGATTAAGAGCACACACTTCCATAATAACTAAGGTCTTGTTCTTTTATTAAGTCAGTATAAAAAGAACTTACCTTAAATGATCCTGCTCAATACACTCAGAGTATACTAGTATAATTTTATAGTTAAGATAAACTAATACTAAATTACACTACGATCATTCCAATGGTTTATTCCTATCTATCTTAGTCTTGAGCTACTGTTTATAATTTATAAAAAACTGATAACATGATCTTCTACGTGTAACACCACACACCATGTTATCTATAATATAAATTAATTGAACAACTACACATAGCATATAAATGTAGACATTTTTGACCAATGTGATTATTTATTTTAAAATAAATATTTACAAAAGTTAGGCTTTTAGTATACATAAAAATAATCTCCCACTTATACTAAAAGACTATATTGCCATATCTGCTGCCATACATCTGATTCCCATCCCCTCCACATGTCGATCAAAAGCTTTCACCGGAAGGGCCTTAGCGAAAGGATTTGCCAGGTTATCTGCTGATGCAATCTTGACGACGACAACTTCTCCTAACTTTACGATGTCTCGTATCAGGTGGTACTTGTGCTCTATATGTTTACTCGCCTTATGGGCTCGTGGTTCCTTTGAGTTTACAACTGTACCGCTATTATCACAATAAATTATGATGATTTTAGGTAAATCAGGAATCATATCTAAGTCCATTAGGAAGTTCCTAAGTCAAACAGCTTCTTTGGCTGCCTCAAAGGTTGCCACATACTCAGCTTCCATGGTTGAGTCTGAAATACATTTCTGCTTAGCATTCCTCCATGCAATGGCTCCACCTCCTAAAGTAAACACATAACCTGATGTAGACTTACTATTGTCCCTATCTGATTGGAAATATGAATCTGTGTAACCCACAGGGAGCATATCATCTGCTTGGTAAACTAGTATATAATCTCTAGTCCTTCTCAGGTACTTCAATATATGCTTTACAGCAATCCAATGTCCTTGTCTAGGGTTACTTTGATATCTTCTAACTATTCCCACGGTAAAATAGATATCCGGTCTCGTACACAGTATTGCATACATTAGGCTTCTCACTGTTGAAGCATAAGGAACTGCCTTCATGTCCTCTATCTCCTTTGATATCTTCGGAGACATCTCTTTAGATAAAGCTACTCCATGCCAAAAAGGTAAGAAACCTTTCTTGGAGTTTAGCATGCTAAAACGAGCAAGGATTGTATCTATATATGAAGCTTGAGATAGGTACAACATCTTTTTCTTGCGATCCCTTATGACTTTGATCCCAAGAATGTGTGCACATTCTCCTAAGTCCTTCATATTGAATTGTTTGGACAATTATACCCTTACGTCTGATAACACTTTGACATTATTACCAATTAACAAAATGTCATGTACATATAGTACAAGAAATACCACCACACTTCCGTTACACTTCTTGTATACACAAGATTCATCCAGACATTGAATAAATCCATATGACTGGATTACTTCATTAAACCGGATGTTCTAAGATCTTGAAGCTTGCTTCAGTCCATAAATGGACCGATTGAGTTTGCACACTAGATGCTCTTTGCCTTTTTCAATGAACCCCTCTGGTTGCTTCATATGGATGTTTTCTTCAAGACTTCCGTTAAGGAAAACTGTCTTGACATCCATTTGCCAAACCTCAAAATCCATATGAGCGGCAACGAATAAGAGTATCCGGATAGACTTAAGCATAGCTACCGGTGAAAATGTCTCCTCATAATCAATTATCTCTTTCTGAGTACCTGTCTGTCCCTCTTTTCCTTTTGTAGATTCATTTGCATCCAACGGCTTTTACACCATCTAGTGGTTCTACAAGCTCCCATACCTTATTAGAATACATAGACTCTATTTCAGAATTCATTGACTTTTGCCAAGATACTGCGTCTTTATCTTGGAGTGCTTCATCATATGCCCGGGGATCAGGTTCATGTTTACCCGGGATCAAGTCCGAAGACTCTCCTAAAAACATAAATCTTTCAGGTTGCCTTACAACCCTTCGACTACGACGAGGCACTGTTTGTAACTGTGCATCATTTGTGACACGTGTTTCTATTTCTTTTGGTACTTCATCTTGTACTGTTGATACTAAAGTAGACGTGTCCTCTCTAATTTCTTCTACAACAATTTTACTTATGGGCTTGTGGTCCATTATATAGTCTTCTTCTAAAAACTGAACATTGGTGCTAATAATGACCTTCTGATCTTTAGAACTATAAAATAAACCACCTTTCGTTCCTCTAGGATAACCCACAAAAACATGAACTTCTGTATGAGATTCCAACTTATCAGTATCTGTTTTCAGCACATGTGTTGGACTACCCCAAATCCGAATATGTCTCAGACTGGGTTTTCACCCATTCCATAATTCTGTAGGTGTAGAGGGTACTGATTTAGAAGGTACCAAGTTCAGAATGTGCACTGTCATTTCCAGAGCATATCCCCAAAATGAATTTGGTAATTCTGAATAACTTATCATTGATCTAACCATTTCCATAAGAGTCATATTCCTTCGTTCTGCCACATCATTCTGTTGGGGTGTACCAAGTGCGGATAATTGGGATTGAATTCCAGCCTTTGATAAGTAATTCCTAAACTCTCCTAAGAGGTATTCGCCACCACGATCAGACCGTAGTGTCTTGATACTTTTACCTTGACATTTCTCCACAACAGCCTTGTACTCTTTGAACTTATCAAAGCACTAAGACTTATGGCGCATCAAGTAAATGTATTCGTATCTCGAACAATCGTCTATGAAAGAGACAAAGTATTTGAAGACACCTCTTGCCTGGATAGACATTGGACCACACAAATCAGAATGAACCAGTTCTAACACATCTTTGGCTCTATACCCCTTGTCCTTAAAAGGTCTCTTGGTCATTTTACCTTCCAAGCAAGATTCACAGGTTGGAAAGTTTTCCACCACTAATGAACCCAAGAGTCCATCAGCTATAAACCTTTGAATCCGACTTAAATTAATATGATCAAGCCTTAGATGCCAAAGATATGTTTGGTTCATCTCCGAAGGTTCCTTTCTCTTATTGGAATTAAAAGATGTGTTATTAATTTTCATTTGTTGCTTTGTGGAAGAAATTAGATTTAAAGTATATAAATTACTAACCAATGCACCAGAACATATAATAACCCTATTTCTCTTGATAACCACATTGTTATTAAAAGAAATAGAATATCCATCCAAATATAGTTTAGAAACTAAAATTAAATTCTTTCTGAAACTGGGTACATAAAGATAATTTTTTAAACCAAACTTATATTCCTATCAAACGATAAGTAGACGTCTCCCACTGCAACAGCCGCCACCTTAGTAGCATTGCCCATGTAGATGATTATCTGTCCTTCAAATAGTCGTCGGGTTTTCTGGAACCCCTACAAAGAGTTGCAGACATAATCAGTGGCTCCCGTATCTACACACCAGGTGCTGGTAGATAACACCGCTAAACATGTTTCAACTACTAGAGAATTAGATATACCTTTATTGTTCTCTTTCCTACGAGGACAGTCTACCTTCCAATGTCCTGACTGCTTGCAGATGAAGCACTTGCCCTTCAGCTTCTTCATTCCAGCTTTTGGTCCTTGATCCTGTCTAAGAAGCTTGACAAAACGGAAATCTGGGAGAAAACCTAATGCTGGTGAAGAATAATACCTGTAGAATATCGATCCGAGAAACCCAAAGCGGATCCAGGAGAATAAGAGTTATAGAATGCCCTCCTTGTGCGAAGATCCCGAGACTAAAGGAAGGATTCAATGAAGAAAACCAAGATCTAGAGCTTCCAAAGCTTCCTGCGCACAAAAGACCAACCAACACTATTGTCAGTGACCTAAGACCGGGGTGGGAATCCCTGGCTAGGCCCTCCGACACTCAAGTTAGTGATCTCGCTCTAGTGTGGAAGAAGGAAGAAGAAAGAAGAAGATGAACAGTAACTCAAAATTAGGGTTGTGAGAGAGAGCGTGAGTAGGAGCCTAAACCTGAGCCTACCTGGCCAACGGAGAGGATTCCCCTTTTTATACAATTCATATAACCCCCGTAGTCATGAAGTGGACCCCGGTTTGTTAGAGTTTATTATGAGATGACGTAAGCCCTGTACTTGCATAAAATAGCTTTTAAAGAATCTTTTCTGTACCCCAGATATACCTTCTTTGTCATCTAGTGCCTACAGAAGAGTCTAGAAACATACTTCCCGCCAAATTAGCGAACCTGTTATACGATCATATTAAACTATTCATAAATATTCTTGAAATATTTGTTATCCCGGCTAGTATTGACCTCTATTTTATTAAGCATATGACCTCAGTCGATATTGACCTATACTTTCTCAAGCATACTATCCTGGGCGATGTTGGCCTATATTTCTCTAAGCATGTTAGCCCGGCTGATATTGGCCTATGCTTTCATGAGCATACTATCCTGGCCAATGTTGGCCTATATTTCTATAAGCATGTTAGCCCGACCGATATTGGCCTATGCTTTCTCGAATATACAATCCTGGCCGATGTTGGCCTATATTTCTATAAGCATGTTAGCCCGGCCGATATTGGCCTATGCTTTCTCGAGCATACTATCCTGACCGATGTTGGCCTATATTTCTTTAAGCATGTTAGCCTGACCGATATTGGTCTATGCTTTCTCGAGCATACTATCCTGGCCGATGTTGGCCTATATTTCTATAAGCATGTTAGCCCGGTCGATATTGGCCTATGCTTTCTCGAGCATACAATCCTGGCTGATGTTTGCCTATATTTCTTTAAGCATGTTAGCCCGACTGATATTGGTGCTTGCTTAATCCCTCTTTTTCCTTTTTCCTTTCTACCGGTGACCTACTAAACCTAACTTATATCACTAGTCTTTTCTTCAAGTCTAGTTAAAAGAGGTGTAGCCGACTGACCAGACCCAAGTTTATTTTTGTTTCTTTGTTTATCTTTAATCATGACTCTGTCATGGCCACCGCAGCATACTCGTGTTTCTCTCTATAGTAGTCCTCGTGACTTCTGGTACAACCATCCCATGAACCTAAGGATAGTGATCCTGTGAACCTGAGTATAATGATCCCGTGGGTCTCTTGACCCTTTAAATAGAGCTATGATCCTCCCCTCATTCTTCACTCACCCTAGTTCTTTTCCTCCTTGTTCGCCTCTTATTGCCGAGAATATGTCTTTAGACCCCCCCCCCTTTCTGGGGGCAATTCCTGCTGAACAAGGAAAAATCTATATATGAGGTTGCCCAAGCTTTGGATCTAGTTAACTTCCTGGTCCGAGAGCTGGAAGTATTTCTGTCAATCGCCCAGTTTCAAGTACGATTAGAAACTGCCCTGAGGAGCAAAGTTCCTCGAGCTTTAGAATCTCAAGCTAAAGACACGACTGCTCTGCAGACTCAACAGGCCTCAGAGGGGTTCATGCTAATCATGGAGGTTCAAGTAACTAGTCCCTGGGTGTCGCAATGATGGCAAAGCCCAGGTTATTTGCAGGCTAAGGTGGACTCTCTAGGAGCAGAGCTCAAAATGTTCAAGTAGGCAGTGTATTGTTCCGTGATATGCCTGAGAGGGCTTGAACAAGTTTGCACCTCCTTTGTTCATGAGACCATTCTGTTCCCTACTCTCTCCCGAGCATAAAAGAATGCACTGGCTCTTTTAAACAGGGAGAGGGGAGGGCAATTCGGTTGGATGAAAGATTTTTCATCCTACCCTCATACCAGGCAAAATATTTTCACTTCTCCGACTTGATCGGGTTTACTTTTAGCTAGGTTGAAGTTTTCTAAGAAGTCTAAAAGCTTATGTTTTTATAACTTCTACTGAATCCATGTTTAGGTGGGTTTCCCTTCAAGTCTCGTCAAAAAGAGATATCAGCCGACTGACTAGACATGAGTTTATGTTTAGCTGAGTTACATATTCTAAGCAATATTATGTGTTTGGTCAGGCTTGGCTTACTGAGTGTATGCAAAATTTATTTGTCTTTTTATTTACCTGATGACACACTTCAAGTTATACAAGGCTAAATTCCTCACATGCAAATCAATACGTTATACTCAATTAAACCCTTTTTATCCTTGGCCGATACTGATCTATTTATGGTAGACATGTTATCCCGGCCGATATTATCATAGACACGTTATCCCGGACGATATTAGCCTATTTATTACAGACGTGTTATCCCGACCAAGATTAACATGTCTATTATAGACGTGTTATCCCGATCGAGGTTAGTCTGTGCTTATATTAATTCAGACAGTGCTTCCCGCATGACTGACTATTATTATTTCTTATTTTCTGTCTTCGACACAGGATTTTGTCAACTCCACTCCATCCTCCTTTATTACACATAGTAGACTACACCCTTCTTCCAGAGTTTCTTTGATTATGAATGGTCCTTTAATGGTAAGAGAATGTTGGAGGCGCGTGACGAGGCACTACCAACCCTTGCATGATTCGATTTGTCACGTCCATCATAAATGCCCATTTATGGTCATATGACGTGTGTCTTTTCTTATCTTCTGCGTAACACCCACGTCTGAACATTTTTATAATCAACGGTGTTTGTTACAAAAAGGGTATTCTAATCTGACGGTCATTATATGTTCTTTCAACCCTAAACCATTCACCTTCTTATAGACTTTGTTCTTTTTTCCTTACCTTAGTGTTTCTTCTTTACTGCCATCTTTGATCAACCCTCGCGCTCACCGTCTTCCAGCGATCCTCTTTCTTAACTCTCAGTAAGTAACTTGTTGTTCTGTTAACCCTTACTTCTATCTATGGCTGAAGAAACGATTGCTCCCTGGTATACTCAAATTTCATCCTCTTTCGACAAGGATGCTCAGCTTGCCATTCGTCTGCAATATGAGATTCCTATGGAATATGACATCATAATTCCTAACCCAGATGAACATCCTCACCATCCTCCTGCTAACTATGTAACCTTCTTTAGGGATCAGTTGATAGGGGGTTTAAATTTTCTCATTCCTCCTTTTCTGATCGATGTAAGCCAATATTTCGACATTCCTCTTCAACAATTAGTGCCTAATGCCTTTCGTTATTTGTGCGGCATATACATGTTGTTTCGTACACTTGATATTCCTCCTACTCCTCAAAATAGTTTCATATTTTCTTACCCAAAAGTAGTAGAACCAGGTGTTTTTCTTTTTCAATCTAGGACTAAGATGGTCCTGTTTGATGATATGCCTTCTTCTCTTAAAGCTTGGAAATCTCGCTTCTTTTTTGTAAAGTTTCCGGGACCTATTCCTTGGTCTCATACTTGGAGATCTTCTCTACCTCCTTTACCTGATGTCAAGGAGTTTCATCTTCACCCTTCTTTTTCTCTTTATTGTGAAAAGTTACTCTGTCGTCGTCTTTCTATCACCAGATGGCTAAGGAGCTATCTTTTGTATTTGTTTGGTTTGAGCTCGGTCAAATGCAGGATACAAGGCTCCTTAGGTAAAGTTATGTTTCCTCTCTTATCAATTTTTACTAACTAAACCATTTTCTTCCCTTTGTGCAGTGGCTAATTTCTATGTTGCTTTGATTGATGAAGAGCTACGTCTGGAAGAGGCCCAACTTCATGCAAAAGAACAAGAGCTTCTTACCGCACTTAATCAGCCTTCGTCAACTGAAGTTTCAGCTCCTCCAACTGAAGCTTCCAGCTCTCAGGTGGTTCCCGAAGTTCCTGAGGGTCTTCTTGCAGAAACTACTACTGCCCCTTTGCCAACTGTTTCCTCACTATTGGCTGTTACTCCTTCAGCGGCCATCCCCCTTCCTGTTATCAAGCTTACATCCCCTGTAAGCTTAGGAAAATCCCCTGCTAAGATTGTCCCTAGCAAACGTCCGGGGTGCAAACTCACTAGAGCTCCCCCCTCAAAAAGGAGACTCACTCTTTTTGCTGAGGAATTATCCTCAGAAGATTTTGCTCTTGCTGCCCCTTCTTCCACTGAGCTTACTCTCACCAATCTATATCCTTCCCTTCTTTTTTCTTCCTCTCCTTCTACCAGCAACACCGCCCTTGGTGGTACTTCTTTACTTTTCCTCTATCTGTTCCCGAATCTGGCCCTTTACCTTCTTCACTCTCTTCTTATCTGATTTTCGCTCCTCCTTCTATTCCAACTTCTTCCTTTTCTGCGAGTTCCTCCACTATTCCCGTCCTCCCTATATTACTGGGAGCTTCTTTTGCTACCACTCGAGAGGAAATTCACCCTCTCTTTGGAGAGATTACCCCTCTTGAGACAATCGACCAATTCTCCCATGAGGAAACCAAGGTGTGTTTGCTATTACTTATTTATTATTTATTCTTGACTATTTTATGACTCCTTATTACATCCCCAGCGATGGATATCCAATATGGGTCTAGCTCGACTGATGCATAACTTATATCATGAGAACGAGAGGTTAAAACAACAAGTTGTGGAGATGCCTTCTGCTACACTCTCGGAGGAATCCACAAAATAGTATGAAGCCCAGATTGAGAGCCTTCAATCTCAATTTAAATCAGTTACGGGCCTCGATGCTGAATTATCTTCTAAATTAGAGAAGCAGACTGCTGAGACCAACAAGTTGAAGTCTGATTACGAGTCCACCTTGGCTGACAAACTCAAAGCTCTGCAGTTGAAGGATGATGAAATAACTTCCTTAAACACTTCCTTGAATGCAGCTAAGATAGAGGCCTCTACCAAAGATGCTGAGTTGAAGTCTTCCCAGTCGGCTCTAATGGTTTACAAAGCTGGTGAAGATAATCGCTTTAAAGATCGGGCCACCACCTTGATCAAATCTACTGAATTCAACAGGCCGATCGTAAAGTCTATTCTGGCCGCCTATACTGCCGGAGCTGAAGGAGCAGTAAAACAATTGTTAGAAGAAGGCTTCTTATCCCGTGATCCTCCTCCTAACTTCTTGAATCGGCGTAAGCTGATTGATAACAGACCTGCATACCTATTTCCTCAATTGTCTATGGAATGATCATTCTATTTTGGTTCTAGTTGTTGTAAAACTAACTATGAATTTGTAACCGTTTGGCTCATATACTTTTATCTTTTGTGTTTATGTGTCTAAACTCTTTTCATTCGTGGGGATCTACTACCTCCCTTTTGAATTAATGCTACCTTTGTACTTGTCTTTTTCTTGTTCACTTTGTCTTAGCATATCAAATATTGTCTGGCTTATTACTATTACCCGACTCTATTCCCATAAGGTCTTCACCTACCGTCAATATCGAACGGTCTATTACAACCCGTCGATTTACCATTAGGCTTGCAAATATCGACCGGTGCTTTATACTTAACTAGTTTTCATCCAATTCTGTATAACCGACCGACGTTAGTTTCAACCGATTTATTATGACTGATCAATTTACTGTAGCATCGCCAATCTTGACCGATTTATTATAGCATCATCGATCTTGGTTGATCTACTATAGCATCATCGATCTCGATCGATTTATTATAGTATCATCGATCTTGATCGATCTTCTATAGCATCATCGATCTCGACCGATCTATTATAATATTCTTCATCTCGACCGGTCTATTATAACCGGTTGACTTACACTTATGTCTACCAATATCATCTGGTGTTTATACTTAACCGGATTACCTACGATCTGGTATAATCATCCAATGTGATATAGTCAATTTCGCCCAGTCTGTTATATCTGAAAATATCGTCTGGCACGTTATGCTAGACTAGTTTTCATCCAATTCAGTATAACCAACCGACGTCAGTCTCGACCGGTTTATCATGACCGGTCGATTTACCACTATATTTATAAATATCGTCCGGTGTTTTATACTTAACTAAATCTTGCCCGATCCGGTATGACCGCCCGGGTTTATTGTTTTTTTAATCACCTAGATAATCTTAAATTACCCTATTAACCTCATACCCGACCGATTTTCCTCGTACCTCTTTGATTCCTTAAGAATCAAGCGCATAGAGAGAGAAAAATTGGTCATGTTTTTCGAGGAAGATCACCAAACTTAATACCTTTTCCGTGGGATTCATCCTTCTTTTTGAATTCGATCACATCCTTCGATGACATTACCTCTTTATGGCGGTTATGATTCCGGGTATTCTTCCTTATTGGATTCATACTCTTTCTTTTCATACCCACTTTTATACTTAAGTTCTACACAAACTGTTATTGATCTTATTATTTTATATATCCCTGTGCTTTCGAGTTTTCCCTTTTTCCAGTTCTTCCAGTTTAAGGGTTTTTGGGTATAAGGCCCTGAGAGAGAGAAGAAGGTTTAAAATGCTATCTTCTTCTTCCCGACTATTCCTTTCTCTTCCTTTGTTTGCTTCCCCTCTGCTATTCCGCCATGGCCACTCCTTCCCTAGTGTGGTTTCTTTTGTGCGCTTCTAGCCTTACCGAGCCAGAGTAGGTGGAGTTACAAGTGAACTATGGTTTTCCTTCCTATATAGTTCGCCCTACCCCTCAGGATAGTCCGCATCTTCCTCCTTTAGGAAGTATATCGATCTTCTGGGCTCAAGCCTTACAAGGTTTCCGATTCCCCCTTCATCCCTTTTTCGTTGATGTTAGTATTTATTTTGATATTCCTCTTAATCAGCTCATTCCTCAATCTTTTTCTATCCTCATGAGTTTTGTCGAGGTGTCTAAACTACTAGATTACCCTCTATCCCCTCGTCTTTATCACTACTTCTTCATTCCCCGCCAAGTAGACATTGGTGTCTTTAAATTTCAGTCTCGTTCTAAGGCCCTTTTGTTTAGCAGGATTCCTCCTCAGGAGGAATGACGTCACAAATTTTTCTTTATGCGTCTCCTTTCTTCTACTTCTTTTCCTATTGCCTGGATACATAATCTTCCCCCGGCTCCTAACACTGATAACCTCCTCGCTGATCCCTCTGTTTCTGTTGCCTTATCCAAGCTTAAAGGGGCTAAATTCAGTGTACCGTCCTTGATTGTGGAGGGTTTAATGTTTCCCTTTGGGATAAGTAGCATCGACACTCCCTTGGATGTCTCTTTTGGTATGTCTAAGCATTCTAAGCTATGTTTATCAGTTATTTGCTAATTATTTTCTATAATGACGCCTAATTCTTGTGTTTCAGCTGATGCTCTCCTACCCGCTTTTATGTACAAGAATACAACTATAACCAAGTCTTTTTTGAATAAATTTGGAGAACAACTATTGCAAGCTCATCGAGCTAACCCTACTACCTCTACTTTGGGTTTATTGTTTGAGGAAGAACAAACAGCAGAAGCTATTGCTTCCATGGAAGAAGAAAAGGAACAACCTTTTATTACCATAGTCAAGAAACCCAGGCTCACTGAGGAAGTTCCCTTTCGTGATACTTTTGGTACTTTGTGCAGACCCCTATTGCTCCTTCACCTATTTCTTTTGAGAGAGGTAAGGCACTAATACTCCCTACCCACATTATTTCCAATCTTTCTCTTAGAATGGTACGACCGGGTCTGCTTATTCCTTCCTCTTCTACTATTGTTTCAGCTACTTCTGCTTCTTAGATGGCTACTACCACTTCAGCTTCCTCTCAACCTCTTTCCCTGGCCTTACCTCCTTTGGCTTCTGGACCCCGAGCTAGAAGAACACCTTGCAAGAGATTTTCTCCGGGTCCAGGACCATCCGCTATCCATGCTTCAACAACTGAATCAACTTCTATTGCTTTGCCACCTTCCATCCCCTCAGGTTCTTCCTATGTTATTCCCATTTCTACCACTTCTCCTCTCTCTCTTCCTTCTTCTACCCGGCCTTCCTCACCTTCTGTCCTCCCATCTTTATTTAGACAGGCTGTGGGCCTGCCTTCTCAATTGGGACAAGCTTTGGACCCTCCCAGTTACGGTTTATTGCAGCTACAAGGTCTGTTGGCTGAATCTTGGCAGCATAGCCAAGAACTGCTAAGGGGCACTAGCATTTCCAACCGTGTTGACATTCATAGTCGTCAAGCTATTGCTGTAAGTGTTTTTTCATTATATATTGTCATCATATCATTATTTCCTGCTAACTGCACTATTGTTTCAGTTTCTTACCTCAAGTCTTCATCTAGACCAACTGCTCATTGCTTTGGAAAGAGAAAATGGCAAGTTAAAAGCTCAAATAGAGACACTAAAAGCTAATTTTCCTCCTTCCCACACTGAGCTTACTCAGTTACAAGAGAAGATAGCTTTACAGGCTCAACAAATAGAGGCTATGAAGAAGGAACTGCAGCATGAGCGACAGTCATTGAAAAATAAAGAGCTTGAAAGAAGAACCCTAGAGTTGCAGGTGGATCAGTTAAATTCCAGCCTCCAGGTGGAATTTGCTTTAAAAGACAAAGTCATCTAAGATATTTCTCATAAAAATGTCGTCTTAGAGAAAGTGGAGAGGCTTCACAATGTCTTTCTTTCTGAGCAGGCTCAAGATTCAGCCTCAAGAGATTTTGCTATTCTACAAGAGCAAGAACAAAGAAAGGCTCAGGATGCCGAGATATCCTCACTTCAGAAGGAGATAGAGCAGCTTAAATCAGAAAGAGATGCTTTCAAAGCCCAAGCTGCCACACTACAAATCGAATTCCAAAGTTATAAGGAGCAGGAGGAGGATCGATGGGAGGGCAGACGCTTAGCTTATCTATGGTCCCCAACATTCACTAATGAATATATCCGCCGGATCATAGGGACTTTAAACCATTCCGTGACTAGAGTTATTCAACAATTGAGGGAAGGTGGTTATCTACCCCTCTAACCTCCCCTTCAGTTCATAAATCATCGCAGACTTAATCATGAATTACCCCAAGACATGACAAACGATTTTAAGTAAGCATGATTTTGTACTCAAAAAGACTTGTAAATAAAAGATTTGTAATTAAGTACTTGCAAGACTTATAAATAAAAGACTTGTAATTAAGTATTTGTAATATTTGCAAAAAATTCATACTTACTTGTTTTTCCGTCTTTCATTGTCTGGTTGCTGCTTCTTGAGAATACATACTGTCTTGCTTAAAAGCTTCTCCTGTTATGGTATCTTAAGTAATTACATGGCTCTGACCAATAAGGCTTCTCCATAAACCCTTTAATCTCTATTCAGACTTGACTGGATATAAGAAATTTCAAAGACCTCAGTGCTTCCGAGGGATGTGTAATCTCGAGTAACTTTATCTGAGAAGCTCCATAGGATTTATGTATTCTTGGTCGGGCGTACAATCCCGAGCGATTTTAAATAGAGAACTTCATATGATTGTAACTTCTGAAGGAGAACGTAATTTTGAAAGATGATATATAAAGAATTCCCTCTGAATTTTGAATCCCGGTCAGGAGTGTAATACTGAGTGATCTTTATAAAGAAATCTATATGACTTTGAATCTGGACCAGGCATATAATCTTGAACAATTTAATGTGAAGGATTTTATCAACCTTTGAGTTTTCAGTCGGGTGTGTAATCCCGATCGATTTATTATGGAGAATTTCATCACCCTCTGGTCGAGTGTATAATCCCGACCAATTTAATATGAAGAATCAACCTTTGAGTTTTCGGTCGGGCTTGTAATCCCGATCGATTTAATATGAAGAATTTCATCACCCTCTGTTGAACGTATAATCCCGACCGATTTAATATGAAGAATTAACCTTTCGGTCGGGCGTGTAATCCCACTCGATTTAATATGAAGAATTTCATCAACCTCTGGTCGAGCGTATAATCCCGACTGATTTAATATGAAGAATTAACCTTTCGGTCGGGCGTGTAATCCCGCTCGATTTAATATGCAGAATTTCATCAACCTCTGGTCGAGCGTATAATCCCGACCGGTTTAATATGAAGAATCTCGTCAACCTCTGGTCGAGCATATAATCCCGCTCGATTTTGTTGGATCGAGATGCGCTAGAGGGGGGTGAATAGCGCTCGCGGAAGTTTCGTACGTATCGGAATAAAAACAAACAAAATGCAGCGGAATAGATAAAGAAATCAACACAAAAGACACAGGTCGATTTTACTTCGTTCGGAGCCTAAGGCGACTCCTACTCGAAGGCCCGCGATCCTTGATCGCTTCCGGTGGGCAACAACTATAAGTTCGAAAGTATACAAAGATGATTTACAAGTAATGTAGTAAATAATCTTATACCGACAATGGAAAATACTAAGTTGAAGCTTCGGGTTGTCGGTGTCGAGTTGCAGCACTTCGGGATGAGTTCGTTAGCAGCTAAATGCAGAAGGAAGACTTGAATGTTGCGTTATCAAGCTGCTGGTCAAATCCCCTTTATAAACAGTGTTCAAGGCGCCTTAAACCCCTCCAAGGCGCCTCTAGGCTGGGCGCATCACCCGCGTGGATCAGAACCGACCTGGTTGAATTCTATCCTGTTCAAGGCGCCTCCAACCTCTCCAAGGCGCCTTCATCAACCTGTTCAAGGCGCCTTAAGCCTATCCAAGGAGCCTTGAAGCTTGCTTCACAGCCAGCTTAGGTTTTGCACCCGAGGCGCCTCCAAGCTCCATGGAGGCGCCTCGGACACTGTTCATCCGAGGTTAATCTTTGCACTTTGGTCCCTGCAAGATACATTAATCCCAAATATATCCTGTAGCACAAAGTTAGCACATAAAACATAATAGAAGTGATAATGACAGTCTCTGGACTGTCCGAGTCTGACTTCGGATTTCCGCCCGGAAACCCTAGGTCGACCCGACGCCTACTGTTCCCTCTACGGGGAACGCGTCCTCACCTACTCCACTCAGGAGATTTACCTGTTGCTAGTGCGATCCTCCAGATCGACTGGACTTTTGCTCAGCACTCGACGCTTCCGGACTTTCTGCTGGACATCCGCTTCCCGGCTAGTCTAGTCTTTCACCTGGTTCGCGACACCAGGACTTTCCTCCTAGGTCTACCACCCGCTAGGACTTTTTGCTTGAAGTCATCGACATGCCAAGACTTTCCGCATAGGGTTACCACCCCCTATGACCTAGGGTTACCACCCCCTAGGGTTTATCCCTTTGCCTAACCGCAGTTAGGACTTTCCTGAAACACTCATTCAACATGTTAGATACAAAACATCTTAACTTTGAATTCTTTGCCATTATCAAAACACGAGTTCGATCTTCGGATGCTTCCTACACCAACAATCTCCCCCTTTTTGATTATGGCAACTCAAATTCAAAGTTAAGTAAACAAACGAATAGATAACCATTTAACACAGGCAAATTTGCTAATTATGGGTGAACACATTAACCAAAGCAAATTTGCTAAGCTATATGCTCCTCCTTAACTATTGCTCCCCCTTAACTGATGCTCCCCCTTTTGTTTAATTTAAATTTAAATTTTGCTACTCTCCCCCTTTGCCATATATCAATAACAATAATAGACTTTTGAATAATTAGATACTTAACATTTATTTCTTATTTATAGTTAAGTGAAAAGAGGTATCTTTTTGATAAATTTTAAAGGCTAGGAGAAAAGTAATCTTTCAGAGTAATAAAAATAACTTTGTAGGAATTTACAATGTTAGATTTCAAAGTTAGCTAGGCTTAGCAAGGATTTGAGCATTAAGATTGTAACTTAGCTTAGATCTTTAGAAGTATTGAATTTTAAAACTTGGGTTAATAGTAAACTTAAGTTTGAACAATATTTAAGTTTGGTTTAGTTTATTCATTCAGGTTCAGTTGGTCCTTAAGTCCAAGCATGAGTTATATTCAATTAACTGACTAGGTATCAGAACCCTAAAGATCAAAACATGCTTAAGCAGAAAACTGAGTGTACTTTTCCAACTGTCTAACCTTTAGCTACTTGCTGACTGCCTATAGGGCAATAACTTTCACATGGTTAGTCAAGTCAAGTCAATTTGGTCCAGTTAGATTTGACTAGAGCTGGAAGATTTGACTTGATTGATCTTTATTGCGTGTTTAACGCCCAGACTCATATCGATACTTAAGAGATTTCTCGATAGACTATGTTTTGATAGTTTAGATTCTCCGGTTCCTTCCAAGAAGACCCGTCCGGGTTACTTCAGGAGATTGCTTGATCGACTATGTTTATGCTAGTTTAAAGTCTCTGGTTCCTCCCATGAAGGTCTGTCCGGGTTACTTCAGGAGATTTCCCGATCGACTATATTTTTTATAGTTTAAAGTCTTCGGTTCTGCTCAAGAAGGCCTGTCCAGGTTACTTCAAGAGATTTCCTGATCGACTATGTTTGTGATAGTTTAGAGTCTCCGGTTCCTCCCAAGAAGACCTGTCTATGGCACTCCTATAGTATTTTGGGTCTACTGGTTTTCCTTCAGGGTCAGAGTCAATATTAGTGTTTGTTGCCATTGGAGTATTTATAATTTTTGAATTTTCTATGCAGAATTTTTTAATTAACTCCTTAGCATATTTAGTTTGATAAATGTAGATTCCATCTTTGGTTTGTTTAATTTGTAAGCCTAAGAAGAAGTTAAGTTCCCCAACCATACTCATTTCGAATTCATTTTCCATTAACTTAACAAATTCTTTTAAGAACTTAGAGTTAGTTGAGCCAAAAATTATGTCGTCAACATAGATTTGCCCTAAAGATGTCTTTTTCTATAGGTTTTACAAATAAGGTTGGATCTATTTATCCTTGGTTAAAGCCTTTGGATATTAAGTAGTTAGATAATCTTTCATACCATGCCCTAGGGGCTTGTTTTAGTCCATATAATGCCTTTTTTTAATTTGAATACATGGTTTGGGGAGTCTAAGTCTTCAAATCCTGGAGGTTGACTAACGTAGACCTCCTCCTTAATAAACCCATTTAAAAAGGCTGACTTAACGTCCATTTGGTATAATTTAAACCCTTTATTTGCTGCATATGCTAATAACATTCTAATGGATTCGAGTCTGGCTACCGGAGCATAGGTTTCATCATAATCTAGGCCTTCAACTTGACTAAACCCTTTGGCTACTAGTCTAGCTTTGTTTCTTATTATCTCACCCTGATCGTCTAACTTGTTCCTAAAAACTCATTTGGTGTCTATTATTGATTTATCTATGGGTTTAGGTACAAGGTCCCAGACTTGGTTTCTCTCAAATTATGCTAATTCTTCTTGCATTGCAATGATCCAATTTGGATCAGGTAGGGCTTCTTCTATAGTCTTGGGTTCAATCTTAGAGATAAGAGCAATTTGACTTAGGTTTCTGTAGGATGATCTAGTTCTGACTCCTAGGTTTGGGTCACCCAGAATTTGGTCAGATGGATGAGAGGTACTTACTCTAGTTGGTCTTATCTGTGGGTCAGTCACTGGTTCTTCCGACTTATTAAAGTTAGGTTGGATTTCATCATCTTCTATAGCTCTTGGATTAATGTTAATATTTTCATTTAGATTAGGTAAATTATTTTCTTCATCAAATATTACATTAGTTGTTTCTTCAACTTTCAAGGTGTTTTGATTATATACTCTAAATGCTCTACTAGTTGAGGAGTATCCTAAAAATATTCCTTGCTTAGACTTAGGTGTAAATTTTCCTAAGTAATCTTTAGTATTTAAAATGTGAACTTTACAGCCAAATACTTTTAAATAGTTTAAGTTGGGAATTTTATGATAATAGAGTTCATATGGTGTTTTATTGTGAGATTTGTTTATTAAGATTCTATTTTGAATATAATTTACAGTATTTATTGCTTCAGCCCAAAATTGATGGTTTAAATTATATTCGTTCAATATAGTCCTAGCGGCTTCTTGTAGTGTTCTATTTTTACGTTCTACTAGACCATTTTGTTGGGGGGTTCTAGGACATGAAAATTCATGTTGGTATCCATTTATTATACAAAATTGGGTAAACCTATGATTTTCAAATTCTCCCCCGTGATCACTTCTTATTCTTTTGATTTTAGTATCTTTCTCATTTTCCGTTAATTTGCAAAAATTATTAAATATTTCATAGGTTTCATCTTTTGTTTTTAGGAAGTTTACCCATGTGTACCTAGAGTAGTCATCAATTATCACTAAACAATATTGGTTCTTGCTTAGTGATTTGGCTCCATGTGAATCAAATAGGTCAATATGAAGGAGCTCAAGTAAGGAGTTAGTTCTTTCTAGGTTGGTTGACTTGTGGGTTGACTTGGTTTGTTTTCCCTTTTGACATGCATCACAAATTGAATTTTCAATAAATTTTAATTTGGGCAAACCTCTAACTCGACCACTTTGACTTATTTTTGAAATGAGTCTAGTGTGAGTGTGACCCAGCCTTCTGTGCCACAGTTGGGTTTCCTCTTGTTGTGTCAAGAGACACTTTATTGAGAAGGTTGATAGGTCAATTGTGTAGATGTTATTCTTTCTAAATACTTTAAGTTTAATCTCAGGGTTTTCGATGTTTTTAACTAGACACCCAGATTTATTAAAATTAACTAGATATCCACTGTCACACAATTGACTTATACTTAGTAAATTAAAGTTAAAATTCTCAACCAATAAAACATTTCGGATAATGAAATCGGAACTAAGTTTAATATTACCTTTTCCAATTAGTTTAAGTTTACCGTCATTGCCGAATGCAACCAATCCTAAATTCTTGTACTTGAGTTTAGTAAACTTCAATTTATCTCCAGTCATGTGTCTGGAGCATCCACTATCCAACATCCATTGATCCAATTCCTACACATGAAGTAGTTGAATTGATTTCCTTTTAATGGATTAACAAATAGCTTGATTGAAGTAGACTCCTTAGATTTTCTATCTCTCAGTTAGCAAGCAATTAATCTTATGGTTGTTTTAATTAACTTTGAAAATAATTAATTTTAAAGTTAATTGATTTTGTAAGAATTTTTGGTTTTAAGTTTAAACTAATTTTGAAATTTAAGTTTTTGAAATTTAGGTTTTTAAAATAATTTTGAAATTTAAGTTTTTAAAATAATTTTGAATTTTAAGTTTAAAATAATTTTGAAATTTAAGTTTTTAAAATAATTTTGAAATTTAAGTTTTTAAAATAATTTTGAAATTTAAGTTTTTAAAACAATTTTGAAATTTAAGTTTTTAAAACAATTTTGAAATTTAAGTTTTTAAAATTTTTTTGAAATTTAAGTTTTTAAAATAATTTTGAAATTTAAGTTTTTAAAATAATTTTGAAATTTAAGTTTTTAAAAAAATTTTGAAATTTAAAATAATTGTTAATTAACTCAGTTTTAATTTTAATTCCTTAGTCATTTCACCCGATCTAAATTGTCAATCAGGGCATCCTATAATTATTGTGAGATGAATTATTGTAGAATTTAAGGGTCTGGTTTAACTTTGTGTTAGATTCAGGTTTAGCTTTGGGTTCAACAAGTAAGCATTCTTTGGATAAACTTCTGGGCTATGGTGAGTCACACGGAGCTCATTAAAGTAACCATGCCTTCGAGGTTTTCCAAATAGTCCTACCCATTGAACTTAATACTAATCCTTGGTCTAACAAGTTAGGATCCATTTAAGGGTAGCTTCGGTCAGTTCCACTTGGCCAAATGCACCAGGTCGAAGCCATATCTTCCTAGACATGCGATGCCCAAGTTTCCCTAACGTACTATCATCCAAAAACTTCACCGGTACTGTGGTTCAAGTTAAACTCAGCCCATTTTCAAACTAGCCTTAATTACCCTGCCGGGTAATCTACTCTTGTTTTACCCATTTCGGGTAAATTAGGTTCAGTTACCCTGTCGGGTAGTTGAGTTGGAGGTGTCAGCTAGTTTGGATCCACCATTTATTTTTGAATTTTATATTTTAATTTTGAATTTTGAATTTGATTTTGAATTTTGAATTTTAAATTTTAATTTAATTTCAAATTTTTAATTTGATTTTGAATTTTGAATTTTAAATTTATAATTTAATTTTGAATTTTTAATTTGATTTTTAATTTTGAATTTTAAATATCATTTTTCTTTTAGCTTTCCCTGGATCATATCCTCGATATGGTCTATCGAGGTAGTGTATTTGATCCTTCGGAACCCAGTATTGGTCAAGTCCAACTTGATTGATCAATTTGGACTTGGGGACCCATGCTTGGACTGATTTACTATTTTGTTTGTTTATTAAGGATAGATAAGATCTATATTTCTTCTTACTTTTATATCCTAGCCCACTTTTGTTGTAAACGGCTCTTTGTATCCCAAGAATTAGGTCAAGATTCTTGGAACCTAAAGAAAACCGTTCTAAGATATCTTTTAAATCCTTGACCTGATTTTTCAAACTTGAATTTTCTTCCTCAAGTTTTTGAACTTGAGTTGAATCTTCAGTCTGAACTTGATTAGGTAAGGATTCAGAGATAGTCACTTCTTTAAGGACAGAAATTTCCTTTAGAAGTGACTTAATCTTAAGGTTCGATTTAGCTAATTTGCAAAGTAAATAATTAACTAAATTATTAAGTCTAGGAATACTTACAGCGGAGTCTGGCCCTTCGGAAACGGATGCGGATCCGTGGCTTCGCTCGGACTCAGCCTCCGACTCGCTCTCAGATTCGATGATTTGGTCCCGGGCCATCAATGCGAGCAAGCTCGTCTGATCGAGTTCGTCGTCGTCGTCCTCCGAAGAAGATTCGTCCCACGTTGCTTTCAGGGCCTTCTTTCTTCTTTGCTTTGTGGCCTCTTTTTGGTTGGGACAGTTGGCTTTGATATGCCCTTTCTGGTTGCACCTGTAACAGGTAACTTCAAATTTTGTTTTCGGACTAGGTTGAGCCTCCTTGAATTGAATTGCCTTCTTCAGATCTTTCTTGTTGAAGCCCTTCTTCTTCTTGTAGAGCCTCTTCATGAGGTTCACGAGTTCACTGGTCAGTTCATCTTCTGAGTCTTCTGAGTCGGGTTCGTCTTCTGATTCCGGTTTGATTTTTCGTCGGGATCTCGATTCACACGTTCTACTTGTTCCTGCAAGCAAAGCTACACCTTTCTCGGATGGCTGTGCATTAGTTTGTTCATGAAGTTCAAATTCACTAAACAATTCATCTAACTTTAAAGCAGATAAGTCCTTGGAGACTTTGTAGGCATCTACCATTGATGCCCACAATGTGCTCCTCGGAAACGAATTTAGTGCGTACCTTATGACGTCCCAATTCTCTACCTTTTGTCCGATTCCGTGGAGAGAATTGAGGATGTCTTGAATGCGTGCGTTAGTGAACTTGCCGTTTCACCTTCCTGCATTTTTAGATTATACAATTTATTGAATAATAAATCACGCTTACTTACTTTGGTATCGGTGGTCCCTTCATGAAGCTCGATCAGCTTCTCCCATAGCTCCTTGGCACTTGAGAACGGACCGACCCGGTTTAGCTCCTCCTTTGTTAGTCTGCACTGGAGGGTACAAGTTGCTCTGGCATTTGCTTCCACTTTCTTGATCAGTGCTGGCTCCCAATCCTCGCAAGGAGTAGGATTTCATCTTTATCTGTTGGCAGATCCAAACCAGTCTTGACGATCATCCACGTCTCGAACTGGATCTTCAGAAAGTTTTCCATTCTGCCCTTCCAGTAACCAAAGTCTTCTTCGGTGAAGAGTGGGGGCCGGGCTGTACTGTAGTCTTCTTGTAGAGCCATTTTAAAATAACTATGAAGAAAAAGAATGACAAGAAAATTCCAGGACTTGATCCTGGATTAGTAGTGCGGGAAGTATATAAAAGAATCAAGAACTCGAGTGGTGTTGCACCAACTCCGAGCAGAAAATCGATTCGAGAAAAAGAATTAGAATATAGCTATGAGGCTAAATTCTAATTGACTCCGAAAAAATCTAACAATTCCACGAGAAAATTGTCTTGAATGGTGGTTGCACCGATTCAAAACGACCCCGCTCTGATACCAATTGTTGGATCGAGATGCTCTAGAGGGGGGGTGAATAGCGCTCGTGGAAGTTTCGTATGTATCGGAATAAAAACAAACAAAACGCAGCGGAATAGATAAA
The DNA here is from genome assembly GCF_018446385.1 of Zingiber officinale. Lineage (NCBI taxonomy): Eukaryota > Viridiplantae > Streptophyta > Magnoliopsida > Zingiberales > Zingiberaceae > Zingiber > Zingiber officinale. The sequence goes on from NC_055987.1 coordinate 160,483,002, forward strand.
GAAATCAACACAAAAGACACAGGTCGATTTTACTTCGTTCGGAGCCTAAGGCGACTCCTACTCGAAGGCCCGCGATCCTTGATCGCTTCCGGTGGGCAACAACTAAAAGTTCGAAAGTATACAAAGATGATTTACAAGTAATGCAGTAAATAATCTTATACCGACAATGGAAAATACTAAGTTGAAGCTTCGGGTTGTCGGTGTCGAGTTGCAGCACTTCGGGACGAGTCCATTTGCAGCTAAATGCAGAAGGAAGACTTGAATGTTGCGTTATCAAGCTGCTGGTTGAATCCCCTTTATAAACTGTGTTCAAGGCGCCTTAAACCCCTCCAAGGCGCCTCTAGGCTGGCCGCATCACCCGTGTGGATCAGAACCGACCTGGTCGAATTCTATCCTGTTCAAGGCGCCTCCAACCTCTCCAAGGTGCCTTCATCAACCTGTTCAAGGCGCCTTAAGCCTATCCAAGGCGCCTTGAAGCTTGCTTCGTAGCCAGCTTAGGTTTTGCACCCGAGGCGCCTCCAAGCTCCATGGAGGCGCCTCGGACACTGTTCATCCGAGGTTAATCTTTGCACTTTGGTCCCTGTAAGATACATTAATCCCAAATATACCATGCAACACAAAGTTAGCACATAAAACATAATAGAAGTGATAATGACAGTCTCTGGACTGTCCGAGTCTGACTTCGGGTTTCCGCCCGGATACCCTAGGTCGACCCGACGCCTACTGTTCCCTCTACGGGGAACGCATCCTCACCTACTCGACTCAGGAGATTTACCTATTGCTAGTGTCATCCTCCAGATCGACTGGACTTTTGCTCAGCACTCGACGCTTCCGGACTTTCTGCTGGACATCCGCTTCCAGGCTAGTCCAGTCTTTCACCTGGTTCGCGACACCAGGACTTTCCACCTAGGGTTACCACCCCCTAGGACTTTTTGCCTGAAGTCATCGACCTGCCAAGATTTTCCGCATAGGGTTACCACCCCCTATGACCTAGGGTTACCACCCCCTAGGGTTTATCCCTTTGCCTAACCGCAGTTAGGACTTTCCTGAAACACTCATTCAACATGTTAGATACAAAACATCTTAACTTTGAATTCTTTGCCATTATCAAAACACGAGTTCGATCGTCGGATGCTTCCTGCACCAACAATCTCCCCTTTTTTGATTATGGCAACTCAAATTCAAAGTTAAGTAAACAAACGAATAGATAACCATTTAACACAGGCAAATTTGCTAATTATGGGTGAACACATTAACCAAAGCAAATTTGCTAAGCTATATGCTCCTCCTTAACTATTGCTCCCCCTTAACTGATGCTCCCCCTTTTGTTTAATTTAAATTTAAATTTAAATTTTGCTACTCTCCCCCTTTTCCATATATCAATAACAATAATAGACTTTTGAATAATTAGATACTTAACATTTATTTCTTATTTATAGTTAAGTGAAAAGAGGTATCTTTTTGATAAATTTTAAAGGCTAGGAGAAAAGTAATCTTTGAGGGTAATAAAAATAACTTTGTAGGAATTTACAATGTTAGATTTCAAAGTTAGCTAGGCTTAGCAAGGATTTGAGCATTAAGATTGTAACTTAGCTTAGATATTTAGAAGTATTGAATTTTAAAACTTGGGTTAATAGTAAACTTAAGTTTGAACAATATTTAAGTTTGGTTTAGTTTATTCATTCAGGTTCAGTTGGTCCTTAAGTCCAAGCATGAGTTATATTCAATTAACTGACTAGGTATCAGAGCCCTAAAGATCAAAACATGCTTAAGCAGAAAACTGAGTGTACTTTTCCAACTGTCTAACCTTTAGCTACTTGCTGACTGCCTATAGGGTAACAACTTTCACATGGTTAGTCAAGTCAAGTCAATTTGGTGCAGTTAGATTTGACTAGAGCTGGAAGACTTGACTTGATTGATGTTTATTGCGTGTTTAACGCCCAGACTCATATCGATGCTTAAGAAATTTCCCGATAGACTATGTTTTGATAGTTTAGAGTCTCCGGTTCCTCCCAAGAAGACCCGTCCGGGTTACTTCAGGAGATTGCCTGATCGACTATGTTTGTGCTAGTTTAAAGTCTCTGGTTCCTCCCATGAAGGTCCGTCCGGGTTACTTCAGGAGATTTCCCGATCGACTATATTTTTTATAGTTTAAAGTCTTCGGTTCTGCTCAAGAAGGCCCGTCCAGGTTACTTCAAGTGATTTCCCGATCGAATATGTTTGTAATAGTTTAGAGTCTCCGGTTCCTCCCAAGAAGACCTGTCTAGATTACTTCAAGAGATTTCCCGATCGACTATGTTTGTAATAGTTTAGAGTCTCCGGTTCCTCCCAAGAAGATCTATCCAGATTACTTCAAGAGATTTCCTAATCGACTATGTTGTGATAGTTTAGAGTCTCCGATTCCTCTCAAGAAGACTCATCCGGGTTACTTCAAGAGATTTCTCGATCGACTATGTTTATGATAGTTTAAAGTCTCCGGTTCCTCCCATGAAGGCACATCCGGGTTACTTCAAGAGATTTCCCGATCGACTATGTTTATGAGTGAAACAAAAAATGCTTTTACTAACCTTGTGATGGTGTAATATCTTCGAGATTCCTTAAGGAAATCTGGGCGATCATTCCTTGAAGTTCCCAATTGATGAATGCTTAAGCAAAACAATGCTTGTTATCTTTTTGCAGAACTGAACGAAGGGAATTTGCTTCAAGTAAACTTGATTTGTTCCCTTGGATGGGTTAAGTTTCATGTGATTGAATAAATGGAATATATCAAGGAAGATTCATCTGCTTATTCATAGATGTTTATATTTCTTAAGCGATACAAGCTTATCAGGTTCGGTAAGGCTGTAAATGATTTGCACTCCATGGTCGTTCAAGGATTCTTCCTTCTGTGTCTTGGAGATAATATGAGCCCGATGTCATTTTTTCTACCACTTTGTAGGGTCCTCCCCATTGTGGTGCCAATTTACTAACATCCCCTGCGGGCTTAATACGTTTCCACACCAAATCTCCCGTTTGAAAGAATCTTGGGATGACTCTCCTATTATAATTTTGTCTCATTCGTTGCCGATATGATGTGAGACGAGTCATGGCCTTGTCTCAAATTTCCTCTATCAGATCTAATTCCATAAGTCGCCAACCCGCGTTATCATCATCATATAGTTATCTTCTATCAGATTCTACTCCCACCTCGATTGGAATTACAGCTTCTCCTCCATAAACCAGTTGGAAAGGAGTAATCCTCGTAGCTTCTCGGGGTGTAGTACGATATGCCCAAAGAACACTGGGCAATTCATCTACCCAGCTGCCTCCGACATGATCCAGTTTGGTTTTTAGACCTCTTATAATTTCTTTGTTGGTTACTTCTGCTTGCCCGTTACTCTGGGGATATGCCACAAAGGTAAATGCTTGAGTAATGCCATTGCTTTTGCACCAGTCTAAGATTCTGTCTCCCTGAAATTATCTTCCATTATCATAGACTAATTTGTGAGGAACACCAAATCTACAGACAATATTTTTCCACAAGAATTTAATAACTGTATCTTCAGTAATCCGAGCAAGTGGTTCTGTTTCTACCCATTTAGAGAAATAATCCACTGCTACCAATAAAAATCTTCTTTGTGTAGTTGCCATAGGAAATGGACCAACTATATCCATGCCCAATTGATCAAAGGGACAGGAAACTATAGAGGTTCTTTATAATTGTGTAGGATGATGTGGAATATTCTGATGTTTTTGACAGGAAATACAAGTCCTTACAAGTTTGGCAGCATCTTCATGTAAAGTAGGCCAAAAATATCCTGCCAATAAAATTCTGCGGGCCAAGGATCTCCCTCCTATATGACTGCCACATGAGCCCTGATGAACCTCTTGCAAGATAAATTGTGTATCTTCTGTTCCAATATATTTAAGCAAAGGTCTAGAGAAAGCCCTTTTATATAATTGTTCCCCTATCATAGTGTATTGGGAAACTCTTTTCTTAAATATTCTTGCTTGTTCTGCATCAATCGGAAGAATGCCCTGCTGCAAATATAATATGATTTGTGCTCTCCAATCACCTTGTATCTCTACATTAGCCTATCTTTCAATACAGGATACTAGCAATGTCTGCTCAACCGGCCGATCAAGGTTCCATGGTGTTATAGTCGAGGCCAATTTAGCTAACTCATCTGCTACTTGATTCTCAGATCGAGGAATTTTTTGTATATTTACTTCTTGAAACTGAGCCTTCAATTTATCAAATGCCTCAGCATATAACCTGAGTCTATCATTATTGATTTCAAATTTACTTGATAATTGTTGGGCTGCTAACTGAGAGTCAGAATAGATGTGAACCCGAGCTACTCCCACATGCCAAGTAGCTTGTAATCCTGCTATTAATGCTTCATATTCTGCTTCGTTATTAGTGGCCCTGTAATTCAGCCTGACAAAAAGTTGAAGCTTATCTTCCCGTGGAGATATAAGGAGAATGCCAATTCCACTACCCTGTCTGGTTGAAGATCCATCTACATATACTTTCCAAGTTCTTCTTCAGGACCCTGAACTTCTATGATGAAATCTGCTAGAGATTGTGCCTTGATGGCCGAGCGGGGTTGGTACTGTATATCATACTCACTAAGTTCGGTCGTCCATTTGATCAACCAACCAAATGCTTCTGGGTTAAGCATAACCCACCTGAGAGAACTGTTGGTCAATACAATAATTGCATGTGCTAAAAAAATATGGGCGCAACCTCCGAGCGGTTAACACTAATGCATAGGCCAACTTTTCGAGTGTAGCATATCTACACTCGGCTCCTTTTAATAAATGGCTGGAAAAATATACAGGTTGTTGCTCTGTCCCTTCTTGTCTAACTAACACAGATCCTACAACATTCTCATTGGCTGACAAATATACCCATAGGGTTTCTCCTACTACAGGATTAGCCAACACAAGAAGGATGGATAAGTAGTCTTTCAATTCCTGGAAAGCTTTGTTACATTCTTCATCCCATTGAAATTTGTTAGCCTTCCGGAGTATTTTAAAGAAATGGAAGCTACGATCGGCTGACCTTGCAATGAATCCAGACAAAGCGGTGATCCGACCGGTGAGTCTCTGAGCTTCCCTCATGTTGCGTGGTGGCTCCATATTCTGAAGTGCTTTGACCTTGCTCGGGTTGGCCTCTATCCCCTGCTCGGACACCAAATACCCCAGGAACTTTCCACCTTTTGCTCCAAACAAACATTTTCCCGGGTTCAACTTGATCCCATACTGTCTTAATGTTCTGCAAGTTTCCTCCACATCCCTGCAGAGATCAGTAGTCTGAAGAGACTTAATTAAAATATCATCAACATATACTTCCATATTTCTTCTAATCTGTTTTTGGAAGACCTTATTCATAAGCCTCTGATAAGTTTCTCCTGCATTTTTTAGTCCAAACGACATAACATTATAACAATAAGTACCTTCAGATGTTATAAAACTGGCCTTCTCTTGATCCTCCTTAGCAAGAGGAACTTGATGATAGCCTTGATAGGCATCCAGCATAGAAATATATTCGCACCCGGTTGTAGAATCTACTAGTTGATCGATTCGGAGCAGTGGATAATAATCCTTTGGGCAGGCTTTGTTAAGATCATGAAAATCAATACATACCCGCCATTTGTTTCCTAGTTTAGAGACCAGGACCACATTGGCCAACCAACTAGGGAACTGCACTTCCCTGATGTAGCCGGCTTCCATCAATTTATCCACTTCTTCCTTGATGATCTGATTTTGCTCACTACTAAAATTCCTTTTTCTTTGCATAATCGGCCGGAAATCTGGGAAAACATGTAAAGAATGCTCCATTACTGAAGGAGACATGCCTGTGACTTCTTAGGTCGTCCATGCAAAGACATCATTATTTTTCTCCAAGCACTGAACCAGCTCGTCTTTCAACGTAGGATCAAGATCAGCCGCGACATAGGTGGTGGCTTCAGGTCGATCGGTCTGTATCTGGACTTCCTCTTTTTCCTCATAGATCAGAACAGGTGGCTTCTCTTGAATGGCGTTGACTTCCATTCTTTGAATTTTTCAGGTGGCGTTGGCTTCAGTTCGGACGACCTCTACATAACATTTACGGGATGTCTTCTGATCACCTTGCACTTCCCCGACCTGGTCATCAACAGGGAATTTAATTTTTTGGCAAAAAGTGGTAACGACCGCCCTGAACTCATTTAGGGCAGGTCGACCCAGTATCACATTATAGGCAGATGGAGCATCCACCACCATGAAGTAAGATCTTCTCGTCCTCATTAGGGGCTCCTCCCCCAAAGATATGGCCAACTTTATTTGACCGAGCGATTGTACCTCGTTACCTGTTAATCCATATAAAGGAGTCACCATCTGTTGAAGTTTGCTCAGGTCAATCTGCAGTTGATCAAAGGCTTTCTTGAAGATGATATTTACAGAACTACCAGTGTCTATAAAGGTACAGGAAATAGCATAATTAGCTATCACAGCCTTAATGATTAACGCATCATCATGAGGTATTTCTACCCCTTCAAGGTCTCTAGGCCCAAAGTTGATTTCCGGCCCTGCTGCTTTCTCCATGCTGCACCCCACAACATGGATCTCAAGTCTTCGCGCATGTGCCTTTCTAGCCCTGTTGGAATCTCCATCAGTGGGCCCGCCCGCGATCATATTAATATTGCCCCGGGCGGCATTGCTCCGGTTCTCTTCTTGCCAGGCTGTCATGGCCTCAGGCTGGGTCTTCTCAAGCACCTGGTTGTGTCGGCCGGGGTTGGTAAGACACCTTGTTGAGGTTCCATCGGTCGGTATTCTATCTTGAGCAGACTTTTCTGCCTGGGATATTGTTGTTGATAATAGTTTCGTCTCTAATAACAATCTCTATTTGCTTGCTTATTTCTTAAAATAAAATAGTCTTCTGTATGGTGATTGCTAGTCTTGTGATAAGTGCACCATCTTCTTGGTGCTTCTGGTTGTATCTCCACATGCTGTACGACTTGTAGGTGATATTCGGCGTGACGATGAGGTGGAGGATCGCTCGAGGTCCCCTTGGTGGGGGAGCAGGAGAGGGAGCCTTTTCCTTAACAAGAGCAGGAGAAGAAGTAGAGTCTTCCTTTTGGCGCGCTGCTTGAGCTTCTTCGACATTAATGAACTCAGTAGCACATTCAATTAATGAGTCAAAATTGGCAGGAGGATTTCTCACCAGATCTTTAAAGAAATCATTATCATTTAAGCCTTGAGAAAAAACACTTACCAATATCTCAGTGGTAGCATTGGGCACATCGATGGCTACCTGATTGAATCTCTTAATATAGGCTCTAATGGACTCTTTAGATCCCTGTTTAATTGAAAATAAGCTCCAAGGAGTTTTATGATATCTCTTATTGCTGGAAAAATGATGCAAGAAAACCTTCTTGAAATCTTTAAACCTTCGGATAGAATTCTCCGGCAATCTTTTAAACCAGCGTTGAGTTGCTCCTCCGAGTGTGGTAAGAAACATCCGACACTTTACTCCATCAGAGAATTGTTGTAATAATGCTACGTTCTCAAATTTTAATAAATGATCCTCTAGGTTTGTAGTTCCAGAGTATTCACCGATCTGAAGATTTTGATATCTTTTAAGAAGTGGATCGTCTAGTACATTCTGAGAGAATGGAGAAATAACTCTTTCTGGTGAGCTGTCACTGACCACCATCATTTTAGCTTTGCACTTTTCTTTGTCCGGTGCCTCGCCAGAAGACTCTTGGAATACAGGCTTTCATCTTCCCTGTTCCAAAATAGTACGAAGAAAAGATCGAGGGCGCCTAGTTGGAGAAGCAGTGGCCGGGGTGATATATACCCGATCTTCTTCCTCCAATTCTTTTCCCTTTTGTCGATCGATGGTTGAGACCGTCGGATTATGAGCTACTGGCAAAGTAGCTCCAGTATGAGCTTGTTGTTGTTGTTGTTGTTGTTGTAAAGCCTTCTGGACATGAGTATTGATGAGGAAATCCATATCTTCACGGCTGATAGTGAGTAGGTTCGATTTTCCAGCATCTTCCATCTTGCAATCTCAGATTCAGGTGAATTTCCCACAGACGGCGCCATTGATCCTGTCTGAGAAGCTTGACAAAACGGAAAGCTGGGAGAAAACCTAATGCTGGTGAAGAATAATACCTGTAGAATATCGATCTGAGAAACCCAAAGTGGATCCAGGAGAATAAGAGTCACAGAATGCCCTCCTTGTGCGAAGATCCCGAGACAAAAGGAAGGATTCAATGAAGAAAACCAAGATTTGGAGCTTCTAAAGCTTCCTACGCACACGAGACCAACTAACACTATTGTTAGTGACCTAAGACCGGGGTGGGAATCTCTGGCTAGGCCCTCCGACGCTCAAGTTAGTAATCTCTCTCTAGTGTGGAAGAAGGAAGAAGAAAGAAGAAGATGAACAGTAACTCAAAATTAGGGTTGTGAGTGAGAGCGTGAGTAGGAGCCTAAACTTGAGCCTACCTGGCCAACAGAGAGGATTCCCCTTTTTATACCATTTCATATAACCCCCGTAATTATGAAGTGGACCTCGGTTTGTTAGAGTTTGTTATGAGATGATGTGAGCCCTGTACTTGCATAAAATAACTTTTAAGGAATCTTTTCTGTACCCCAGATGTACCTTCTTTGTCGTCTAGTGCCTGCAGAAGAGTCTAGAAACATACTTCCCGCCAAATTAGTGAACCTGTTATACGATCATATTAAACTATTCATAAATATTCTTGAAATATTTGTTATCCCGGCTAGTATTGATCTCTATTTTATTAAGCATATGACCTCGGCCGATATTGACCTATACCTTCTCAAGCATACTATCTTGGCCGATGTTGGCCTATATTTCTCTAAGCATGTTAGCCCGGTCGATATTGGCCTATGCTTTCTCGAGCATACTATCCTGGCCGATGTTGGCCTATATTTCTATAAGCATGCTAGCCCGGCCGATATTGGCCTATGCTTTCTCGAACATACAATCCTGGCCGATGTTGGCCTATATTTCTATAAGCATGTTAGCCCGGCCAATATTGGCCTATGCTTTCTCGAGCATACTATCCTGGCCGATGTTGGCCTATATTTCTTTAAGCATGTTAGCCCCGCCGATATTGGCCTATGCTTTCTCGAGCATACTATCCTGGCCGATGTTGGCCTATATTTCTATAAGCATGTTAGCCCGACCGTTATTGGCCTACGCTTTCTCAAGCATACAATCCTGGCCGATGTTGGCCTATATTTCTTTAAGCATGTTAGCCCGGCCGATATTGGTGCTTGCTTAATCCTTCTATTTCCTTTTTCCTTTCTATCGGGGACCTACTAAACCTAACCCATATCAGTCCTGTACCTAGAGGTTTATTCACCTTCTTTGCTGAGACAACTTGTTTCTTCTTCTTCTTGCCTTTCGACTTAGAAGTAGAACCATTTTCAGCATAGTGAATCTGAGAATTTTGATGAAATATCCCTTCTGCTGCCTGAAGTTCTGTCAGTAGTTCCACCAATGAATACATCCTTTTATTCATATTGTAGTTCAGGCGAAAATGCTCAAAACTTTTGGGCAGCGTTTGGAGAATAATATCGATCTAGGTTTCCCCATCGATTTCTCCTCCAAGGATTTGTATTTCGTTTAAATAAGCCATCATCTTTAGGATGTGATCCCTTACGGGTGTCCCTTCTGACATGGTAGTTGTTATTAATTTTCTCATAGCTTCTTGCCTACCAGCCTGATCCTGGTGTCCGAAGAGATCCTTGAGATTGGTCATTATGTAGGATCGAAAAGAATTTAGATATCACCATAATAGCATGATATTGTCCACTTTGGGCCTAGACCCTCATGGCTTTGCTCTTGGGCTCTCCCCAAAAGGTCTCATTGTAACACCCATGGAGTACTTAGCAAGATTTTAGATATATTTTTATCATGAATAAAAAAATAGGCCTATTGTGTAAATGTGCAAAAATAATAAAATAAAATAGAACCAAAAAGAGATGACCAAGGCTTGAACCTTGGACCTCTTACTAGAAATATGTAGGTGTTAACCAATAGACCAAGAGAAGTTATTATTAAAGAGAGAAGTAACAATATAGTTAAGAGTAAGAAAAGAGCTTTTTCATTGAGAAGGAGAAGTTAGAGTTGCCTTCTCCCTCTCAAAAGAAAAGAGGATTCTTGCTTCCTCTTTTCATTAAGGAGAAATAAAAGAAAGGAGAAGGAAAAATACATTTTCCCTTCCTTCTCTCATGATGAATAAAAGGGAAATTTAAGAGGAAAACTCATTTTCTCCTCTTCCTCCTTCCTCCTCCTCCTCACCGTGACCAAGATCTTTCCTCACCTCTCCTTGCCGAGATCCAAAAACAAAGGAGGACCCCTCTCTAGGAAGGCTCCACAAGCAAGATATTTCCCCTTAAGTAAATCAAATAAGGAAGTAAGTATTCCCTCACCTGTGGTACAAGTCGCTTACGGTATTTTCGAAAGATTTGAACTCTTGAAAACAAAAATAAAAAGAGAAGAAACCATGCTCATGAATCTTAGTAGGTGATGATATGAATTTAGTAAAAAAAAAAAATTATGTTGTATGATGTTTAAGTTTGATCTTCTTATTAATATGTTATTGATCTTCTCTTTTTATAAGTTTCAGCCATGATGAGATTTTAGGGTTCATGTGTTGGATCGAGACGTGCTAGAGGGGGGGGGGGGTGAATAGCACTCGTGGCTAAATCGTTCGATTTGTAAAACACTCGAGTAAAAACGCAGCGAAAAAAACAAACAATACAAAGACACAAGTCGATTTTACTTCGTTCGGAGCCTAAGGCGACTCCTGCTCGAAGGCCCGCGATCCTTGATCGCTTCTGGTGGGCAACAACTATAAGCTCGTAAAAACTATTACAAACAAATTACAATTCAAAGCAGTAAAAAGATTACACCGACAACAAGAGACTAAATCTGAAGCTCCGGGTTGTCGGGGTGTCGTTACAGCACTTCGGGATCGTCTCGTAGGCAGCTTGTAGCAGACAGTTCGCTTGGAAGACGATGATTCAAGCTGCTGGTCGAGATGTCCTTTTATTGGGCGTTCAAGGCGCCTCTAGTGCCAGTCAAGGCACCTTGAACCCCAAAACTTATCCCTGTTCCTGCGCTGTGATAACCTTCGCTGACTGTTGCTTATCCCAACCTGAAGGCGCCTTCATCAAGCTCCAAGGCGCCATCAATGGTCCAAGGCGCCTTCAATCCCTATGAAGGCACCTCCAGCTCCACTTCACAGCCAGCTTCAGGTTTTGCACCCGAGGCGCCTCCAAGCCTCATGGAGGCGCCTCGGACACTGTTCATCCGAGTTCTTCTTTGTGTTTTTGGTACCTGCAAGTATGTTAATCCAAAAATACCTGCAACACAAAGTTAACACAAAATAATAGTATGAATATGAAATTATGACAGTCTCCGGACTGGACTTCGACATTTCCGGCCGGAAACCCTAGGTCGACCCCCTGTTCCTTACAGCGTCCTCACCTACTCCACTCGTGAGATTTGCTGCTGCCGGTCGATCCTCCAGATCTCTGGACTTTGCTCGGCCTCGATACTTCGGACTTTTCTGGACATCCGCTTCGGCTAGTCAGGTCTTTCACACAGTTCGCGACACGGGACTTTCCACCTAGGGTTACCACCCCCTAGGACTTTTGCCTGAAGTCATCAACCTGCCAAGACTTTCCGCATAGGGCTACCACCCCCTATGACCTAGGGTTACCACCCCCTAGGGTTTTTCCCTTTGCCTAACCGCAGCTAGGACTTTTCTCCACCTAGGGTTACCACCCCCTAGGACCTAGGGTTACCACCCCCTAGGGTTTTTCACCTGCCTAACCGCAGTTAGGACTTTTCCTGAAATACTCATTCAGCATGTTAGATCACAACACACCTTAACTTTGAATCCTTTGCCATTATCAAAACTTGGGTTCGATCGTCGGATGCTTCCCGCACCAACATCATGAAGCTTAAAAACCTAATTTACCATGCTCATGGATTTATTTATGATGTGTTATGAAAGTAGCTAGAGATTCATGTTTACATGTTGCTTAGAAGTTTACTTCTTAGATTATGAAGTTTCGGCCATGATAGAGTTTTAGGGTTTCATAAAGCTCCAACCCTAATTTAGCATGTTCATAGGCTTCTTTGTGATATGTTATCAAATTGGCTAGGTATTCATGTTCATAGGTTGCTTAGAAGTCTACTTCTTGTTGTATGATGTTTCGGCCATGATAACTTTTTAGGGTTCATGAAGCTCAAAACCTAAGTTAGTATGCTCATAGACTTTCTTATGATATGTTATAAAATTTGCTAGAAATTCATGCTTATATGTTGCTTAGAAGTTCATTTCCTAGTTGTATGATGTTTCGGCCATGATAACTTTTTAGGGTTCATGAAGCTCAAAACCTAAGTTAGTATGCTCATAGACATTCTTATGATATGTTATAAAATTTGCTAGAAATTCATGCTTATATGTTGCTTAGAAGTTCATTTCCTAGTTGTATGATGTTTCGGCCATGATAACTTTTTAGGGTTCATGAAGCTCAAAACCTAAGTTAGTATGCTCATAGACTTTCTTATGATATGTTATAAAATTTGCTAGAAATTCATGCTTATATGTTGCTTAGAAGTTCATTTCCTATTTAATGAAGTTCGGCCATGATGAATTCTTAGGGTTCATGAAGCTTCAAACCTAATTTAGTATGTTCATAGACTTCTTCTGATATGTTATGAAATTAGCTAAGTATTCATGTTGTATGTTGCTTAGAAGTTACTTTTTTATGAACTCTCGGCCATAACTATAATCTAGGATTCAAGAAGTTTAAACTTAAACTTAGCAAGCCCATGAATTTTCCTTATGATATGATATGAAGGTAGTTTGTTATTTTTATGCTCATGTAGAAATTAATTCCATGCTCTTAGGGGTTCGGCCACAACTAAGTTAAAAGGGCTAGGAAGCTTAGAACCTACTACCTATGCTCATGATATTCTTATTAGCTTATGACATGAATTTGATTTAAGGTTCACATGCTTATATGTAGTTGTAACCTAAAACATAGCATGGTGACTCTCGGCCACCTTATGAAACTAGGGTTAGAGACCCAATCATGACTTTGCTAGGTGTCTCACATACTAGAATATGAACTAGGAGATACTAGTAAATGTTTTCCATGTATGATTATGGTTGCCTACGATAATTTATGTACTTAATTAAGGATGCTCATGAATTATGCATGATGATGACCCTTATGATATGTTTTATGTTTAAGTATGCATGCTTTATGACAAGATCAGTAACATGTTATTTATGTATGTTATGAATTATGCATGATATGATTCTTAAGATGACTATGTACTCAAGCATGTATGATTTCAAATATGTTGCATGCTCATTTATGTAAGCTTATGAACCAAGCATGATAATGGTTTTATATGATGGCTATGTGTCAAGAATGTATGCCTTATAATATGATAAGAAAATGGCAAAGAGTTGCTTCCCTTAAGTTGGGATTAAGAGCACTCTTCATGTTAAGACAAGAGCATGACATCTATGATAATATGATATGACAGTTATGATGATATGATATGCATGACATGTACTTTACTTTGTATGGCTTGTACCAAGGGTGGGCTCCATAAGCGCCCCTAGACCGACGGACTATGAACGGGTCTAGTAAAAAGGGATGGGCTCCTTAGTACGCCCCTAGGCCGACGGACTATGAACGGGTCTAGATCCCTAGTAGGTTCGGGGCTAGCTACCATGTCCTAGGGATTGCGTGCATTTATGTATGTATGTGGTACAAGCCGGGCCCTCATGATGATGATATTATGTTTAAGTATTAAAAGATATGTTTAAAGACATCTTGCATTCGACATGGCATATGTTTTAAAAAGGACATTTTGCATAATGCACCCATTCATATATGATATGTTTCTTTTAAGTTTTATATAACTTGGTGATATGTTATGTTTCTCATGATTCACCTCACATGATCCCTTATTTACGATATGTTAGAAACATGATTCATAAGGATATGTTATGATAAGGAACTATGCTCACGTTACATATTGTTAGATGATTATGTCTTCATTGATGATATGCTTATATGATTATGCTTAAGATACGATTTTTGTGAGTAGGAAAGAATCTTACTGAGCTCGTGTGCTCATAGCTTACTTCCTTGTACCACAGATAAAGGCAAGGGATGGATGACCTAAGGGAGCTGCAGGAGAGGCAAGGAGGTGTGTGTGGCAGTGGCTCGGCTAAGACAAATAAGACCTGCTTTAATATTTTGTTATGATCGACATGAACCATTTGTATTTATGTTACATTCCAGTATAACTTTATGATATTTCCGCTGCTTTATGTTATAAGAAAGAAATTTTAAATATGCATGTATCCTGGAATAGTTAAGTAAGTAAGTAGCCCCATCCCTTTGAGTAGCAGGGAGGGCGGGCATTACACTCATGCCAATGGAGATATCTTTTCTCTTACAAACCCATGATCTTTCCCATGTGTTTTCAATGTGGGACTATGTTTGCAACCTTGCAACCCCAATAATCCCCCTCCCCCTCAAACAAAGGACCACAGGCTTCCCACGTCCGATCCTCGACCCACCAGGTATTCCTGCCCCTCGGTCCACCCAACCTACTAGGACTTCATTGCCTAGTCACAACTAGGACTTCCTGCCTAGTGTCTAGTCCTCTTGATCCGAACATAGGAACCCCCACTTTCTTTGTTTGAGCTCAATATTGTACCGACATGGCTCAATCAGACCATAGCTCTTATGCACAGTCGGCGGTTAAACATTCTGGCAGTCCAGGCTCTTATACCAATTGTGTTGGAGCAATATCCCTTAGGTCAAGGTTGACCTGGTTGACCAAGCTTGAGTCTTGGTCATGGTTTCGATGTTTGCCAATACATGCAGACGACACATGAATAATGCAGGTGCAGTTGTTCATGTGGGGAGATTGTTGGTGCAATTCCCCTCTGATCAGGGTCTGATCAGGTTGGTTGAAGAAGAGTCAAGTAGGTCAAGGTTGACCAGATACTTGACTGAGAAGTCCTAGTGAGTGAAGCTAGGCAGAAGGAAAATCCTGGTGAGTGAAGCCAGGTGAAAGACCTAGTGAGTGAAGCTAGGCAGAAGAAAATCCTAGTGAGTGAAGCTAGGTGAAAGTCCTGGTGAGTGAAGCCAGGTAGAAGAAAATCCTAGTGAGTGAAGCTAGGTGAAAGACCTGGTGAGTGAAGCTGGGCAGAATAGAAATCCTAGTGAGTAAAGCTAGGTGAAAGACCTG
Source organism: Zingiber officinale (assembly GCF_018446385.1). Lineage (NCBI taxonomy): Eukaryota > Viridiplantae > Streptophyta > Magnoliopsida > Zingiberales > Zingiberaceae > Zingiber > Zingiber officinale. The sequence continues at coordinate 160,498,303 of NC_055987.1, forward strand.
GTGAGTGAAGCCAGGCAGAAGAGAAGTCCTAGTGAGTGAAACTAGGCAAAGGGAAGTCCTGGTGAGTGAAGCCAGGCACGGGGAAATCCATATGGGTCAAGGTTGACCAGACATCTGGTGAAAGTCCAAGTAGGTCAAAGGGATTGACCGGATACTTAGCACGATGAGGAAAAGTCCAATTGGGTCAAAGGGCTTGACCGAACACTTGGTGAGGGAGTCCTAGCAGGTCAAGGGTGACCGGATGCTAGGCATGATGAACCAACAGGTCATGGATTGACCGGATGTTGGTTTGGGGGCTTGGGACTTAGTTTTGGGCAAAAACCAAGTCTGGATCGATCAGCCGATCTATTGGCTGATTCCCAATCGATCGGTCGATCGATTGGGAAGGTCCCCGCGACAAGCCTCGAGTGGGCAAGTTGCAGAGCGCACAAAATGCCTCTGGATCGATCCAGAGACCCCAATCGATCAGTGGATCGATTGGGGTGGCGTGTTTTGTCGCGATAAGCCTTGGATCGATCCGTTGATCGATCCAGAAAAATTCCCAGAGCACAGAGGCGCTCTGGATCGATCAGTGGATCGATCCAAAGCCTCCCCGATTGATTGGGAGCAATCCAATCGATTGGGATCCGACCGTTGGCGTCGTTTATAGCTGCAGGCGTTCGACAACTTCGATAGAACTTCACCGATTCATCTCAGATCACTTTAGCGCTTCCACAGCTTCTCCACAAAGATCAGATCGCTAGTTCTTGAAGGTTCTTGGAGGTTTTCCAAGTCAAGAGGTGGATCTACAACTAAAGAAGAAAGCTAGGGTTAGGGTTTCTATACTCATTATAAGCTTTTGCTTGTATTTGTGTATCCTTTCCCTTTCTTCTTGTAGTGTGAACTTGTAGGGCTTCTCCGCCTTCGGTAGTTACCGAAAAGGAGTGTCTATTAGTGGAGGTGTGTGTGTGTGTGCGTGGATCCTTGGACTAGTCACCTCTTGTGAGGATACCAAGTAAAATCCCAAGCGTTAGCGTTGTATGTTTTTGTTTCTTGTATTTCCGCTGCACATCTTCGAAGAAACAAGCAACGTCAAGCACCTAGCACGCGTCGAGCTATTCACCCCCCCCCCCCCTCTAGCTACATTTTGGTCCCAACAAGTGGTATCAGAGCAAGGTTTCTCTTCACCGGAATCATCGCCGAAAGGGGCAAATAAAACAAGCAAAGCTAGAGGGTGAAGAAGTTGGAGCAACTTCATCAAAGTTAAAGAATTCAAGAAGCTCAACTTCAAGATGCAATTTCAAGATGGACTTGGATTTGACACAAGGGTGGCTCCACCGTACACATCTACTAGCTTCAATCTTTGGAAATCAAGGATCGAAAACTTCTTAATGGTGGAGATAGAGCAATGGTTCGTTCTAATGGAAGGCTTCGAGGCTCCAAGAAATTCAAAGGGCAAAGTCCTCAAGAAAAGAAATTGGAGCCAAGAGCAAATCCAAAGATGTGAGGCCAATGATAAAGTGACCAAGCTTTTGGTCAATCTATTGCCTAGCCACATTCTTGGAAAAATTGGAGAGTTCAAGGATACCAAGAATCTTTGGAGCAAATTGGCATCAATCCATGAGATCCCCTCCACTGTACCGAATCAAGAGGAATCCAAAGAGGGCAACTCATTGGATCAAGACCAAGAGGAGGACTCCGAAGTTGAGAGATGCTCAACTTCCGAAGAAGAAGTCCAAGAAGAAGCTTCATCTTCAAAGGGATGCAATGAAGAGGGCAAGGAGGGAGCATACTCCTTGTTCCATGTACAAGATGAAGATGAAGAAATCTCCACCTCTAGGATTGAGGGGGAGCAACTTTTGGTGACACTGGATCAAGTAGAAGGAGAAGTCTCCACATCCGAGTCAAGAAGAGAAGAGGATGAAGAAGCTTCCACCTCTACAAGTCAAGACAACTCTATTGGAGGAGTATCAAGTTCGGATCAAGAGGAAGCTTCTACCTCCGGATCAAAAGGAGAAGATGCCACCCCTACACAAGAAGGTATAAATAGTTCATTTAATAACAAAAATCATATTATATGTTTTGAGTGTAGGGAACACGGGCATTACAAGGGCAAGTGCCCCAAATTGACCAAGAAGAAGGGCCAAGTGGCACAAAAGGGTAAGGAGAAGCCCAAGGAGACCGCCCCCGGAACAAAGAAGAGCAAGGAGCACATTGTGTGCTTCTCTTGCAATAAAAAGGGACATTATTGGAGCCAATGTCCCAAGGGGAAGAAAGCGGTCAAGGCACAAGGAGGAAGCTCAACTCAAGGGGGAGCCTCTAAGGTAAAAAGAAAGGTAACTTTTATTGAGCCTACCCCTTTAAATTATGGTAAAAAGCATGCTAATTCAAGTTTATATCATTTTAATGCTATTTACCATGAAAATAGGAGGCATGATAAAGTTAAGGAAAATCATGTAGCTTATCATGCTAAAGTCTCTCAACCTAGGTTTAGAAAGGTAGATAGAAATTTAGGCAATAACACTAAGGATTTTAGCAACAAGCCTAGAAACAAAAATGCTCATGGATTTAATGGAAAACCAAAAAGTAAGGACTTAGTGATAGAAAATCAAGTCTTGAAGTCAAGACTTGACAAACTAGAAAAGACCCTAAAAAGGATGGAAAATATTCTTAAAGGACAAAATGAGCAAAATCTAGGTTTAGGACAACAAGAGTCATCCAAGGGAAATAGAGGTTTGGGATATAAACCTAAAATCAAAAAGGATGTACCTACTTACCATAGGGTTCCATATGTAACGCCCCGCCCCTCCTACTAAGGCGACGGGGGTTACTTGGACACATACATACTTAACACAGCGGAAGTCTTACTTAAAGAAATTAAAAGCTTTTACTTTAAAATCACTATAGACATATAAAACCACATAGCATACTTATCATGATTTTTGAGTCATAATACCCAAACACATAATTAAGGTCATGGAGTCAAAATGAAATAACATAAACATGGCATATTTCTTTATTAACAAAAGCAGGTCTTTCCCTTTAGCCAAGCCACTACCACACACATCCTTCTAGCCCCTCCTGCTGCTCCCCTAGTACATCCATTCCTTGCCTTTATCTATGGTACAAGAAAGTAAGCTGTGAGCACTCATGGCTCAGTAAGTTCCTTTCCTACTTACAAAAACCGTATAGCATGCCAAAATCATAAGTCCAAAATGCATGGAAACAATTTATCATATCAAGCATCATATCATGACATATCATAACATAATCATCATAAAGTATCATAGCATATTCTAACATGAACATCAAATGAATCCTGACATAGCATAACATCATCATAAATATCATGGCATAATCATAAAGTATATGCAAGGTGAATTCCTATACATGCACCATGAAACATATGCAACATGTCTTTTGAAAACTTATAATATACATACTTAAACATAATCTCAACATGATTAGGGCCTCGGCTTGTACCACATACATAAATGCGCGCGTCCTATGTAGGTCCAAGGTAACAAGTCTTGAACCCTACAAGGCATACATACTAGGCCCGTTTCTTAGTCCATCGACCTAGGGGCACTTAGGAGTCCATCCCTAACGAGGCCCGTTTCTTAGTCCATCGACCCCGGGGCGCTTATGGAGCCCACTCTTGGTACAAGCCATACATAAAGTAAAGTAGCATGTCATACATATCATAGTTCTTATCATTTCATGCATAACATATTTCTTAACATATCATAAAACATGCATATTTGGGCACACAGCACATGCATGGATCATAAGCATACATAATGAACATGTCATTTATCACATCATAAGGCATGCATATTTGGGCACACAGCACATGCATGGATCATAAACGTACATAATGGACATGTCATTTGTCATATCATAAAGCATGCATAATTGGGCATATAGCACATGCATGGGTCATAAGCATACATAATGAACATATCACTCATCATAGAAAGACATAATCATACATGGAATCATTTAAATAACATCTCTTAATTCATAGCATAGCATGTGAGGCACATCTAGGTCACTAAACCTCTTATGGCCGAAAGTCAAGAGTAGGGACATGAACTCTAGACAACATACAAACATAAGAATCTCATGCTAACTTCACATCCTATCATAAGAAAGATCATAAGCACGTTAACCTAAATTTTTAAGCCCTCCTAGGTTTCTAATTCTTTCATGGCCGAAACCTTCATGAAGAGCAATCAAGTTCTAAACAACATGTAAACATGAAAACCCTAACTCATATCACATCATATTTCATAAGGAACAACTTGAGCATGTTTAATTTGGGTTCTAAGTTCCATAAGCTTCTATCCTTATCATGGCCGAACCCTAGCAAGCCTTATTCTTGGTTACATGTAGCATGAAGGTGTTGAACCTTAAGCCAATATCCTACACATTTCATGAGGAACATCATAAGCACATTTGGTTCAAGTTCCAAACTTCCTAAACCCATTAACCCAAGGTGGCCGAAACATATTAAGCATGGAAACTAGATTTCTAGTGGCATAAGAGCATGGAAAACACAACTACATTTCATAGCATTTATCACAAGAAACATCATGAGCATATCTAAGTTGGGTTCTAAATTTCCCTAGGCCTTTAGACCAATAGTGGCCGAAACATGTGAGCATGAAAACTAGGTTTCTAGGGCATAAGAGCATAGAAACCACAACTACATTTCATAGCATTTATCACAAGAAACATCATGAGCATATCTAAGTTGGGTTCTACATTTTCTTAGGCCTTTAGACCAATAGTGGCCGAAACATGTGAGCATGGAAACTAGGTTTCTAATGGTATAAGAGCATGGAAACCACAACTACATTTCATAGCATTTTTTCAAAAGAACATCATGAGCATATCCAAGTTGGGTTCTAAGTTTCCCTAGGCCTTTAAACCAATGGTGGCCGAAACATGTGAGCATGAAAACTAGGTTTCTAGTGGCATAAGAGTATAGAAACCACAAACACATTTCATAGCATTTATTACAAGAAACATTATGAGTAAACTTAGTTTAAAATCTAAGCATCCTAGCCCTAAAGCTTAGTGTGGCCGAAAGTTACATGTAACTAAATTTCTATGTAACAAGCAACCCTAAGAACATCAAACTAGTTTCATATCATTTCATCAAGAAGGTCATGAGCATCTTAGCCTTAGTTTAAACTTTCCTAGGCCTCAATTCACAACATGGTGGAATCTTCATAAGCATGAAATAGACTTTCAAACCAACATACAATCAAGGCATAACATTTTAGCTTCATATCTTGTCTTAGGAAAAATCATAGCATGCTTAGTTTTAGGTTTAAAGCTCCTAGGCCTTTAGTTCTTCCATGGCCGAATATTCATGAACATAAGAAAATGAAGTTTCAATCAACATACAAGTAAGAGAAAAAGTTAACAACACCATTTTCATAGGGTACATAACACAAGAACAAGGGAGCATGTTTAGTTTTAATCTTTAGCTTACCTAGTACTCTTGTTCATGCTTGGCCGAGAGTCTAAGGTTCATGGATCTAAGTTCTAATTAATCATTCTAGCATAGAAACATTAGATTAACCTCCTACATAAGATACATGTCACAAGAAGAATAATAAGCATATCTAGTTTAAAATTTCTTAGACTCTTCCTTTTGTCTTGGCCGAAATTTCCATAAGCACCCTAGTTTTTTTTTTTTTAGCAATCTATCTTCATGGAAAACCATATGAGCTATTGTACCACAGGTGAGGGGAAGCTTACCTAGTGTTCACTTGTTAATCCTTAAGGAAATGGTACCCTTGGTGGAGAGGAAGAAGAGAGCTTCTTCTTTTAGCACTCCTTTTGATTTCTCTTGCTTGGAAGGGTACACCTTGAAGGCTCCTTCTTGTATCTTAGTTTTCTCTTAGGAAGAAGACCTAAACTCGGCTTGTGGTGATAAGGGAGAAGAGCTCTAGTTTCGGCAATGGTGAGGAAGAAGAAAGAAAATGAAATCCTTTTCTTTCTTTCCTTTTTATGCAAAGTGGGTGGAAGAAACAAATATGAATTTTGCTTCCCTTTCTCCTTAATTCATGTATATACTTTTCTAATGAGAATATCTCCTCATTCATTTCCCTTAACTCTTCTCATCCTCACTCTCTTAATCCCCACGAAAATAGAGAAAAAAAAAAATAGAAAAGACAACTTGTCTTTTGCTTACTCCTTTTCTTTACCAAGAGGTAAACAAGAGGAAGAAAACTACTTGATTTTCTCTTGTTCCCTCACTTAATTATATCTTCATTTTTAACTACAATATCCATCATTTTCCATTCATATGTTATTCATTATCCTAGAGGTTATCATACATAATTTTATTTCTATCCTTTGTGAGAGGTTCAAGGTTCAAACCTTCACCTCTTCTTTTTATTTCTCTTATTTCCTTTTCTTTTGATTCTTCTTACTCTTATGCTCTAAAGCAAATAACACCCATATACTTATCTTATAGTTTTGTGGGTGTTACAGTACCCCATACCTCATAGAAAGTTCGTCCTCGAACTTAAAATAGCTCCGAATACTTTTGTTTCATATCATCTTCTCGTTCCCACGTGGCTTCTTCGTACTGTTGATTTTTGCCATAAGACCTTTACTAAGGGTACTTCTTTGTTCCTTATTCTTTTGACGTCTCGATCCAATATCTGAATTGGTCGGCTTTCGTAGGTTAGGTCCTCTTGCACTTGTACTGTCTGGGGTTCGATCACTTGGCCCGTGTTCGGAATACATTTCTTTAGCATCGAAACGTGGAACACGTTGTGAATGGCTGACATCTCTTGAGGCAGCTCTATTTCATACGCTACCTTGCCGATTCTTTTCAGAACCTGGTATGGTCCCACATAGCGCGGGCTTAGCTTTCCCTTCTTACCGAACCTCATTACTCCCTTCATAGGAGCTACCTTGAGGAACACTGAGTCTCTGACACTGAACTCCAATGGCCTTCGTCGCTTATCCGCATAATTCTTCTGTCGACTCTGAGCAGTTTCTATTCTTTGGCGGATATTCTGTATAACACGGGTGGCGTTATTGATAAGCTCTGTTTGAAATCCCATCTCTTTCTTTTCCCCGCCTTCATACCAACATATAGGTGATCTGCATTTCCTACCATACAGAGCCTCGTAGGGTGCCATCCCAATAGTAGCCTGGTAGCTATTGTTGTAAGCGAATTCTGCTAAACATAAATATCAGCACCAGCTTCCCTTGAAGTCCAAGGCACAAGCCCGTAGCATGTCTTCTAGCACTTGGTTCACCCTCTATGTCTGTCCGTCGGTTTGAGGGTGGAAAGCAGTACTGAATAATAGCTTTGTGCCAAGAGCCCTCTGAACACATTCCCAAAAATGCGAGACAAAACGACCATCTCTATCAGAGATGATGGTCTTAGGGATCCCATGTAGTCTAATAATTTCCTTGACATATAATTGAGCCAGTTGCTCAATTGAATGAGTCATCTTAATTGCCAGAAAGTGGGCGGATTTGGTTAGTCTATCCACGATTACCCATATAGCGTCATAGTCGTTTGTTGTCTTGGGTAATCCTGAAATAAAGTCCATAGAGATATCCTCCCATTTCCATTCCAGAATTTAAACAGGCTGCAGTAATCCTCCAGGCCTCTGGTGTTCTGCTTTAACCCTCTGACAGGTCAGGCAGGCACTGATGTACTGAGCCACATCTCTTTTCATACCGGACCACCAGAATTTCTTTTTCAAATCCTGGTACATTTAGGTGGATCCCGGATGCATTGCATAGGGCGTTGAATGAGCTTCTTCCAATATCTTCCTTCGCAACTCGAGGTCCTCGGGAATACATAATCGATCTCTGAGGTATAATATTCTGTTGTCCGCGGTACGAAATCCATCATTCTTTCCTTCTAAGATCTCTTGTTTAATCCTTTGAAGGCTTTGGTCACTGGTTTGCTTCTCTAATATATTGTCGAATAGGGTGGGTGTTATGGTCAGGGTGGAGAGTCGCCCGGACATAGTCTCGACCCCATGACACGAAATGGTTCTTGGTTTCCCGATAGATTCGACCACTGGTTTGCCTTCAGTATTAAATAAAACTTTAGCATGTTGGCTAGAGATAGGCGGCTGACCTGTAACGATAGTAGAGGCGTTCACCACGTCTTCACTAGTAATCGCGAAAACCCTGGCATTCGTCGTCGCTGGCGGGGCTTCCAATCTCCCTTGGCTGATCGAAGTCCCTTCTATAGTAGTTTGCATTTGGTGTAACTGTGAAGGGGCACTCTTGTTCTGGTTATTCTGCTGGAATGGTGCCTGCAACTGAGTAGGACAGTCTCTGGCCAAATGTCCTTCCTGTCCGCAATTATAGCATTTTCTTGTACCTTTGTGACATAATCCGGAATGCAGCTTCCCACAAACAGAACACTGGGGGTATCTCGATTGCTTATTCACTGACCCACTTTTTGTGTTGTCCCACTGCTTTCTTTTCCCGGTAGAAGTTCCTTTCCAACCTGGTTTGGTACTCTGGGGTCTCTTTCCTTCGGCTCGTGTCTGACCTTTATTCTCCTTCATTGCTTTCTGATAATGTTCCATAATCAATGCACTGCTGACTAATTCCTCTGTAGTCTGCGGTCTATTAACTCCGTCGGCCACGTTCAGTGCTATCTCGGGTCAAAGCATTTTCAGCATCAGTCTGACCCTTTCTCTTTCTGTACGCACTAATTCGGGACAAAGGCGTGCTAGACGGTTGAAGCGCTTTACTGCTTCGTTCACTGATAAATCACCTTGTCGGAACTCAGTGAACTCGTCGTAATGCCGGTTCGTCACTTGCGTATGGAAGAATTCTTCAAAGAACTCTGTCTCGAAGTCCGTCCAATTCATCAGATTAATTTGCCTCTTAGCTTTAACTCTTTCCCACCACATTCTCGCATCTCCAGAGAAGCAAAAAGATACGCATTTGATCTTCTCTGATTCGGGCCAGTCCAGTAGTTTCACTGTGCTCTCTACTGTCTTGAACCAGGCCTGGGCATCCCACGGCTCGCAAGTACCCGAGAAGTTCTCCGGCTTCAGCCTCAGCCACTGTATCAAGTAGGTCTCCTGTCGAACCACTGGGACAGGGGCTACCGGTGGTACTGGTGCAATTGTTGGCACGACGGGCACTGCGTTCTGAATTACTAGCGGGGTGGTAGGAGTTCCTTGTTGACCTATCAAAGTCGTGATCAACTGTTGTTGTTCTGTGATCTGACGTTGGAGGTCGGTGACTACCTGAGTCAGATCTGGTGGAGTTACTGTCTCGTCTGCTCGGGTAGTGCGTCTCCTAGCCATGCTTATCTTCATTAAATAACAACAAATTATCGTTATTCCTATTCGACTGTCATAAGGTTATTCCTATCCTACCATCATGCATACCTACACTAAATCAAAGAATAAGTAAACATGCATAATATTAAAGCATCGAAACAAAAATTAAATTAAGCATATAGAATCTTACATGGAGCGGCAGGATGGAGGCTTGACATGTGTGTAGTGGAAGGCTAAACTTGGCTCTGATACCAAACTGTAACGCCCCACCCCTCCTGCTAAGGCGATGGGGGTTACTTGGACACATACATACTTACTTAACACAGCGGAAGTCTTACTTAAAGAAATTAAAAGCTTTTACTTTGAAATCACTATAGATATATAAAACCACATAGCATACTTATCATGATTTTTGAGTCATAATACCCAAACACATAATTAAGGTCATGGAGTCAAAATGAAATAACATAAACATGGCATATTTCTTTATTAACAAAAGCAGGTCTTTCCCTTTAGCCAAGCCACTACCACACACATCCTTCTAGCCCCTCCTGCTGCTCCCCTAGTACATCCATTCCTTGCCTTTATCTGTGGTACAAGAAAGTAAGCTGTGAGCACTCATGGCTCAGTAAGTTCCTTTCCTACTCACAAAAACCGTATAGCATACCAAAATCATAAGTCCAAAATGCATGGAAATAATTTATCATATCAAGCAGCATATCATGACATATCATAACATAATCATCATAAAGTATCATATCATATTCTAACATGAACATCAAATGAATCCTGACATAGCATAACATCATCATAAATATCATGGCATAATCATAAAGTATATGCAAGGTGAATTTCTATACATGCACCATGAAACATATGCAACATGTCTTTTGAAAACTTATAATATATATAGTTAAACATAATCTCAACATGATTAGGGCCCCGGCTTGTACCACATACATAAATGCGCGCGTCCTATGTAGGTCCAAGGTATCAAGTCTTGAACTCTACAAGGCATACATACTAGGCTCGTTTCTTAGTCCATCAACCTAGGGGCACTTAGGAGCTCATCCCTAACGAGGCCCGTTTCTTAGTCCATCGACCCCGGGGCGCTTATGGAGCCCACCCTTGGTACAAGTCATACATAAATTAAAGTAGCATGTCATACATATCATAGTTCTTATCATTTCATGCATAACATATTTCTTAACATATCATAAAACATGCATATTTGGGCACACAGCACATGCATGGATCATAAGCATACATAATGAACATGTCATTTATCACATCATAAGGCATGCATATTTGGGCACACAGCACATGCATGGATCATAAACGTACATAATGGACATGTCATTTGTCATATCATAAAGCATGCATAATTGGGCATATAGCACATGCATGGGTCATAAGCATACATAATGAACATATCACTCATCATAGAAAGACATAATCATACATGGAATCATTTAAATAACATCTCTTAATTCATAGCATAGCATGTGAGGCACATCTAGGTCACTAAACCTCTTATGGCCGAAAGTCAAGAGTAGGGACATGAACTCTAGACAACATACAAACATAAGAATCTCATGCTAACTTCACATCCTATCATAAGAAAGATCATAAGCACGTTAACCTAAATTTTTAAGCCCTCCTAGGTTTCTAATTCTTTCATGGCCGAAACCTTCATGAAGAGCAATCAAGTTCTAAACAACATGTAAACATGAAAACCCTAACTCATATCACATCATATTTCATAAGGAACAACTTGAGCATGTTTAATTTGGGTTCTAAGTTCCATAAGCTTCTATCCTTATCATGGCCGAACCCTAGCAAGCCTTATTCTTGGTTACATGTAGCATGAAGGTGTTGAACCTTAAGCCAATATCCTACACATTTCATGAGGAACATCATAAGCACATTTTGTTCAAGTTCCAAACTTCCTAAACCCATTAACCCAAGGTGGCCGAAACATATTAAGCATGGAAACTAGATTTCTAGTGGCATAAGAGCATGGAAAACACAACTACATTTCATAGCATTTATCACAAGAAACATCATGAGCATATCTAAGTTGGGCTCTAAATTTCCCTAGGCCTTTAGACCAATAGTGGCCGAAACATGTGAGCATGAAAACTAGGTTTCTAGGGCATAAGAGCATGGAAACCACAACTACATTTCATAGCATTTATCACAAGAAACATCATGAGCATATCTAAGTTGGGTTCTGCATTTTCCTAGGCCTTTAGACCAATAGTGGCCGAAACATGTGAACATGGAAACTAGGTTTCTAATGGTATAAGAGCATGGAAATCACAACTACATTTCATATCATTTTTTCAAAAGAACATCATGAGCATATCCAAGTTGGGTTCTAAGTTTCCCTAGGCCTTTAAACCAATGGTGGCCGAAACATGTGAGCATGAAAACTAGGTTTCTAGTGGCATAAGAGTATAGAAACCACAAACACATTTCATAGCATTTATTACAAGAAACATTATGAGTAAACTTAGTTTAAAATCAAAGCATCCAAGCCCTAAAGCTTAGTGTGGCCGAAAGTTACATGTAACTAAATTTCTATGTAACAAGCAACCCTAAGAACATCAAACTAGTTTCATATCATTTCATCAAGAAGGTCATGAGCATCTTAGCCTTGGTTTAAACTTTCCTAGGCCTCAAATCACAACATGGCCGAATCTTCATAAGCATGAAATAGACTTTCAAACCAACATACAATCAAGGCATAACATTTTAGCTTCATATCTTGTCTTAGGGAAAATCATAGCATGCTTAGTTTTAGGTTTAAAGCTCTCCTAGGCCTTTAGTTCTTCCATGGCCAAATATTCATGAGCATAAGAAAATGGAGTTTCAATCAACATACAAGTAAGAGAAAAAGTTAACAACACCATTTTCATAGGGTACATAACACAAGAACAAGGGAGCATGCTTAGTTTGAGTCTTTAGCTTACCTAGTCCTCTTGTTCATGCTTGGCCGAGAGTCTAAGGTTCATGGATCTAAGTTCTAATTAATCATTCTAGCATAGAAACATTAGATTAACCTCCTACATAAGATACATGTCACAAGAAGAATAATAAGCATATCTAGTTTAAAATTTCTTAGACACTTCCTTTTGTCTTCGCCGAAATTTCCATAAGCAACCCTAGTTTTTTTTTTTAGCAATCTATCTTCATGGAAAACCATATGAGCTATTGTACCACAGGTGAGGGGAAGCTTACCTAGTGTTCACTTGTTAATCCTTAAGGAAATGGTACCCTTGGTGGAGAGGAAGAAGAGAGCTTCTTCTTTTAGCACTCCTTTTGATTTCTCTTGCTTGGAAGGGTACACCTTGAAGGCTCCTTCTTGTATCTTAGTTTTCTCTTAGGAAGAAGACCTAAACTCGGCTTGTGGTGATGAGGGAGAAGAGCTCTAGTTTCGGCAATGGTGAGGAAGAAGAAAGAAAATGAAATCCTTTTCTTTGTTTCCTTTTTATGCAAAGTGGGTGGAAGAAACAAATATGAATTTTGCTTCCCTTTCTCCTTAATTCATGTATATACTTTTCTAATGAGAATATCTCCTCATTCATTTCCCTTAACTCTTCTCATCCTCACTCTCTTAATCCCCACGAAAATTGAGAAAAAAAATAGAAAAGACAACTTGTCTTTTGCTTACTCCTTTTCTTTACCAAGAGGTAAACAAGAGGAAGAAAACTACTTGATTTTCTCTTGTTCCCTCACTTAATTATATCTTCATTTTTAACTACAATACCCATCATTTTCCATTCATATGTTATTCATTATCCTAGTGGTTATCATATATAATTTTATTTCTATCCTTTGTGAGAGGTTCAAGGTTCAAACCTTCACCTCTTCTTTTTATTTCTCGTATTTCTTTTTCTTTTGATTCTTCTTACTCTTATGCTCTAAAGCAAATCACACCCATATACTTATCTTATAGTTTTGTGGGTGTTACAGTACCCCATACCTCATAGAAAGTTCATCCTCGAACTTAAAATAGCTCCGGATACTTTTGTTTCATATCATCTTCTCGTTCCCACGTGGTTTCTTCGTACTGTTGATTTTGCCATAAGACCTTTACTAAGGGTACTTCTTTGTTCCTTAGTCTTTTGATGTCTCGATCCAATATTTGAATTGGTCGGCTTTCGTAGGTTAGGTCCTCTTGCACTTGTACTGTCTGGGGTTCGATCACTTGGCCTGTGTTCGGAATACATTTCTTTAGCATCGAAACGTGGAACATGTTGTGAATGGCTGACATCTCTTGAGGCAGCTCTATTTCATACGCTACCTTGCCAATTCTTTTCAGAACCTGGTATGGTCCCACATAGCGCGGGCTTAGCTTTCCCTTCTTACCGAACCTCATTACTCCCTTCATAGGAGCTACCTTGAGGAACACTGAGTCTCCGACACTGAACTCCAATGGCCTTCGTCGCTTATCCGCATAATTCTTCTGTCGACTCTAAGCAGTTTCTATTCTTTGGCGGATATTCTGTATAACACGGGTGGTGTTATTGATAAGCTCTGTTTAAAATCCCATCTCTTTCTTTTCCCCGCCTTCATACCAACATATAGGTGATCTGCATTTCCTACCATACAGAGCCTCGTAGGGTGTCATCCCAATAGTAGCCTGGTAGCTATTGTTGTAAGCGAATTCTGCTAAACATAAATATCGGCACCAGCTTCCCTTGAAGTCCAAGGCACAAGCCCGTAGCATGTCTTCTAGCACTTGGTTCACCCTCTATGTCTGTCCGTCGGTTTGAGGGTGGAAAGCAGTACATAATAATAGCTTTGTGCCAAGAGCCCTCTGAACACATTCCCAAAAATACGAGACAAAACGACCATCTCTGTAAGAGATGATGGTCTTAGGGATCCAAAAATGCTTAACTTATGTATTCATTACCTAGTGGCATGAAGAAGGTTTAGACTATGGGATTAGCCTAACTTACATGTGGTATTGTAAGTGATAGTGTTGGTATTGTCAAACATCAAAAAGGGGGAGATTGTTGGTGCAACATCCCTCAGGTCAAGGTTGACCTGGTTGACCAAGCTTGAGTCTTGGTTTGAGTTTCGATGTTTGACAATGCAAGGTTGATTGAAGAAGAGTCAAGTAGGTCAAGGATGACCGGATACTTGACTGGAAAGTCTTAACTGGGATGTTAGGCAGAAGGAAAGACCTAGTGAGTGAAGCTAGGTAGTGAGGAAAATCCTAGTAAGTGAAGCTAGGTGAAAGTCCTGGTGAGTGAAGCCAGGCAGAAGAAAATCCTGGTGAGTGAAGCCAGGTGAAAGACCTGGTGAGTGAAGTCAGGCAGAAGAGAAGTCCTAGTGAGTGAAGCTAGGCAGATTGGAAGTTCTGGTGAGTGAAGCCAGGTGTAACACCCCACCCTCCTCACTACTGGTATGTGAGGGCGGAGGGCTACTAGACTACTAACTTTACTTAACTATCCTTGTTTACATGTTGATAGAAATTCCTAAAACTCTCAGAGAACTCAAAACATACAATTAACTAGCAGCGGAAGACTAAATGACTCATCTAATACATTCTACTCAACTCTTTGTTAATAAATTCTTATACTAAATCCCAAGACTTCTATAGTCCAGGCATCACACATCCATCCGCACCTCCTTGTCGCCTTCCTTTACTATAACTTTTCCTTTCCTTTATCTGCAGTAAGAGGAAATGCATCTATAAGCAAAATTGCTTAGTAAGCGCTATCTAACTTACAAAACTCGAGTATGCATGTAACTGGAAGAAGTCTAAAACTGAATGCTCAGAAAGAAATACTACTCATACTCATCTACTAATAAAAGAACAAGACATGCTGAAATGCTAAACACGTAAAGCTACTCATGCTCAGAAAATAGCAAAGAACAGTAAGCTAATCTAAATAACATGCTAGCATAAAAGAAAACTCAGCTTACTGATTTTAAAACAAAGTGAAACTTAATTCGTCTGTTCTAAACTTATTCTTTAATTCACTTGTTTAAAACTTATTCTTTAATACTTTATACTTATGTAAAAATTGCTTTACTTGTTCAAAAACTTATACTTATAATACTTCAAAATAATAATCAACTTTTCTTGGGTCCGGCAACTGTGTTTTTATTTTTGTAACGACCCGACCCATTTGGCGGCCCATTTGGCGACCCTCGGGTCGTCGACCGTCGGCCGTGCCGTTACTACTAGGTTATCTAAACCTAGGGACGACTATGGGAGCCCAACCCAAGGACAACTGAGAGTCCAGCACAATGTCACTGATAAAAGTAAAATACTTGTTATCTTTTAATACTTCTAATATATAATGTCTCGACATTTTCTTTAGCACCTTGTGTGCTAAATTTCCTAAAGTCTTGACTTTGGGATCTACTTAAGGCCTTGGCCTTTTTCTTTCTTTTCTTTATCTTTCTTATACTTTTCTTAAACTCAAAATACTGATAGGGAACTCAAAATTTGTAATTGAAATGCTTAATGAAAAATCTACACTGCAATGCTTAATTAAAATCTGCATTATAAGCTTACATAAAAATCTGCACTTATAAGCTTAATTAAAATCTGCACTATAGGCTTAATTAAAATATGCACTATAAGCTTAAATAAAAATCTACACTATAAGCTTAATTAAAATCTGCACTATAGGCTTAATTAAAATCTGCACTATAAGCCTAAATAAAAATCTGCACTATGAGCTTAATTAAAATCTGCACTATAAGCTTAATTAAAATCTGCACTATAAACTTAATTAAAATCTGCTCTATAAGCTTAATTAAAATCTGCACTATAGACTTAATTAAAAATCTGCACTACAAGCTTAATTAAAATCTGCACTATAAGTCTATATAAAAATCTGCACTATAAGCTTAATTAAAAATCTGCACAATAGGCTTAATTAAAAATCTGCACTATAAGCGCTTCTCATGCTTCGAATTCAAGAAGAACAAAGGTCCGAAACTACTCCTACTGCAGGTGAGAAGCACTTACTTTGCTTCTTGGACTCACAACCGAACAAAAAGGGCTTCTAGGACCTTGGTCGGCCGCCGGAGACGATGCCCTAACTTCCTTTCATTTTTTGCCCGAGCTCCGCCATCGTACGCAGAAGAGAAGGAGAGAATGGTTTAAGTCACGGGAAAATAGAGCATCAACTTATCCCTTTTTATAACTTAATATTTCTGTTAACTACTTAAATAAATTCACTACCTTTTCTAAACAAACAAATCCAACATCAACTTATCCCTTGTATAATCCAATATTCTGTTAACTTATCTTAAATAAATTCGCTACCTTTTCTAAACAAACAAATCCAACATCAACTTATCCCTTTTATAATATTCTGTTAACTATCTTAAATAAATTCGCTACCTTTTCTAAACAAACAAATCCAAGATCAACTTATCTCTTTTATAATCCAATATTCTGTTAACTATCTTAAATAAATTCGCTATCTTTTCTAAACAGAAAAATCCGTTTGCCCACCTGGTCAGTTGGGTTTTGACCGAGTCAAAGGTCATGGGTTCAATTCTCGGCTTGGATATTATTTTGTCAAAACTTCCTTCGTTTAGTAAAAATATCAAACGGCCTCCAAAAATTACATAAAAATACTCTAAAAATCTCTAGAATATTTCTAAAATATTTCTAAATATTTTTAAGAACTTTTAGAACTCCTAATGAGGAAAATTGGGTCGTTACACCAGGCATGGGGAAATCCAGATGGGTCAAGATTGACCAGACATCTGGTGGAAATCCAAGTAGGTCAAGGGAGTGACCGGATACTTGGCACGAAGAGAAAAGTCCAAGTGGGTCAAAGGGATTAACCGGACACTTGGTGGGGAGTCCTGGCAGGTCAAGGGAGTGACCAGATGCTAGGTATGATATACCAACAGGTCAAGGTTGACCAAATGTTGGTTTGAGAGGCTTGGGACTTGGTTTTGGGCAAAAACCAAGAGCTGGATCGATCAGTGGATCGATCTAGGCTTATCCCAGCAAACAGAAAGCCTCTGGATCGATCAGTGGATCGATCCAGGCCTTTCCCAGCGAACAGAGAGCCTCTGGATCGATCAGTGGATCGATCCAGAGGTCCCAATCGATCAGCCGATCGATTGGGACGCTGCTGGTTCGCGCGATAAGCGCTGGATCGATCCGTGGATCGATTCAGGCATTTTCCCAGAGCACAGAGGTGCTCTGGATCAATCTATGGATCGATCCAAAGCCTCCCAGATCGATTGGGAGCTTTCGAATCGATCGGGATCCGACCGTTGCGTCGTATTTGAGCTGCAGGCGTGCGATGGCTAAAAATACTTCACGATTTCATCTCAGATCAAGACAGCGACTTCTCCACACTTCTCTCAAGTCCAAATCGTCAGTTCTTGAAGATTCTTGGAGGCTTTTCCAAGTCAAGAGGCAGATCAAAAACAAGAAGAAGAAGTTAGGGTTAGGATTTTTATTGTACATCTTGTAAGCTTTTGCTTATCTTGTATTTCCCTTTCTTCTTCTTGTATTGAGAGTGTTGTAGGGCTTCTCCACCTCTGGTAGTTACCATAAAGGAGTGTTATTCATAGTGAAGGGTGCGTGAGTAGGTGTGGATCCTTGGACTAGTCACCTCTTGTGAGGTGGATACCAAGTAAACCATCTTTGTTAGCGTTGTATGCTTTTGTTTCTTATATTTCCGCTGCATATCTCTGAAGAAACGAGCAACGTCGACGACGAGCACGTGAAGAGCTATTCACCCCCCCCTCTAGCTACTTTTCGGTCCCAACAAGTGGTATCAGAGCCCAACAAGTGGTATCAGAGCCAGGTTGCTCTTCACCGGAATCATCGCCGGAAGGGGCAAACAAAACAAGCAAAGCTAGAGGGTGAAGAAGTTGAAGCAAATTCATCAAAAGTCAAAGATTTCAAGAAGCTCAACTTCAAGATGCAATTCCAAGATGGACTTGGATTTGACACAAGGGTGACTCCACCGTACACATCCACAAGCTTCGATTCTTGGAAATCAAGAATCGAAAATTTTCTTATGATGGAGATAGAGCAATGGTTTGCTCTAATGGAAGGCTTCAAAGCTCCAACAAACTCCAAGGGCAAGCTTCTCAAGAAAAGCAAGTGGAGCTTGGAGCAAATTCAAAGGAGCGAGGCAAATGATAAAGTGACCAAGCTTTTGGTCAACTTATTGCCTAGCCACATTTTGGCTCAAATCGGAGAATTCAACGATGCCAAGGAGCTTTGGAGCAAATTGGCAACAATCCATGAAGAACCCTCCACTGTATCGACTCAAGAGGAATCCAAAGAGGGCGACTCATTGGAGCAAGATCAAGAGGAGGACTCCGAAGTTGAGAGATGCTCAACTTCCGAAGAAGAGGAAGTCCAAGAAGCTTCATCCTTAAAGGAGTGCAATCAAAAGAGCAAGGAAGGAGCATATTCCTTGTTTCATGTACAAGAGGATGAAGAAGAAGGTGAAGCCTCCACCTCTAGGATTGAGGGGGAGCAATCTTCATTGACACCGGATCAAGAGCAAGAAGAATCCTCCACATCCGGGTCAAGAGAAGATGAGGATGAAGAAGCTTCCACCTCCGCAAGTCAAGCAAAATCGAATAGAGGAATATCTTCGGATCAAGAGGAAGCTTCTACCTCCGGATCAAAAGGAGAAGATGTCACCCCTATAAGCAAAGGTATAAACATTTCAATTAATGATAAAAATCATATCATATGCTTTGAATGTAGGAAACATGGGCATTACAAAAGTAAATGCCCTAAATTGGCCAAGAAGAAGGGCCAAGTGGCACAAAAGGGCAAGGTGAAGCCCAAGGAGACCATCCCCAATACAAAGAAGAGCAAGGAGCATATTATATGCTTCTCTTGCAATCAAAAGGGGCATTACCGAAGTCAATGCCCCAAGGGGAAGAAGATGGTCAAGGCTCAAGGAGGAAGCTCAATTCAAGGGGGAGCCTCTAAGGTAAAAAGAAAGGTAACTTTCATTGAGCCTATTCGCTTGCATAATGGTAAAAAGCATGCTAATTCAAGTTTATATCATTTTAATGCTATTTACCATGAAAATAGGAGGCATGATAAAATTAAAGAAAATCATGTAGCTTATCATGCTAAGACTACCACACCTAGGATTAGGAAGATAGATAAAAATCTTGGCAATCACACTAAGGACCATAGTTATAAGCCTAGAAACAAAAATGCTCATGGGTGTAATGAAAAATCAAAATCTAAGGATTTAATGATAGAAAATCAAGTCTTGAGGTCAAGACTTGACACACTAGAAAAGACCCTAAAAAGGATGGAAAATATCCTTAAAGGGCAAAATGAGCAAAATCTAGGTTTAGGACAACAAGGGTCATCCAAGGGCCATAGAGGTTTGGGATACAAATCTAAAATCAAAAAGAATGTACCTACTTACCATAGGGTTCCATATAGCTATGGAACCAACCCTAAGTCTAGAAGTCAAGTCAAGGATACAAGGGAAGTCATTCCTAGAAGTATCTTTGCAACAACAAATGTGACTAAGACTTCTAAGAAGTCTAAGAAAGTCACTAACAAGGTCACAAGGGAGGCTATCCCTAGAGTTGACCTAAAAAAAGTGACCAAGACTTCTAAGAAGACAAACAAGGTCACTAGGAAGGTATCTAGGGAAGTTATCCCTACTGAATACCTAGAGCATCCAAGGAGCACCAATAGGTTTTGGGTTTCTAGGAGCATCTTCTCTACCCCATAGAAGGGTTAGAGAGTGTCAACTCTAAGAAGAAGGGTAGTTAACCCAACTTTGAAGAAATTGACACTCAAAGAGCATTTTCAAGGTTATTATTAACCTTTGAAAATGAAATGGATTTATGTTTACTCTTGGGAAGAGTAAAATGTGTCACAATTTGATAAATTGGATGATATTTTAAGTGACACAAATTGAGAGAATCATAGGAACTGCCAAGTTGGGATTTTAGTATGTTCTTAGGAAATTTAAGGTCAATCTAAGCCTTAATTTAAAGTGCTACCCTTGTGGAAAAATGAAATTTGCCAATATTTGAGGAATACACTTAATTTCAATTGGCAAAAATTAATCAAGAGAATTAGAAATGCCAATATAGGTTTTGACATTTTCTTGAAGCACTTTTGGGCAATCTAGGTTTAATTTTTAAGTTAGCTAAGATTAAGGATACTTAGATAGGTAATCTAGGCAATTTTATTTATGCTAAACCTTGCCATGTTATGTTTGCCCATCACATGCCATGACACCATATTTAGTTTTATATTTTTCATTCATAACTTATTATGAAAAATACAAAAATATCATGTCATGTCATACATACATCATGTAATCATAGGAATCTTTCTTTTGAAAGCTATTTCATTTTGATGTATGCCATAACATTATCATGCATTATGTTTAATTCCTTAAAAGCAAGGACAAATGACATTTATCAACAAGTGTTTTCAACAAGTGTTGTCAACAAGTGGTATTAACAAGTAACATTCTAAGTGGATGCTCAATATCCACAAAATGCCTAGATAGATATGCATGATCCCTAGATTAGGGCAAAACCAAACTTTATATCTCACAAAGACCAATAAGATGACTTGTATGTGTTTTAGTGCACATTAGATACAAGTGAGATGTTAGGATGATGAACAAAACTCAAGATGTTGATTTAGTGCATTCTTTTGAGTTTTAAGTTCATCAAAACATATAGTTATGTGTTTTCCCATCATTGGGAAAGCTAATGTACAAGTAATGTGCATTAAGCCCAAGGAATATGGTGGGATATTGGTTTTGAAAATGTTTTTAAAATAATTTTGGAAAACCTTGGTGAAGGCTATCTTTTGATAGTAATCACCATTGAATAGTTAGACACAAACTTGAAGAAAACACTAAAGTTTTTGCAAGTTCTCAAGTTTGTGTCAATATTTGAAAATATGATGTATTTTCATAGAAAACTATTTTTTCATGATAAATAATATCTACACAAATTTTTACAATTTTTGAAATTTTGTAGAATTTTCTAGGGGTTTCTGA
Organism: Zingiber officinale; assembly: GCF_018446385.1. Classification (NCBI taxonomy): domain Eukaryota; kingdom Viridiplantae; phylum Streptophyta; class Magnoliopsida; order Zingiberales; family Zingiberaceae; genus Zingiber; species Zingiber officinale. The sequence goes on from NC_055987.1 coordinate 160,519,598, forward strand.
AATTGGCTGAAATTGAATTTCAGCAATTTCAGGCCTTCAATCGATCAGTGGATCGATTGGAGTGCCTCAATCGATCAGCCGATCGATTGAGAAGACATTTCTCGCGAGCAGAAGCTCGCTGGATCGATCAGCCGATCGATCCAAGAATACTGAATCGATCAGTGGATCGATTCAGCAGGGCTCAATCAATTGGAACTCAACTCTAATCGATCGAAGATGCTGATTTTGGCTGGGAATGCCTGATTTCAGCATGTTTGAACCTATTTTAGTCTAGGTAACCATTCCAAACCCCTGAAAATACATTTGTATACATAAAAAGGGTGTTTTCGTGTGGAAACCAAGGATTGATTGGTTAAGGAAGGTTAAGTTGAAGTTTAGGTTGAGGTTTGTTTCAAATTTTGAATATTTGAACCTCAAAACTTCTAAAATTGGGTTTCCTAAAGTTTTAGGGATTCCAAGTCATTGTTGGTGTAATGACAGAAGTTACCACCATGTCTTTAGGGGGAGGGACTCTTTAAAGACATGAAAATTAATTTTCATGAACCTTGGAAGGTGGTTAACCTTCCGTTAAGAACATGCTCAAGGTTGAGCGTTTGAACTTTAATGGGGAGTGGATATCCTCATTGTTCAAGTGGTTTCAAGTGGATAATGCTCAAGGATGGGCATTTGCCTACATTGGGGGAGAATGTAGGGTTAAGGATAATGAAGGGTATGGGACCTTCATTATCATGTTGATCACAACGAGTGAAGTTGTGAACAACGATGAGCAACTCTTCAAGGGGAGAGTTTTCAACAAGTGAATTTGTTGATGTGTGCCCAAAAATGGGGCATGGTTTGATGTGTACCAATAGGGGGAGAATGAAAGGGAGTAAGTTAGGCTTTCATTACCTAGAGGGAGTTTGCCCTCTTAGGGGGAGAATGAAGGGCATAACTTATGTATTCATTACCTAGTGGCATGAAGAAGGTTTAGGCTATGGGATTAGCCTAACTTACATGTGGTATTATAAGTGATAGTGTTGGTATTGTCAAACATCAAAAAGGGGGAGATTGTTGGTGCAACATCCCTCAGGTCAAGGTTGACCTGGTTGACCAAGCTTGAGTCTTGGTTTGAGTTTCGATGTTTGACAATGCAAGGTTGATTGAAGAAGAGTCAAGTAGGTCAAGGATGACCGAATACTTGACTGGGAAGTCCTAACTGGGATGTTAGGCAGAAGGAAAGACCTAGTGAGTGAAGCTAGGTAGTGAGGAAAATCCTAGTAAGTGAAGCTAGGTGAAAGTCTTGGTGAGTGAAGCCAGGCAGAAGAAAATCCTGGTGAGTGAAGCCAGGTGAAAATCCTAATGAGTGAAGCTAGGTGAAAGACCTGGTGAGTGAAGTCAGGCAGAAGAGAAGTCCTAGTGAGTGAAGCTAGGCAGATTGGAAGTTCTGGTGAGTGAAGCCAGGCACGGGGAAATCCAGATGGGTCAAGATCGACCAGACATCTGGTGGAAGTCCAAGTAGGTCAAGGGAGTGACCGGATACTTGGCACGAAGAGAAAAGTCCAAGTGGGTCAAAGGGATTGACCGGACACTTGGTGGGGAGTCCTGGCAGGTCAAGGGAGTGACCAGATGCTAGGCATGATATACCAACAGGTCAAGGTTGACCGAATGTTGGTTTGAGAGGCTTGGGACTTGGTTTTGGGCAAAAACCAAGAGCTGAATCGATCAGTGGATCGATCCAAGAGCTGGATCAATCAGTGGATCGATCCAGGCTTTTCCCAGTGAACAGAAAGCCTCTGGATCGATCAGTTGATCGTTCCAGGCCTTTCCCAGCGAACAGAGAGCCTCTGGATCGATCAGTGGATCGATCCAGAGGTCCCAATCGATCAGCCAATCGATTGGGACGCTGCTGGTTCGCGCGATAAGCGCTGGATCGATCTATGGATCGATCCAGGCATTTTCCCAGAGCACAGAGGTGCTCTGGATCGATCCGTGGATCGATCCAAAGTCTCCCCGATCGATTGGGAGCTTTCAAATCGATCGGGATCCGACCGTTGCGTCGTATTTGAGCTGCAGGCGTGCGATGGCTAAAAATACTTCACGATTTCATCTCAGATCAAGATAGTGACTTCTCCACACTTCTCTCAAGTCCAAATCGCCAGTTCTTGAAGATTCTTGGAGGCTTTTCCAAGTCAAGAGGCGGATCAAAAACAAGAAGAAGAAGTTAGGGTTAGGGTTTTTATTGTACATCTTGTAAGCTTTTGCTTATCTTGTATTTCCCTTTCTTCTTCTTGTATTGAGAGTGTTGTAGGGCTTCTCTGCCTCTGGTAGTTACCATAAAGGAGTGTTATTCATAGTGGAGGGTGCGTGAGTAGGTGTGGATCCTTGGACTAGTCACCTCTTGTGAGGTGGATACCAAGTAAACCATCCTTGTTAGCGTTGTATACTTTTGTTTCTTATATTTCCGCTGCATATCTCTGAAGAAACGAGCAACGCCGACGACGAGTATGCGAAGAGCTATTCCCCCCCCCCCCCCCCCTCTAGCTACTTTTCGGTCCCAACACTAAAAATCAAACACACAGAGGCAAACCCTAGCTCTGATACCAATTGTTGGTTACTATACGGAATATCATACCGGTTCCCCTATATAAAAATTTTGTACAAGTCCTGAACCTTTACTAACAACCTATTGTGTTCTTTAGAAATTATATTAGGAATCGCAAACGGAACTTAACATTATTTATTCCAAATTTAACTTATCTATTCTTAGTGGTTTAGACTTGGATCACAAACGATGCTTAACATTATTGATCCAAATCCACCCATGTTACAAATTCAAATAAATATTAATTTCTAAAATTGGCTTCCAGGACTGCATGGTGAGGTACTAGGCCTTCTTGGGTATAGGATCATCCACCACCGCTTAGACAAAGCCTTTTAAAGAAATTTAATATTTAATTTCCTTATAGTAACCCTAGGTTTAACCAAGAGGAACAATCGAATCACAATTCGAAAAAAAAAACACTAACTCGAATTACAAATTTGAAACCTAGAATCTCTAGCCTCTTGTGTTTGGAATTCAAACAAAGAAAACTAGTATGATGCTGAAAATAATTACTAGTTATATCATTCTTTGTAAGCAACAACCTCTTGATCTTCTATCGTATTCCTCTTCTTATCTCAGACGTTATGTGGGCAACGATCTACTGAGATGAGAATCCACCAAGCCTCCTTCTTCCTTCTTCCAAGCTTTGGCCAAGCACCTTTCTCCAAGAGATAGCAAGTCTCGGCCACCAACCAAGCTCCAAGGGATGCAAGAGCAAAGCCTCCATTCTCTCCTTCTTCTCCTAGCAAGAACCGGCCACCACAAGCACTCCAAGAGGGGGATGCACCAGCCACTAAAGAAGAAGAGAAGAGGAGAAGAATAGGGCCGGCCACACACCAAGGAAGAGAGGAGAAACTATAGAAGATATGTTGTGAGGTGAAGACACCTCTACCCCCTCTTTTATATTCCTTGGTCTTGGCATATAAGAAAATTTAATTATAATTAAAATTCCCTTATTCTCCTTGTCATTGGTTAATAAGGAAAATTTAATTAAAAATTCCTTTTAACCCATGCTATGGCCGGCCACACCATCATCTCCAAATAAGGCAAGTTTTAAACACAAAATTAAAACTTCCTTATTTATTTTCAAAAATTTTAAAATAAAAATTTCTCTATTAATTTTTTCCTTCATGGTTAGTTATAAAAGGAAATTTTATAAATTAAAATTTCTCTATTAAACCATGTGGATGATTTCCAAAAAGGAAAGTTATCTTTAAAATTAAAATCTTCCTCTCAATCTACAAAAAATGAAAGATATCAAATCTTTTCTTAATCTTTTGTAGAAACTATAATAGGAAATATTTAATTTTAAAACCCTCTTTTATATCGTCAAGATGGTTACAAAAAAGGAAAGTTTTATCAAAAATTAAAACCTTCCTTTTAACTACAAATAAGGAAAGATATCAAACCTTTCACTTAATCTTTTGTAGAAAGCTATAAAAGGAAAGATTTAAATTTTAAACTCTATTTTAAAACCATGATATCCACATAAGAAAATATTTTTTAAAAAATAAAATCCTTTTATTTTCTTGTGGCCGTCCCACCTAGCTTGAGCTCCAAGCATTGGCCGACCACCTATACTTGACTCAAACTATGGCTTGGCCGGCCCAAGCTTGGACTCCAAGCTTGTTTGGTCGGCCACCTAAGGTTGGGTAAGAAGGTGGGTATAGGTGGGTATAATACTTTATAAATAAGAGGCTACGATAGGGACCAAGAGAAGGAATTGGTTTTGGTCTCCCGATGAAATTAAGCTTCCCGTGTTCGCCCCGAACACCCAACTTAATTTCGTCAATAATAATTCATACCACTAAAGAATTATTATTGAACTACCGCACCAATCTCAAATTACATTTTGGGCTCCTTCTTATTATGAGTGTGTTAATCTCCCTGTATTTAAGATGTCGGATATCCACTAATTAATTGAGTTACTGACAACTCACTTTAATTAATATCTTAGTCTAAGAGTAGTACCACTTAACCTTATTGTCGTGTCGAACTAAGTCCACCTGTAGGGTTTAACATGACAATTCTTATGAGCTCCTCTTGGGGGCATTATCAACCTAGATTACTAGGACATAGTTTCCTTCTATAATCAACAACACGCACTATAAGTAATATCATTTCCCAACTTATCGGGCATTGATTTATCGAGCTAAATCTCACCCTTTGATGAGTTAAAGAAATAAATACTAAATATATGTGCTTTTTATTATATTAGAATTAAGAGCACACACTTCCATAATAACTAAGGTCTTGTTCTTTTATTAAGTCAATATAAAAATGAATTTACCTTAAATGGTCCTGCTCAATACACTCAGAGTGTACTAGTGTAATTTTATAGTTATGATAAACTAATATCAAATTACACTATGACTATTCCAATGGTTTGTTCCTATCCATCTTAGTCGTGAGCTGCTGTTTATAATTTATAAAGAACCGATAACATGATCTTCTGCGTGTGACACCACACACCATGTTATCTACAACATAAATTAATTGAACAACTACACTTAGCATATAAATGTAGACATTTTTGACCAATGTGATTCTTTATTTCAAAATAAATGTTTACAAAAGCTAGGCTTTTAGTATACACTCTAATACTCCCATCCGACACAGCCTTCAACTTCGACCCAGCCCTCGTCCTCACTGTCTGTCAAGGATCGACTCACTCATCTCGAGGATTCCTCTGCACAGATATGGCAGTCAGTCTCGGATGGTTTCAGCGCACTACGAGGGGAGATGACCTCCGGATTCACTTCTCTCCGAGATGACATGACCACCAAATTAGCTGAGATTCTTCAGACTCTGTGTGCACCCGAGCGACCCCTACCTCCACCTCCAGTTAACGATGATCAAACTTGATCATATCACATACATTACTATGCATTGTATATATTTGACGTGCTATTTATAGACAGTATTTTGGTCTATTTGAGAAATTAGTAGTGTGTTTAAATAGACTAGGATTCTTAATTGCAAAATTATTTTCAAAATTTTTCTTTAAAATTCTAGGATAAAATTTTTATTTATGTATCTCAAAATTCCCTATTTTTAGAAATTTCAAAATCAGTTTTAGCCTTAGTCTAGATCAAATCCTTAGAATGCATGCTCCTATAGATCTAGGACTTGAGCATCTTGTAGGTCCCTTGATAGCCGACAAGAGGGGGTGAATTGTCCTGCAAAAACAAATTCAACGCTTTCTTGACTTATGGCTTAATTATGAACACTTGTATTAAAAAATAAGAGACTAATTAAAAAGACAGAGACACAAAGAGAATTACTTGGTTTGCAATCAGAAGATTGCTGATCCAAGGAAATGAAGTGCACTTATGAAGATCTCCTTCGGGTGGAGTAGCCTCTTACAATGTTAATAGCTCACAATCAAAAGTAGAATAGAAAGAGAATGATTTATAAGTTGTTATTTGAACTATTGAAATTAGGGCTATATTTATAACTCTGTTTCGAGCGCCTAGAAGGGTTCCGGGCGCCTGGAGTGGGATAGAATTCTATCTTTGACGCATCGGTCAACATCCATGTCAATCATGATAAGATTCAGGTTCCGGGTGCCCGAAAGGGCTCCGGGTGCTCGAACTCACAAAGTCAACATGGTTGACTTTTTCTATCCGGGCCCTCTGCTCCAGTTCTACTCACCTCGGTCTGGGTCTTCCACTCTAGCTCTGCTCACTTGGATGATTTTGGCCATCTGGAATAGGGCTCACACGAACCCAACTCCTGACCTTCTCGAGCAGTCTTCCGCTCCAGTTTCTCGCTCCTCAAAAATGTCACACGCTTCCTTCTCGTCCGCTAGCGTACTCTTCCGTAGCACCTCATCCCTTGGACGCACCGAACCCGTCGGCTCTCTCCCGTGTCGTCCTTCTCGCTAGTTGCGTCTTTTGCTTGACTTCTTATCCTCCTAAGTTCCTGCACATTTAGACACAAGGCATCAAATAACAACAGAACCTAACTTGACTCGGTTAATCACATCAAAACCTCCACGGTGTACTTATAATCTCCCCTTTTTTGATGTGAATCAACCCTAGTTAAGTTAGGGTAAAATAAGACATGAAATAAACATTCAAATTTTAAGACTTTAGATATGTAATAGTTTGAAAAATATACCTCCCCCTTAAACTTAACTTCTAATTCTCCCCATTTGATCACATTCAAAATAGGGGTAAGCTTAAAATGATTAAGAAAATTTAAAAGAAAGTCTAGTTGGTGAAAAATTCAATTAATTATGAGAACGATTAATCAGAGTCATTCAAACATAGAGATAAAATTTGCACGAGAACATAAAATAAATTTAAGTGGTAAACAAATTTGAGGTTTAAATAATTTTTTCAGTTAAAAAAATTAAATTAAATTAATTTTTTAAGTTAAAATCAATTTTAAGTAGCCGTGCAGAAAAATTAAACTTTCAGAAGCTTAGTGATCGAGAATTTTAATTATTAAAAATTGGTATAGGTATAAATAATTCATAAAATTTTGAAATTATTTTTCATGGAACAAAAAGAATGAATTTTGCAAAAAAAAAAAAAATAGTACAAAAAAATATTTTTAAATTAAAGAATATGATTTTTGTTTTGAAATTCATAGAAAAAGTAAACAACAATAACTTTAACTTTTGTCGATGCTGTGTAATGAAATATTATTTCTTAGAAAATTAAATTATAATAGAACACATGCTAAGAGATTTATTTGAAAATATTAACCAAAAAGTTAGGGCATGTGAATAATTTAATTTAGGCATGATTTCGAAATCCAATATAGGTTTTTTCCTATTTTACTCCAAGGGGACACTAAGAATGATCTTTATCATCTTCAAGTCGCCTCTTTCAAAACCTTTATTGGAGAATGCACGGATAAATTATCTTGGCATGCACGTCTTGGTCATCCATCTTTACGTCTTGTTTAGGATATTATTAATCATTTTAGTTTACCAACTTCTTTAGTGTCATCATCTCATTTATATGAAGTTTATCTGAAAACAAATCTCATAAACTATATTTTGTATTCTTTACTCGCAACTCTAGTTTTCTTTTGAAAATTATTTACTCTAATATATGGGGTCTTGCTCCTATTTTGTCTAATTAGAGTTTTCTTTATTATGTTATTTTTATTTATAACTTTAGCAATTGTACCTGATTTTTCCTATGAAAAGAAAAAATGATCTCTTCGATATTTTTTGTCATTTTCAAAAGCATATTGAGTGTTATTTTGATCATAAAATACTCTCCCTTCATTATGATTAGGGAGGAGAGTATCAAGCACTCCATCGTTATCTTACCTCCTCTGGCATCCTTCATCAAGTCTCTTATCCCCATACTTTTGAACAAAGTAAATCTGCTGAGAGAAAACATCAACATGTAATTGAAACTATCTTAGCTCTTCTTAATCATGTCTCAATTCTACTTAAATTTTGGGATGACGTCGTCTAAACCGTAGTTTATCTTATCAATTATTTACTCACTCCACTACTTCAAAACAAGTGTCCCTTGGAAAAATTTTATAATTGCCCTTCAGATTACTCATTTTTCCATATTTTTAGTTGCGCATATTATCCTAAGTTATAACTTTACTCTAAAAACAAGTTAAACACTCGCTCTCAACAATGTATTTTACTTGTTTATAGTAATTTACATCATGAATATACCGTTGCCTCCATATTTTGACCGGGCGGATATATATTTCTCAACATGTTACTTTTGATGTCTCTTTTTTCTATTTGTAGTTACTACCTTGGATCCTCCTTCAGATAATCAAGGCACCTTTATAATATCACCGAGTAGTATACTAGAATCCCCATAAATTTCTTCATCAGGACATATTGAAAGTACAAGGGGGCATGATATCTTGGGTCCTACTCCATCTCCACAAATTCCTATAGACTCAGTAGCTAGTGGTGATCCACTCTCTAGTTGTAATTCTCATCAATCGAACCACTCATCTATGAGTAGCTATGATGATAATACTCCTCATCAAATGCTTCCTCTAAGCGATATTTATACACGATGTCAACCAGTTTTCCACTCATTATCCTTTTCCATGTGCTCTTATTTCTTCTTTAAATTTTGTTGAACCATCTAGCTTTACACAGGTAGTCAAAGATCCAAATTGGCATGTTGTGATGGCTATAGAGTTTGATGCTCTTCTTCGCAATGCAACCTAGAGCTTAGTTCCTTGTACAACATCTATAAATATTGTGAGTTCTAAATGAGTTTATCGAATTAAATATCGTGCTGATGGATCTATTGAGCATTACATAGCTCACCTTATTGCTAAAGACATATTAATGACTTCAATGATATTTTTAGTCCAGTTGTCAAAATTACAACTATCAGATTGTTACTATCTATAGTTGTTAGCTCCAATTGACCAATACAATAATTAGATGTTTCTAATACTTTCCTTCATTACATCCTGAAGAAACTGTTTTATGAAGTAACCACCTGAATTCATCCACCCACAACATCCAACACATGTGTGTCAACTTCAGAAGTTTATATATGGTCTTTGGCATTTGTTTTGATTTATGTGGATGATATCTTAATAACTGGTAGAGATCAAAACAACATTGCTACTTTACTCCATCTTCATCAAGAGTTTTCTATTCGGAATCTTGGCAATGCTTATTTTTTCCTTGGCATATAATTTCTTTCACATTCTGAATGTTGTATTCTCTCAAAGAAAATATATTATTGGACTTCTACAATGAGTTAAAATTGATGGTGCACATCTTATCTCCACGCCAATCATTGGAGGTGCTTCTTCTTCTGAACCTAGATCTACCGAAGTATTGTTAGTGCCCTACAATATATCACTATTACACAACCCGATATCATTTTTGTTGTGAATCGTGTCGGTCAATTTATGCATTCTTCTACTAAATATCATTGGGAATGTGTTAAGAGAATTCTTCAATATATTAAAGGTAATATTCTACATAATTTTCTTTTATATCGTTAATCTCACGAGAGCTAATTGCCTACAATGATGTTGATTGGGCCGGATCTTGCCATATTTCTTGGGTAAAATCTTATTTCCTGGTTTTCAAAGAAGAAACCTATAGTCTTTCGCTCAAGCACTGAAGCTGAATATAAAACTGTATCTAATACGACATTAGAAATTAGTTGGCTACAATTTCTTTTTTAGGAATTACACTTTTCCCTAACCGCTAAGCCCAAAATCTAGTGTGATAATATTGGAGCAACTTATCATAGACAAATCTTATTTTTCATGCTCGTATCAAACATGTAGAGATTGATTTTCATTTTGTTCACAAGCGTGTGATGACTTGACAACTTTCAGTTTCTTACATCTTACAGAAGATCAAATTATTGATATATTTAATAAGTCATTATTTAGATAACATTTACAAAGTTAACACTTAAACTTTCAACGTTCAGACATTTCAGTTGAGTTTGTCAGAATAATGACAATAATGAAAATAATCTTGATTTTATTTCAATCAATCTAAATTTATCATATTTGGTATTATATTCAAGACGGACAATTTATTACTATGATTATAATTATTACAATTGTATGTCATATTTAATTTTTTAATTATTATTTGGACAATTTATATAAATAAATTTATTGACTTTAATTAATAATATAATACAATATAAAAAATTATTATCTATCCTATTATTTTAAAGTGCTCAAATTTATTCTTACATGTTTTGCTAAATTAATTATATAGACTAAGAAGTCTTAAGACACTAGTTTAAAAATCTTAAGGTTGTTGAGACAACCAATTATCTGGACCAATAAATTTGTCGCTGACGAAGTGGCTAATGCTTTGATTATTTTTTAACCAACTCACTCTTCTTGACTTATCTGAGCCTGGTCCCAAGCAACCTTGTTCTATGATCGTTGTGTGGCTCCTGACATTAGATATAATATATATATTTTTAAAAAAATAGTAATTTAAAAAAAATTAAAATCAAAGGCCAATTAATTAGTTGAAAGCTCTTACACATTCGGAGAGGCATACCATCCCTGCCAACCTTGAGGTTGAATATTTGCAGGCATGTATGTCTCAAAGAAAATCACAGTGGACCATTCATTCCATGCTCTTCCAAGGTAAGTGCTCTCGTCCGAGGTACGAATGATGCAATACTTGAATACGAACCCAGTTGGGGAATTTTGGTTATCCTTAGCATTTGCGATCAACCAACCCTTTCCATTCGAATGCAAAGTACATTTCTGCATACAGTGAAAAAAATAAAGTTAATTAGCTTTAATTCTTCAGCTATTTTTAAATTTCATTGTGCATCTTAATTATTATATATACATTAATATTGTCATCGATAGACTTTGAGTAATTAAAACTACAACTATGTGTCCAGAGACTATATATACCTCGTATATGGATTGCGCAAAGCCAAAAATGAAGTCGACACTGCCCTCGATCCAACATCCGTAGTAAAAATGACGGCCTAGGTAGTCACACAAGGTGTCTTGGTGGCCTAAGAAATTACACCTATAGAAGGAATTCCTATCTCCCCCTACTAGTGCTGCCTCTGCTACTTCAGGGGCATGAATATTCCAATTATATGAATTCTGCATCCAAAAGAGCGAGATAAAAGTTTACATGAACCCATGGATAAGTTCTTATGTTTGTACTTGATTTCCAAAGCTTTCCCTATGTACATACAATATTACATTCCTTTTACATATTTATTGTTTTAAGTCCATGCATATTATATATATATATATATATACTAGAAAGTTTGCAAAAGAGTTCTCACCGAAAAAGTAATATCGCGAGCAACAAAGTCATTGGCATAGACGATGAAGGTTGCACAATTCTTAGTATCACCATGATCATTCCAGTCGATTCTAGTGTTGCTAGCACCTTCGCCTTGGAGAACAATAAATGGTTTTGACGCCCTTATAAGAACCTTCTCCCTACCACAAGTATCGAAAATAAAGTATTCATAACTTTGGACAAATGTAGAACTTAGGAGAAGAGACGATGGCTGTAATACCTGTAAGTTCCTTGCTTTATATAAATTTGAACCCACTGTTGATTGCCATCAGGAATGGAATCAATAGCAGATTGAATAGTTATGAAATTTCCATGCCCGTTCTGATCAACAGTAATGAATTTGGAGATTGAAGCAGCTCCATCTATGCACACACAGCTGCTCAATGCCAATAATAGCATAAACAAGATGAAGGAATAATGCATGATGAATTTAAAGCAAATTTAGTACTGAACACTTTTATGCAAGTCTGAAACTAAGATTTTGACATGTATATAAAGAGTTCTGGTTGACTGGATTGAATTTAGTTCTGGAAGGAAGGAATTTACAATATTTTTTCACCATGAAGAATTTTTTAAATGTAAGCAAATAGCTAAATTAAACCGGATGAAAAGTAGGTAAGGTATAATATTTGGATCAACTTTGTCCATAAAGTCTAAAGCAAGAATTTTATGAATAAATTTCAAGTAATAATAATAACTCACAATTTTGGAAACAAATTAAATAAAAAAATGGTGCATTCCGATCCATGGAGGATTGTGCCAACTGTTTAATCATGCTATCTACACCATTACGTGAAGAATTGGACGGAAATTTAATTAACATTTATTATATTCCATTTTATTTATTTGCAAGCATTAATTTACAGGGTCATTTTAACTTTATAATATCTCCAAAATTTAAAATGAACCATCTACTTTATTAAATGTATATAATTATTTTTTAGTATATACCATATCATCTATTCTAAAATTTCAATTATTTTTATTATTTTTTCTATTTCTCTTCCATTTTGTATTATTATATTTGAAATAGTAGAGAGTTTAAGAAGGAGAGAAATCAAAAAGAAATAATATTTTATTTTTATAGAGAATTAAAAAAAATATTATTAAATTTAGGATAGTAATTAGTTTTTCATAGGGTTGTATGAATGCTCTGAGGGAGGTTTTATCCAAAGGGATTCAAAAGTTTTTCCTTACAACAACTAGTTAATGGTGTTACTTATTTTATATATATATATATATATATATATATATAATTATTAAGATCCTTCAGTTATGGATGATAATCGGTCGGATTCTATATCCTCCATACCTATATCCATATTGAGTATATGATATCCAATGGATATACTCATACTCATTAAAGGATCAGATATCTTCTATAGTTATAATTTTTCTTCTTTCTATCCAACTATTATCGTTCAATAAAAATATATTAAAATTAACATCATATATATATATATAATTAAAAAATAAATTAAACATCTAATATAGTGTCCTCCTAATATCAACAAAAATAGTAATTTGATTTTTAAAAAATCTTTAATATATGTATATATATTATTTAATTGGGTATTCAAGTCAAGTATTGGGTATTGATAGTTCCTCCATACCCTCCTCCATTCAGGTCGGATATCGGATCCTCCATCGGGTTCGGATGAAATTATCATCCCTACCTCCAACCCTTGCAATTTCACCATTATCTTGAGCTGTATGTTGAGGAACATTGAGAACACTAATTGTCCTCACTAGAGCGGTCACCATAGCATGATTCCCCGTTGCCCATTTCCCCTTGCTTTCCATCAAATTCAAAAGGTAACCACTTATGATATGTCTTGTGATAAGCATAATCTATATAAGATTTTCATTATATTTTCACACTATATTCGACCTACTTTTCATGCATGATTTGTGAAATCTTGACTCTATAATTCATGAAACGACCCTAATTACTTGCTCTCGACTGAACCATATAATATCAACATTACACTAGCAGATGATTTACTGGAAACTAAACCATAAACTTCACACTGAAAGAAAATAACTTTACATCATATATTTGTCCACGATTTCACAAAAAAAAAAAAACAGAGATAATAACAAAACATATCTCCTAATAAACTTTTGTGATCTCCTACCAATACAACCCCACAAATAATCTTCATCTCGTACTAACATAACAAATCAAAGGAAAATAACTAATAACTGGCATTTAAAGTCTCTGGACAATGTGTGATGCATTCAACCTCATCTCTTCTGCTACTCTGCCTTTGTGCCCGCTATCACATTCAAGATGGCATCTTCCTCACCTACAATCAAGATAGGATGAGTCCACAGACCCAGCAATCATAATCCACTAGTTGGTATATGACATAAACGACGACTTGGAGTGAAAAGTATAAAGCATAGAATAGAAATTTACTATACATGAAAGAAAACATAATGTTAGCATAAGAGAAGAAAAAAACTGAAGAACATGGGGTATGATCATAACAACATGTAAAAGCAAAAATCACCTGTATAACCAAAAAAACAATGTACTTAAGGGGAATTAGTGGTAACCATCATTCGAGCCTGTTTATTCAGTTGATGATCAAAACTCTATAGGTACATCTTAGGAGACTTATATTGATATGGCTTAGACCGGCATATTTCATGTTATCATATCTATATGGAGGAGCCCTCCCCGGAGCTCATCCCAAGGCATTCATCCCATATTGTTACCACACATATCCCTAAACATCCAATTATCATAAATAAATAAAAGATGACACACATGACTCAATGTGTATCATAGATTACAAGTAAGCATGCATAGTCTTATACTGTCTTTAATAAAGAACCCAACTCTAAACTTCAAGCAGTATATTTACTATCAATATATCATAAGCAATCAATGAAAACATCTAAGTATCATAAGGAAACAAATTAAAACCTCTAAGTATTATAAAGGGCAAGGAAATCATCCACCTAAACCACCTACCCACACTCATTCCTAATCCTTTAGATTTGTCCAACATTTTCCAGTCGACACGAGAGGTAAAGGCACAATGAACAACCCCTTTAAACACTTTGAATCTGTTCAAAAATTCCACTACCAACACAAGCAATATAAGCACCATGAAAAGTCATTTTAATCACTTCAAATCTATATAGGAAATTTAACTAACATGAGAAAAGACCACCTCATAACCGATTCAACTCCACCAAATTTGTCCTAGAAATCCAAAGTGAACACAAAGAATCAAGAACAACATCAAAATCAGTTCATCGCCTCCAAATCCATCCAAATTCACAGCTATCTTGAAGAAATGAGAACCACAACGAAAATGAGTTACCAGTTACCCAAGCAGTCCAGAAACTTGGTGCTAACTTGATAAAGTAAAAACATCCTAAAATGAAAAAGAAATCAATTTGAAACCTTAAATTTGTCCAGCATTTGCAACAATCTAGAGGAAATAATGGAACCCCCAAATCAACCACCATCTCCCCAAATCTGTTGCAAAAGATTAGGAAAGCAAGAAAATGAATATCAAATTTACAACCTCCCTATGTTTGTTCCAGAGAATCGAAGCTATCACGAAGAAGCAAGGAAATCATCAGAAACCAATCGAAATCTCCCAAATACTACCACAGAAACTGAAAACAAGAAGCAATGTTGTAACACCCCGGACCGACCCCACCCGGATCAAACCGGGAACGCCACCAGAATTGTCCATCGGGTTGATGACTAGCTCCACAGACCACCGTAGGTCCTTTCAGCTGCTTTGTCCTCACTCGCTCGCACCCTGGAAAACTTCCCAGGAGGTCACCCATCCTCAGATTACTCCAAGCCAAGCACGTTTAACTTTGAAGTTCATAACTTTGGGCTTCTGAAAAAGAAGGTGCACCTTGGTGATATGGATAATACCATCTAACCTTTTAAATCATACTTAACCAAAATCTCAGAACCGGGGTATTACAATTACCCCCACTTAAAGACACAATGTCCTCGTTGTGAAACCACGAATCATACCACAGACAAATCACAGAATCTCCCTCGCTAGGTAGTGCCCTGGGTGCTCCTACCACAAGCGCACTCACGGTCGCAAGGTCGCTCTGATACCATCTGTAACGCCCCAGCCCGACCCCACCCAGACCGAATCGGGAACGCCACCAGAATTGCCTATTGGGTTGACGACTAGCTCCACAGACCACCGTAGGTCCTTTCATCGTGCTTTGTCCTCACTCGCACGCACCCTGGAAAACTTCCCAAGAGGTCACCCATCCTCAGATTACTCCAATCCAAGCACTCTTAACTTTGAAGTTCTTAAGTTTGGGCTTCCGAAAAGGAAGGTGTATCTTGGTGATATGGATTGTACCATCTAACGTTTTAAGTCATACTTAACCAAAATCTTTTAGCTGGGGTATTACAGCCACCATCTTATTTCTTGAATGTACGTAGCTCTAATTCTTATTTAGTTTTTTTTTCTCTTGGGGTTATCGTTAGTGTTTAGGGTAGCCGAATTCGTTTTGATTGTGACTGCTGGTTAATGCTTGCTCAGTTAGAGATGACTTCAAAAATAGAGTCCTCAAGTGGAGGTGCTGCTCGACCAAGTTATCCTAGTTATATAAACAGAGGGCACAATAAAAGAATGAACTGGAAAAGTAGCCATTTCCATTTCACCGAATTTATTTCTTCTATTCAACCTACAGCACAACAAGAATAGCTGATTTGAAGCACTCCCTTCTCATGGGTCCTTGACCTCACTAATTATTCTTATGTAAGAGTTGTGGTCTAGAATATGTTTGATAATTGGGATTCGGAGGAACACAACTTTATTTTCCACGGGAAAAACTATAATTCATAAAGGTTAATGTTGCACTCATTCTAGGCTTACCCGACAATGGAGATAGAGTTCCACTTGATTTAAATGAGGCATCCAGCCAACTGTACATGGAGGTTTTCCAAGAGTCTGATTATTCTACCAAGCATTTGGAGGAACTCATCACGAAGTCAAGATCAAATGACAAGTTGTACTGTCAGCTTTATATTCTATATTTTTTTTGCAACTATTCTGTTTTAAGGTACTAGCAGCATTGCTAGATTACCTATGCTATCCCTAATTGACCACTTAGATGATTTTGACAACTTAGGCAGGTTTAACTGGTGTAATACAGTTTACAATTTCATGGCTCCTCAATTGGAGGCCATTGGTTTGAAGGTTACATTAAGACCAAAACCATAAGTTGCTTATTCAACCCCCAAGGCCCCCTTGCTAAAGGGATTTCCAACTATATTAGCGGTAAGTTAGATTATATGTGACTCACAATTTTTTGTCCGAATCATTTTAATCAATATACTCACATTGTAAGTATGGATGAGTGAGCACATCCGTTTTATTAATCCAAAACATCCTAAAGTATTTCCTAGAATCAATCGATGGAGCTAGCCTAACTATCACGTTGACGTAGTAAAAAAGATGATAGATCGTGTGACTGGTGAGAAAATTGTTGTAGATTTAATTCCGAAAGAGATTTTGGTACTAGATTGGTCTCCTCCAACTCAAGGACCTGATATATTAGGCCAAGGTTCTTCACATCAGGGTCAAGAAATATTGCATTGCCTAGAGAGTTTCAATTGCAGTGAGTGCAAGGAAAAGGCAGAACATATTGAAAAGTTAAAGCAATAACTAAATACTGCTATTCAAAGTTTGGAGGATGTTAAAAGGGAGATGGCCATGACCATAAATAAAAAGGATAATCTCTTATCAACAAAAGATAAGATTTTATCAACTAAAGCTAAGATAATTGTTGATGCCGAAAGGAAAATCAAAGAGCTCAAAACTAAGCTGCAGTTGAAGGAATCTGAAGACGCACAAGCAGCCTCTATCACAGATAAAGAGGTCATACCACCAACACATACAAGAATAAAGAGGCTAGCCACAAAGGGTGTGAGGCCCCTACCATCAATATTTGACCAAGGGCCCAAACGAGAGAGAATTGATAGAAAAGTTATATCTGAAGGTAAGGGTAAAGGCAAAGAGATTGCTCAACATGTAGATCCAGTAGCTAATGTCACATCAACTGTAAGTTCCACCATTTCATCAAGTTAACAAATCAAATGTACTCATCTTCAGGAAGTCAAAAATCAAATATTGAAGGTAGGGTTTCAAGACATATTGAGATAGAATAAGGATGAATAAATAGAGTGTGAAAAGCATACTCATCTTTTAATCCTCAATGACATTTTTGTCTATGCATTTGGTCAGCAAGTGAAGACAGCTTTCAAGAAGAATAAAAGTGTATTTATAGTAGCTGCATTATTGAATATTAGTCAATTAAAGTATGTTGGTAGCATAGTTGCATCATTATGTAAAACATTAATGAATTATGGAGTTTAATAATCTTAATAGTGGAAAATTGTTACTATGTTTTTATTGTTTATGAAGCGTTACGACACTTCCAATCTGATCCAACTCAATTTTCTCACTAGATATAGAAGATTTATTTACATTGTTTGATTGGACTCAATGGACACATGGTGATTGCATCAATGCATATTTTTCAATTATCACACATGAAGCCAAAACTTATGGAAAATCATACTTGTCATCAATCTTTTGTGGGGTTTCCTTTGCTGTAAGTATTTGAGTACTATAAATCATCTAATTTATTATTTCATGACTTTAATCTTTATAATGAAATGGATCTTGTTTACATAGAATATGTTTGAGATGATGAAAGAAGAAGTCTTGCAACAAACTTGTCAAACTAATGAGTATGGAGCCGTTAAATATATCTTCTGTCTGCTTAATAACAAAGATAATCATTGGCATTTAATGGTCATCGACATGGAAGAAGGTCTATTCATTCATTATAACTCTCTCGGACATATATACAATCACACTGCTGTATTTGAAACAACTATAAGTATTAAATTATATATATTTAACACATTAAGATGTTGATATGTATTGATTAGTAATGTCATTTACGTGTAGGTGAAGTTTTTTAAAGGTATGGACAACTTATACTTTGAAATATGACATCAAGGACTACAATCTATTTTGTCTAGAGAGTTTAAAATGATTCAAGTAGATGGCCCAACACAAAGCAATTTGTAAGTAATTGTCTACCACTTGTAAATTTCTTGAATGCAAATGATTTTTACCTACTTAAAAAATTTATCTTGTAGGTTAGATTGTGCCCTCTTTGTAATGCGCTATACGTAGAGTTTGATGTTTAAGAGATCAACCACATTTAGGCAAACTCAAATTAAATCTTATAGATTTAGAGTTGGACATAAAATTATGACAGACAAAAACTGGATCCGGCAAGTGTGATTCTTATCTATATGCATAATTCTATATATATATATATATATATATATATATATATATATATATATATATATAAGTAAAAAATTATTGTTATGTTAAAAATTTTGAGGTTGTGTTAAAAAAATGGTTTGTATCTAATTGTGATATCATATTTTCCATACGAGGCCCAGGTTTGGCCCGATATTTTCCATATCAAGCCTAGTGTAGGCCTGATATGGAAATATATCAGGCCACGTTGGGCCTGATATTTTCTCATATTAAGCTCACACTCTGGGTGAAAATTATTATAAGATTTGATTGCCTCTAGAGAGATTAAAATCAACAATAGAGTTGATTTTTATGTCGTAACTTAGGGATTCTTCATTTTTATGTCATAACCTAGAGTTGAAACTCAATTTACAACCCTATTTGTTATTCACCTATACAATTCTCACACTAGGAATCATAGTGGGCTTGCTATGGAAATATATCAGGCCCACCGTTGGGCCTGATATGGAAATATATCAGGCCCACCGGTGGGCTTGATATGGCACCATATTAGGGCCATGCTCTGGCTAAAAATTATCATAAGATTCAATCACCTCTAAAGAGATCAAAATCAACAATAGACGACACCGTTGGAGTCATTGATGCATGTGAAAGCCACAGGAATTAATTTGGGTACAATCTGACCTCTCTAGGTCCATTAGTGGATTTTGACCAAAATCCACTGATAGACATAGAGAGGCCTGATTTCACCAAACTATCAATGTATGAGAAGGGTTGAGTGAGGAGAAGGTAGATATGGTGTCAAATCTAGGTTATAACCACTATCATTGAAGTTATTGTGGCATGCCATTTGGCATGGAATAGTGCACTAGCTGGAATTCAATGAACACTGCATACTTTTGAGTTTTAACTTACAAGTACAACAAGATTCTTCATTTTTATGTTATAACTTAGAGTTAAAACTCAATTTATAACCCTATCTATTATTCACCTATACAATTCTCACACCAAGAATCACAGTGGGCCTGCTATGGAAATATATCAGGCCCAAGTTGGGCTTGATATTGCACCAAATCATGCCTATGCTTTAGCTAAAAATTATCATAAGATTTGATCGCCTCTAGAGAGAGAAAAATCAACAATAGACGGCACCGTTGGAGTCCTTGATGCATGCAAAATCCATAGGAATTGATTTGGGCGCAATCTGACCTCTCTAGGCCCATCAATAGGTTTTAACCAAAATCCACTGATAAACTTAGAGAGGTCTGATTTCACCAAACTATCAATGAATGGGAAGGGTTGAGTGAGGAGAAGATAAATATGGTGTTAAACATAGGTTCTAACCACTGTCATTGAAGTTATTGTGTCGTGTCATTTGGTACGGTACAGTGCATTGGCTGTAATTCAATGAACACTGCACACTTTCGAGTTTTAACTTACAAGCACAATGAGATTCTTCATTTTTATGTCATAACTTAGAGTTAAAACTCAATTTACAACCCTATCTGTTATTCACCTATACAATTCTCACATCAGGAATCACAGTGGGCCTGCTATGGAAATATATCAGGCCCACCATTGGGCTTGATATGAAAATATATTAGTCCCTCTGGTGGGCCTGATATGGCACCATATCAGGCTCACGCTCTGGCTAAAATTATCATAAAATTAAATTGCCCCTAGAGAGATCAAAATCAACAATAGATGACACCATTGGAGTCCTTGATGCATGCGAAAGCCATAGCAATTGATTTGGGTGCAACCAAACCTCTGTAGGTCCATCAGTGGATTTTGACCAAAACCCACTGATGGACCTAGAGAGGTCTGATTTCCCCAAATTATCAATGAATGGGAAGGGTTGAGTGAGGAGAAGGTAGATATGGTGTCAAACCTAGGTTCTAACCACTGATATTATAGTTATTGTGTCATGCCATTTGACACAGAACAATGCACTGGCTGGAATTCAATGAACACTTCACACTTTTGAGTTTTAACTTACAAGCACAACGAGATTCTTTATTTTTATGTCATAACTTAGAGTTGCAACTCAATTTACAACTCTATCTATTATTCACCTATACAATTCTCATACTAGAAATCACAATGGGCTTGATATGGAAATATATCAGGCCCAAGTTGGGTCTGTTATGGAAAATATCAGGCCCATCATTGGAAAAATATAGATGAAACCCAATTCAACTTATCATAATTTAGTCAGAACTTACAGATGAAACTCAATTTATAAGCACCCAGTTTGAAATTTCTAGACAATTGACAATTCTCATATTAGAGATATAAAATTTACAAAACTCAACACAACTGTTTTTCTTCAAATTCATGCAAACATATACCAGTCAAAAAAATATATGGATGTACTACATACTGTTGGATCGAGATGCACGTGAGATGGGGAGGGGGGCGAATCACGTGTCTTAAAACTTTTAAAAAATTAAGTACGCAATGGAAAATTAAAGCAGAATGAGAACACAAGAAAACACGCGAGGTTTTACATGGTTTGGAGCCTTCGACGACTCCTACTCCAAGACCCAGGTCTCATGGACCTATCAATGGGTGATTCACTAAAAACCTCTTCCGGTACCTCCGGGAATTGAGTATAAAAAAAATCGGTGAAGTGCAACAAACTGCACTTCCTGTTTGTAGAATTTATGTATAATAAAAATGTTATGAACACTTATGATCAAAGTGGCTTATTTGTGTATCGATGTCGGTCTGTTGGCTGCGATTAGAAGTCCTTAGAGCAGTCGTAGGGTGTAGTAGGTTCTCAGCAGAGTTATAGCAGGAGTCCAGAATAGTCGGAACTTCAAATGGGCGCACATTGGCTTGTATAAGTGTTATTCTTGGTCAAGCCTGCCTTATATAGGCAGTGAAGGTGCCTTCCATAGGCGTAAAAGGCACCTCCAATGAGTCAAAACCTATCCCGAACTTCGCTAGAGCTTATCGCAGAACAAGTCAAATTTTACCTTGGGAAAGGTGCCTTCTATGAACACTATAAAGGCTCCTTCACTGCTTAAAGGCGCCTTCGGAGAATGTTCATCCTAAGATAAATTTTTTCCTTTTTCCTGCAAAACAATGTCAGTCCAAATAACCAAAAATGATAACCTGCAAAACAAATGTTAGCATAATAATAATGAGCAGTATTAAGTATTTGCTATCCTTCCAAGACCAGTAACTAGTCAAGGTCTCAGATTAGGGATCCGAAATGGACCTAACCTGGACCAACGTCTACTGTTCCCTTAACAGGGATGTGTCCACACAAGGTCACTCTCCTCTAGTGACTTACCTTAACTTACCAACTTGCCAGACATCCGGTCAGCCCGTCGACCTATCTGGACTTCATGTCAGCTATCCGGTCGGCCCGTTGACCTACCTGGACTTCTCACCAGATATCCGATCAGCCCATCGATCTATCTGGACTTTGTACCAGCTATCCAATCGACCCGTTGATCTAGCTGTATTTTCTGCCAGGACCTATCTGGACTTCGTACTGCATACTTAATCATGTGGTTGCATTACAATAGAGCCTAACTTAACTTACTTGTCATTCATCAAAACCTGAGTTACATCGTTAGTGCAAATTGTACCAACAATCTCTCCCTTTTTAATGCAATGACAACCTAGGTTAAGTTAGGAAAAATATGCAAAGTAAGTAAAGTAAGCTTTAAAAAATATGAGTAAATTAGATTTTGTTATGGAGTTTAAGTTATTCTGATTTTTTTTTGGTTTGCTAACTTAATCCCCCTAACCCTCCCCCTTTGGCATTCATCAAAAAATAAGAGTAAATAAGACAATACAAAAAAACTTATTAAAACTTATTCAACCTGATTTAAAAAGTAGTGACATTTAAGCAATAATAAAAATTTCAAAATTATCGAGGGAGTTTTAAAGAATTTTAACCTTTTACACAAATAGCTATTAAGAAATAATTTTCAATGTGTACTAGCTTTTCAAAATACTTTGGATAGGAAAGTTTTTTAAAAAAAAAAATATTTTGAAAATGCTTTAATCATGAAAAATTTTTAAGGAAATTTTAAAATAGGTTTTGTGAGAAAATTTTTTTCAAGGAATACTTCTCAAGTTTGTTTAAAAGCCGTTTACAAAAATTAAAGTAGTCAGTTTTCAAAACCATTAGAATTTTGTAAAACATTAGATATTTCAAAATATGTCAAGAAGGATTTTCAAAATAGAACTTTGAAAAGTATAGGTGTGGTTTTAAAGAAATATTTTTTTAAAAAAAAACATTTTTGAGAAATATCTATTCAAAGCAAAGATTTGAAAGTCATTTTTAAATATCCTCCCCCTGAATCTAACATTGTTTCAAATTAATCTAATCAACTATAAATTATTCTTAACCGTCTAACCGTTAGTTATTAACTAATTATCAGAAGATAGCAGTGTTCACTTAGTTAGTTAGGTTAAGTCTTTTTATCCAATTAGTGTTTGACTAACCTGAATTACTTAACCTGATCACTATAAATTTGTTATTTAATGTTCAGACTTATGTTGATGCACTGACATAAGTATCTTAAGTCCAGGCAATCTGACTATGCATGTCACCCCTTTTTAAGTTTGGAAATACACAACGAGGTAGCCCTAATATGTTGGTGAGATGCTCAAGTCCTAAATCTATAAGAACATGCTTTCTATGGAGTTGATCTAGACTAGGGCAACAATTAATTTTGAAAAAATGTAAGAAAAGAGATTTTACCCTAGAATTTATAAATTATTTAAAAATAATTTTGAAAATATTGGTCCTAGTATATGAAACACATTCCTAATTATTGATGTAAGTTACTAAATTCACTCTCAGGGAGGGGTTTGGTGAATATATCAGCTAAGTTAGATTTGGACTCAATGTACTTGAGTTCAATGTCACCTTTATTGACATGATCGCTAATAAAGTGGTGTCTAATTTCGATGTGTTTGATTCTTAAATATAATGATGCACAGGATTTTTTGTTAAATTAATTGAGCTAACATTATCAATGAGTACTTTTGTATTTGTAAAGTTTAGATTAAAATCTTTTAGAGTGTGCATCATCCATAATAATTGTGCAACACATTCTCCTATTGCTATATATTCTACCTCAGTAGTAGATAAGGAAACATAATATTGCTTTCTACTAAACCAGCTAATAAGTGATGGTTCAAGTAACTGGCATCTACCACTTGTACTCTTATGGTCTACTTTACAACCAGCATAGTCTGAGTCAGAGTAACCTATGAGTTCAAAGTTGAGTGTTCTAGGATATCAAATCCCTACATTTGATGTTACTTTCAAATATCTAAAAATTCTTTTTACATTAGTTAAGTGAGATTCTTTAGCACACGTTTGGTATCTAGCACACATACTAACCACAAATAAAATATTAGGTCGACTTGCAGTTAAGTATAGAAGACTACTTATCACACTTCTATAGTATTTTAGGTCTATGGGTTTTCCATTTGGGTCATTATCTAAGGTTGTGTTAGTTGCTATTGATATTTTTATTTCTTTGGTGTTTTCCATTTCAAATTTTTTAAGTAATTCCTTGATATACTTTTGTTGGTAAACATAATTTCCTTCATTAGTTTATTTAATTTGTAAACCTAAAAAGTAAGTTAGTTTACCTACTAAGCTTATTTCAAATTCTTATTCTATTAAGGTTATAAATTCTTGTAAAAAAACTAAATTAGCTGAACCAAAGATTATGTCGTCAAAATATACGTGGGCTAAAAAGATATCTTGGTTGATTGATTTTACAAATAAAGTTGAATCAATTTATACTTGGTTGAATCATTTGAAAATTAGGTAGGAGGTTAACCTTCCATACCAGGACCTAGGTGCTTGTTTATGACCGACCATACAAGACTTTCTTAAGTTTAAAGACATGGTAAGGATGATCTAGACTTTCAAACCTAGGTGGTTGACCTACATAAACTTCTTCTTTTATTAGCCCATTTAAAAGATGGATTTAACATCCATTTGATAAACCTTAAATCCTTTATGGGATGCATAGCTAAGTAGCATTCTAATAGACTCAAGTCTAGTTCCTAGGGCATATGTTTTATCATAGTCAAGTCCTTCTACTTGACTAAACCCTTAGCTACTAGTGTAGCCTTGTTTCTACTAATTTTTTTTATTTTCACTTAGTTTATTTCTTAATACCCATTTTGTTTCTATTAACTTTTTATTGTTAGGTGGTGGTACTAAGTCCCAAACTTCATTTTTTTCAAACTGGGCTAGTTCTTCCAACATGGCTATGATCCAGTCTGGGTCAAGGATTCTTCTGTCATTTTGGGTTCAATTTTTGAGATCAAAGATATTTGACTTAAATTTTAAAGGATGATCTAGTGTGAACTTTTAGGTCTGGGTCACCAATTATTTGGTCAATTGGATGGTTTGGGTTAGCTCTTAACTTTCTAGTAGGTTCATTACTTGAGGTTGTTCTTCTTCTTTGTATTCATAACTTAGGTTTTCATTGGCTCCCCCTTGACCTCAAACAAGATCAATTGTTTTAATCTGGATTTGTTCTAAGTTTTGGTTGGTCTCTTCAAATTTTACATTTGAGATTTCTTCAATTCTTAGTGTGACTTTGTTATATACTCTGTAACCTCTACTGTTTAATTAGTAGCCTACAAAGATTCTATTTTTTACTTTTGAGGTAAACTTTCCTAAGTGTTCTCTTGTGTTTAGTATGTAGGCTAGGCATCCAAATATTTTGAAGTAATTAATATTAGGTTGTTTATTATAATAGAGTTCAAATGAGGTTTTATTATAAGTTTTATTTATTGTGATTCCGTTTTGTACATAGCAGGTTGTGCTAACAGCTTCTGTCCAAAAATATTTTGGTAGTTTATACTCATTTAGCATTATCCTAGAGGCTTCAAGCAGAGTTCTGTTCTGTTCTTTCTACTATTCCATTTTATTAGAGTGTTTTAGAGCATGAAAATTTATGATGATACTCATTTTTAAGGCAGAATTGATTAAAGTTGAGATTTCTAAATTTACCTCCGTTATTACTTCTGATTCTTTTAATTTTTTTGTCTTTTTTACTTTTAATTTTTTTATAAAAATTACTAAAGACTTTAAATGTTTCATCTTTGTTTTTTAAGAATTTTATCTAGGTGAATCTAGAGTAATCATCTATTATTACTAGGCAGTAAAGACTTCCATTTATTAATTTGATTTCATGTGAGTCAAATAGGTCCAAGTGCAATAGTTCTAGTATATAATTTGTTTAAAGTTGATTAGTTGATTAGTTGATTTGTGAGTTGACTTTGTTTATTTTCCTTGTTGACAAGCATTACAAATTGTTGAGTCTAAGTTAAGTAACTTTGGTAAGACTCTAACTAATCCATTTAATTTACTTAGATTTCTAAAGTTTGTGTGTGCCATTCTTCTATGCCATAACTAGGTTTCTTCTTTTTGTATCAAGTGACACTCAAGTGAGGAAGAAGTTGGTTGATGGCATAGATATTGTCCTTCCTAAACCCTTTTAGTTTTATGGTAGGGTTATCTATGTGTTAAATCAAACATTCATAGGATAGGAACCTAACCTTATATCCAGAATCACACAATTAACTAATGCTGAGAAGATTGTATTTGAGATTTTCAACAAATAATACTTTCTTAATAGTAAAATTAGTTTTGAGTTCAATATTACCTATCCCAATTACCTTGAGTTTGCCATTGTTTCTAAAGGTAATTGTTCCTAATCTTTTGTATGTTAATTGAGTGAATTTGCTGTGATCCCCAGACATGTGTTTGGAACAACTATTATCCAATTTCCATTTAGTTTCCTATAACAGGTAGGAGTTAAAGACCAATTTAGATTAAATTTGATTTGGAATTCGATTAGGGTGAATAAGTTAAGTTTAATTTTAAATTTTAATTTTCAATTTTACTTTTAATTTTAAGTTTAATTTTAAATTTTAACTTTAATTTTAAGTTTAAGCTTAATTTTAATTTTAAGTTTAATTTTAAGTTTAATTTTAATTTTAATTTTTTATTTTTAAGTTTAATTTTAGTTTAAATTTAAATTTTTAATTTTAAGTTTACATTTTTATTTTTATTTTTATTTTATTTTAAATTTTAAGTTTAATTTTAAAGTCCTTAGTCATCTCACCCGAACTACGTTTTCAAGCAAAGAATCCTATAATTTTGTGAAATGAGTTAAGTTTAATTTTAGGATTTGATTTAACTTTGTGTTAGATTCAGGTTTAGCTTTTGATTCAACAAATAGGCATTCTTTAAATAAACTTCTGGACTGTGGTCAGTCACCGGGACATCATTAGAGTAACCATGTCTTCGAGATTTTTCAAATAGTCCTATCCATTGAACTTAGTACAAAACCTTGATCTAACTAGTTAGGATTCGTAAGGGGTAGCTTCAGTTAATTCCACTAAGTCAAATGCACCAGGTCAAAGTCATGTCCTCCTAGATATGCATAGACAGAGATTCTCTAACCTACTATCATCCAAAACTTCACCACTACACTTGTCAAGTTAAACTGTTGTCCCTATTTTGGCTAGTCCTAATTACCCAGTTGGGTAAGTTATTATTTTTGAGGTGTCAACTAATTTAGAGTCTCCCCCTAAATTGTTGAGTTAGATTTTTAAGTTTTAGGTTTGTGTCAATTACTTTTATAACTATAGTGGACTTGATGATAGTTTGATTTGTTTGATTTTATTTCATTTTTAAGTTTAGAATTTAGTTTTGAAATTTTGTTTTGGTTTGACTTTAGGGTTTTAGTTGAATTTGATTTTATATAATACATCTCATTTTTAGGTATATAATATTGTTTGATTCCTACTTGCATCGTTAGGCACACTTTTGGAACCTAAACTTTAGTTTGGGTCTTATTTTGATTAACTAATGATATAAAGGATTTGTTGGTTGAGTTAGACTTGTATTCGAGTCCGGACTTGTTGTACACGCAGCTCTTTGTGATCAAAGTATCATGTCGAGATACTTAGATCTAGTTATGAATTTTTGTAGTAATTCTGTTAGTTCAATTATTTCATTTTTTAGTTATAGAATATCCTCCTCAAGTTTTGCAACTTGAGTTGAGATTTCAGCTTGAATTGGCTTAGTCGTTGAACTTGATTTTAATTGTTCATTTTGTTATTTTCTTTTGTTAGTTCATTTATACAATTTTAAGAGTTAGTTAATTTTTTATTTAAACATGCAATAATTTTGAAAAATATTTTGCTTAAAGTAAAGTATACCTCATCGGAACCTTCGAAAACGAGTGCAGACTCGTGACTCGATTCAGGTTCGAACCCGTCTTCTAATTCGTTCTCCGATTCTGATTTGTAAGTCATCAACGGTCTGCTTTGAGGGCCCATTTTTTATTCAAATTCGGGCAGTTGATCTCGTAGTGCCCTTCTTGTTGCATCAGAAGCAGGTCACGTTCTTACTATTAGACTTGGAGGTGGAGTTGATCTTTTATAGGTCCTTTTTGTTAAAATCCTTCTTTCTCCTACTGAACATCTTTCTTACCAGGTTCACCAAATGTTCTTCATCCTTTGAGTTTTGATCAAACTCAATTTCAAGTTATTTGATCCTGTCTGATAAGCTAACCGTGAAGGAGATCCGGAAGAAGGAAACCCACCGTACTAATGAAGAATAATGCCGATAGAGCCTCGACCCGAGAAACCCAAAGCGGATCGGAAGAAAACCAGAGTCACCGAAGGAAATCTGATAAGTGGGAAGAAATCCCCGTCCAGATAGGAGAAAGTCGAATTCCTCAGCTCCCGAGGCTCCCTGCACACAAGAGACCAACCAACACTATCGTCAGTGACCTAAGACCGGGGTGGGAATCCCTGGCTAGGCCCTCCGTTGCTCAAGTTAGTGATCTCTCTTGATGTGAAGGAAGAAGATGAACAGTAGCTCAGAAATTAGTGAAAGTACACGATGATGTGAACTTACCTAGCCAACGGAGAGGATTCCCCCTTTTATACCACTTCATATGACCTCCATAGCCATGAAGTGGACCCCGGTTTGTTAGAGTTCGTTATGAGATGATGTCAGCTACACACTTGCGGAAGATAATTTTTAAGGAATCTTTTTTGTACCCCAGATGTACCTTCTTTGTCGTTTAGCGCCTGCAAGACAAGCTGAAAGCATATTTCCCGCCAAAATATATATTCTCTATCATGAAATATTCTATTCGATATATTCATGTATGATTCTTCTTCATGTGACTTCTATTTGTATCCCTGTTGTGTCAAAAAATAATATTTTATTCAACATGTTTCTAAGGTATTCATTGAAGGAACTATGTGGGTTCTTTGCTCGAAAGAACCCTCTTGGCCGATATTGGTCTATCTTTGCTCTGGAGTATGTATCGGTCGTTATTGGCTTACCTTCATACGACAAGCATGTATCGACCGATATTGGCCTACCTTCGTTCGGCAGGCATGTATCGACCGATATTGGTCTACCTTTGCTTTGGAGTATGTATCGGTCGTTATTGGCTTATCTTCATACGACAAGCATGTATCGACCGATATTGGCCTACCTTCGTTCGGCAGGCATGTATCGACCGATATTGGCCTACCTTCGTTTGGCAGGCATGTATTGACCGATATTGGTCTATCTTTGCTTTGGAGTATGTAGCGGTCGTTATTGGCTTACCTTCATACGGCAAGCATGTATCGACCGATATTGGCCTACCTTCGTTCGGCAGGCATGTATCAATCGATATTGGTCTATCTTTGCTTTGGAGTATGTAGCGGTCGTTATTAGCCTACCTCCTTTGACTCTTTCTTCTTTTTCTTTCCTCATCTGAAGACCCTTAAAACCTAACCCATATCACTAGCCTTCCTCTTAAGTCTAGTCGAAGGAGGTGTAGACGACTGACTAGACATAAGTATGGTCTTGTCTTTTCCTACCCGTGACTCTTCTCCAGATTTTGAAATGACCTCATAGATTTTGTGTGCCACTGTCTTAATAAATTAAGTATAGCAATCCTGTGAGCCTTTTTCTCCTTTAAATAGGGCTACAAGCCTACAACCTTCTCTTCACCCACAACCCTTCTCAGTTCTTTTTCTTCCTTGCCACTTTTTGTTGCTAAGGCCATGGTCGTGGATCCTCCTCTTTGGAGGCAACTTTTGTTGGACCAGGTGAGATCTATATATGAGTTTATTGGGATTTTTGCTCCGGTTACTCCAGGGGTACAAGGGACCGTCTTAAGAGAGGAAGCTTCACAGTTCAAATCTTCTATCCAAAGATGCAGGTGCTCTGAAGGACCCAAGAAACTTCAGAGAAATTTTTACTACTTATAGGGGGCAGCCAAATGACCCACGGGTGTTGTGTGAAGGGCACAGCATATGGTACCCTTGGGCTAAGATTGGTTGCTCCACTCGCTGAGCTCATACGGCTTGAGAGGGGAAGTGGTTTCTACACTTATTTTTCCTTGATGGAATGAATCCATGTTTCCCCTTCTCATCGCCCTTGAGCTTTTGTCTTTTGTTGCTTTCTTCGTCCAGGGCAAAATATTGCCTCTTGTGCGCCTTGACAAGTTCGGACGAAGTGGGCTATTTCCATCTCCGCTCCATGGTAAGTTTGAATACAGTGGTGATTGAAATTTTCTGAGTGCTCTAAGAGTGTATGCTTGTAATATTTGTTTTCTATTTGAGGTTTGTTGTTCCTGAGGAAATGTGACGCTATGTATTTGATCAGATTCTAAGTGTAAAGACAAATTTTTGTATCTAATCAAAGGCTTTTATTGAATCCCTCTATCATTTACAATGTGGTGTTGTGTTCATCATTTCTTCATGTATCCTATATATCATTTATCATAGCTAAGGTTATCTTAACTATTAGTATAGTTTGATATTATAACCACAATATTTATCTAACATAACCACAATTGCCCTCGTTAATAAAAATATTTTCAATAAATACTAAGTCATGTTCTGCACGGACAGATTAACATTTGTCACTCTTCTAAACTTTTTACTCTTAAAATATTCTTGTCTCTAGCCTGGGTATGGTCAAAAAGTCCAGTCCTTTTTATTTTATTATGCCCAGTCGATCACGTCTTCTTTCGAGGTTTCTGAACTAGTGATTGGCTCTCCTTCGGGTGAGAGAATGTTCGAGGCACTACCAAGCGATCCGATTCGTCACGTCTGATATAAATGCCCCTCTTTTTTTATGATGACCTGACACATGTCTTTTCTGATCACCACGTCACATAGGCCTTTTGCCTTTCTATTGCGATCCTCAACGTCTGCTGAGCTACCAATGTCCTAATCTGACGACCGTCTTGTGTTTTTCAAAACCTAAACCTTTCGTCTCCTCTTTAAACCTCGTCCTTCCTTTTTCCTTCTCTAGAGCTCTTTTCCTGTTGCTGTCTTCAACCAGTCCTCGTGCCCGCCGTTTCACGACGATCCCCTTTCTTGTTTTCAGTAAGTAATCCATTATTGCTCTAGCCCATACCTTTGTCCATGGCTGAAGAAGCAATTGCTCCTTGGTATGTCCATATGTCTTCTATCTTTGATAAGAATGCTAGATTATCCATCCGTCGCCAATATGAAATTCCTAAGGAATATAAAATCATACTCCCAACACCGAATGATCGACCTCATCATCCCCCTGATAACTGCGTGACTTTTTTCAAGGACCAGTTGATAGGGGGCTTAAGGTTCCCCATTCCTCCTTTCTTAATTGAAATAAGTCGATATTTTGATATTCCTTTGCAACAATTTGCTCCTAATGCATTTCGTTATCTATGCGGTACTTATATGTTGTTTCGTCTACGAGATATTCCTCCTACTCCTCAAAATTTCTTCATGTTTTCCTACCCCAAGCTCTCGGAACCTGGTGTCTTCTTATTCCAGTCGAGAACTAAAATGGTCCTTTTTGGAGACATGCCATCGTCTCTCAAAGCCTGGAAATCTCGTTTTTTCTTTTTAAAGTTTCCGGGACCTATTCCTTGGTCTCATGCTTGGAAATCTTTCTTGCCTCCCTTACCCGATGTTAGAGAGTTTCATCTCCTTCCTACTTTTCCTATTTATTGTGAGAAGTTATTAGGTCACCGGCTTTCGATCCCGAAATGGTTGAAGGTCGAGCTTCTATACCTATTTGGTTTAAGCCCCGTCCAACCCGATACTCACATTTCCTTAGGTAACGTCTTATTCTTTTCTTTTTGCTTATAACTGCCTAAATTATTTCTCTATTCTATACAGTGGAGAGTTTTTATGATGCTTTGATTGACGAAGAAATACGCGTGGAAGAAGAATTGCTTCGCGCCAAGGAGGCCGAATTTCTAGCCGCTATCGCCCCTCCACCGTCAATTGAAGAGCCGGCTTCGTTAGCCGAAATACCCAGCTCTTCTGGGCTTCATGAGACTCCAAGAGGTTCTTCTAGGGATCCTGCTGCGCAGATCCTCCCTGATCCTGCTCCCGCTATTACGTCTCCCGCAACTGTTACTGTCTCCCCATCTGCCTCTATTCCTCTTGTTGAGCTTACATCCCCTGGTAGCTCTGATAAACCCCTAACTGAGATTTCTGTGGGCAAGCGTCCGGGACGCAAGCTGACCAGGGCTCCTCCTCCAAAAAGGAGGCTCATTCTTACTGCTGATGAGCTTGCTTCAGAAGATTTTGTGTCAACTGACCTTCTTTCTGATGAGCCCACATTAGCAGAACTTTATCCTTCCTTGAATTTTCCTACCTCTCCTTTTCCTAAAACTAGTACTTCTGGTGACGTTTCTTTTATTTTTCCTTTGTCTATTCCGACTTCAGGATCTCTACCCTCTTCGCCTTCTTCTTACTTGGTTTTTGCTCCACCATCTATCCCTACTTCTTCCTTCTCAACTGGCTCTTCTACCATTCCTGTTCTCCCCATATTACTGGGGGGTTCTTTCGCTAGTTCCTGGGATGAGGTGCGTCCCCTCTTTGAGGGACTTTCCATTCCTGAAGCGATTGACCGCTTTTCTAATAAAGAGAATAAGGTATGTTTACATACTCCTGCTTTCTGTTTATGAAGTATCGTCTTACGGTTTTGAATATGCTCTAAGCGGTGGCTAGAGAACATGGGTTTCTCCCGACTATTGCACAATCTGTACACTGAGAACGAAAAGTTGAAATCGAAGAACAAAGGGTTGCGACAGCAAGTTACCGAACTGTCTTCTGCCGAGTTTTCTGCTGCCGCCAAGAAGCAATTTGAAACTCAAATTGAGAGTCTTGAAGCCCGATTCAAATTGGTTACGGACCTTAATCAAGAGCTGACCTCCAAACTTGGCGAACTAAAAGAGAATTATGAAGCAGAATTGAGCGAAAAGTTGAAGGCCTTGCAACTAAAAGAAAATGAGGTGGCATCTCTAACCAATTCCCTTGATTTAACAAAAACCGAAGTCGCTGCTAGGGAGAATGAACTGAAAACCTCTCAGATGGCGTTAGTGGTTTATAAGGAGCACGAAGATGTTCGTTACAAAGAACGAGCCACCGCCATGATCGAGTCTACTGAGTTCAACCGGCCGATTGTGAGATCCATCTTGTCTGCTTTTACGGCAGGGGCCAAAGGAGCAATTCGACAATTGGAAGAGGAGGGCTACTTAGCGCGCGTTCCTCCTCTCAATTTCCTGAACCGTCGCAGACTCATTGAAGAAAGAACTCCTGATTTGTACCCAAAACTAACTCTAACTTAATTTTCGGTTATTGTAGAGAAGGGGGATCGAGACTTTGCCATGATCCTCCAGCAAACTTATGTGTTTCTGAAGGGTATCTCTGGATTGTTAATTCTTACTTTATCTTTGGATAATTTGTCGGTTTCCTGTAAATGTACCAAAGGTTACTTGGCTTCTCAATGCTCAATCTTTCCCTATGACTCACTCTTCAGTAACCCGGTCGATATATAAGTACCGTCCGATATTTCGATGGGACTTCCAATATCGGTCGATTTATCTTAATCGACCGATTCTCCCCATTCTTCATTGACCCGGTCGATATATGTATAAGCATTGGTAGGTATCGTCCGATATTTCGAAGATACTCTCAATTATCGGTCGATTTATTAGGATGGTTCAATTTAACCAGGTTGCTCCCATTAATCAATATTCGAGGCTTGACCCATGCTTTGAACCTATATTTATAGTACTAGTTTTTGCTTTGTCCTCATCAAGTCTCTTCAAGAATTATTTCTAGGGAAATTGTACGTTTTTTCCGAGGTAGTTTATTTGACTTTATCTTTTTCCCTTGATTTTATTCTATGATATTACTACCTTTTATGACGATTGACATTCTGAGCACCTTTTATTTTCCTTTTCCCTTTCGTCTCTTCTGTTTAGAGGTTTTAGCACAGAACTAGAAAAGGGACAAGGGTTTACGGAGTCCGTCCATCTTTTCGCTTCTCAATTCCTTTTCTTCTAACCCCTTCTCTTCATGGCGGTTTCTTCTCCGGCATGGTTCCTCTCGTGTTCTTCCGACCTCATAGATACAGAATAAGTGGACTTACAAGCAACCTATGGTTTTCCCTCTTACATTGTCCGCCCTGCTCCTCATGAAGGTCCTCACCTTCCTCCCCTAGGATGTATCTCCATCTTCAGGGACCAAGTCTTGCAAGGTTTCAGATTTCCCCTTCACTCTTTCTTTTATGAGGTTAGCCGATATTTTGCTATTCCGCTCAACCAGTTCGTCCCTCAATCCTTTTCCATTCTAGTGGGCTTCATTGGAGTATCCAAAATATTAGATTTCCCCCTGTCTCCTCGTCTTTTCCATCACTTCTTCATCCCTCGTCGGGTAGATGTTGGAGTTTTTAAGTTTCAATCTCGTCCCAAGGCCATTCTGTTTAATCGCATTCCCCCACAAGGTGAATGGTATAAAAAAAAATTTTATATGCGTCTTCCCTCTCCTCCTCCATTTCCTATTCAATGCATACATGATCTGCCCCCGCTTCCTGACACTCAAGGTCTCCTCAATGATCCCTCTGTTGCCTCTGCTTTACCTAAACTGCGGGGAGCGAAATTCAGTTTGCCACATCTAATTGAAGAGGGCTTAATGTTTCCCTTCGGGATAGGCAACATTAACACTCCTTTGGATAGTTCCTTTGGTGAGTATAATTATTTTACTTCGCCTTTGCTGATTAGTATATCTCTATAATAATGATGTTTATCCTCTGTTTTTCAGCCGATGCTATTCTTCTGGCTTTTATGTACAGGAATTCTGCTATGACCAAGTCCTTTATCAATAATCTTGGAGAACAATGGTTGTTGGCCCGCCGATCCGATCCCAATCCCTCTACCTTGGGCTTGCTTTCCGAAGAAGAACGACAAGCAGAGGGTGTCGCACTCATGGAAGAGGAAGATGAAGAGCCTTTTGTTACTTTAGTTAAAAAGCCAAATCTTACCAAGGATTCTCCCTTTGGTGATTTCTTTGGTACTTTTGTGCAAACTCCTCTTGTTCCAGCGCCTATTTCTTTTGAGAGAGGTAAGGCACCGATGACTCCCACCAATATCATCTCCAATCCTGCTCTTCGAATGATGAGGCCCGGTCTGCTTATCTCTTCTTCTTCTATTGTTTCAGCTTCTCCTGCTTCTGCCTCTGATCCCCCTCCTTTATTTAGAGTGGCTGCGAGCTTACCTTCTCAATTGGGGCAGCCTTCTAGTCCTCCTGGCTATGGCACTTTGCAACTACAAGGTTTATTGGCTGAATCTTGGTCGCAAGGTTATGAACAACTACGAGGTCTTAGTCTCCCACATCGAGCGGATCGCCATAGTCGTCAGGCGGTGGCTGTAAGTATTCCTAGTTATGTGTTTATTAGCTTTGTAACTTTATCTTTAACCTACATTATCCTTTTATTTAGTTTCTAGCCACAAGTCTGCATATCGATCAGCTACTCACAGCTAAAGATCATGAGAACACTAAGTTGAAAGCTCAACTAGATACATTGAAGGCTGCCTCGCCCTCTTCTGATAGTGATAGGGCTCAGCTGCAAGAGCAGGTGGCCTTGCAAAATCAACAATTGGGAACCCTGAAGCAAGAATTGGAGGAATGTCAACAACTGTTGAAAGACAAAGAGCTTACTAGGAAGACGTTAGAATTACAGGTGGAGAGGTTACACTCTGGTCTTCGACTAGAGATTGCCTTGAAAGAGAAAGCTCTTTTAGATGCTTCTCAAAAAAGCCTTATTTTAGAGAAATTAAAGAAACTCCATAATGACTGTCTTTATGACCAAGCTCAGGACTTAGTCTCTCATGATTTCACTCTCCTACAGGAACAAGAGCAACGGAAAGCTCAAGAGATTGAATTGTCATTGCTTCAAAAGGAATTGGAGCAGCTTAGATCAGAGAAGAATGCTCTGACAGCTCAGAACGCCAAGCTACAAGCTGATTTTCAAAGTTATAAGGAGCAGGAAAAAGGTCGGTGGGAAGAATGGCGGCAAGCTTACTTAAAGTCACCAGCATTTGCCCGGGAATTTGTTCGCAGGATAGTGGGTGCGCTAAATCATTCCGTATCGGGGGTTCTTCAACAGCTAAAAGAGGGTGGATATCTACCCAGAGAACCTCCCCTCTCTTTCATAAATCGCCGCAGGCTTAATGAAGAACTACCCTCAGATTTGAAAGGTCCTTTCCCGAATGTTTAAAGAATGTATTCATAAAAACTTGTAAAGTAAGAATTGACAATGAGAAAAAAGGTGCAGTTGGTACTGAGTAACTAAGTATTTGCAAGGTATAAGGAAATTTTAACACTTACTTGCTTCTTCTTCATGCTAGTTTGAGAATACCCCTTTTGGAATGCTATTGCTTGCTGAATATAAACTTTATTAAAAAATTCCTTGTTCATCCTTCAAAGCGGAGCCTTATCTTGATGGATTCTTTTTTAAGTAACCTCCCGCGTGCTTTGTATCTCCCCGAGGATGAATAATCTCGGTTGAGACTGGATATGAAATTGTATAAAACTATTGGCCTTCGAGCTGAATATAATATCCCGGATGACTTTGGAGTAAAGACTTTCACTTTCACATATCTGGGCTCCTCTATGGAATCCCCTCTCGAAATTAGGCTTCGAAGCCGGGAGATTCTCTGATTATTTATATCTTGCACGGGTTTAGAATCTTTGATCTCTTTTGTGAAGACTCATCTGATGTATTTCATATAATTTCCCGATGGTTCTGCTTCATATTGGTTTATAGTCTCCAGTTTCTCCTATGAAGGCCCGTCCGGGTTGCTTCATAGGATTTTGCCGATCGACTTTGGTTTATAGTCTCCGAGTCTACCTATGAAGTCCCGTACGGGTTACTTCATAGGATTTCCCCGATCGACTTTGATCTGTCTTGGTTTATAGTCTCCGGTTTTTCCTATGAAGGCCCGCCGGGTTACTTCATAGAATCTTCCCGATCGACTTTGATCTGTCTTGGTTTATAGTCTCCGATTTTTCCTATGAAGGCCCGCCGGGTTACTTCATAGAATCTTCCCGATCGACTTTGGTTTATAGTCTCCGAGTCTTCCTATGAAGGCCCGACCGGGTTACTTCATAGGATTTTCTCGATCGACTTTGATCTGTCTTGGTTTATAGTCTCCGATTTTTCCTATGAAGGCCCGCCGGGTTACTTCATAAAATCTTCCCGATCGACTTTGGTTTATAGTCTCCGAGTCTTCCTATGAAGGCCCGACCGGGTTACTTCATAGGATTTTCTCGATCGACTTTGATCTGTCTTGGTTTATAGTCTCCGGTTTTTCCTATGAAGGCCCGCCGGGTTACTTCATAGAATCTTCCCGATCGACTTTGGTTTATAGTCTCCGAGTCTTCCTATGAAGGCCCGACTGGGTTACTTCATAGGATTTTCTCGATCGACTTTGATCTGTCTTGGTTTATAGTCTCTGATTTTTCCTATGAAGGCCCGCCGGGTTACTTCATAGGATCTTCCCGATCGACTTTGGTTTATAGTCTCCGAGTCTTCCTATGAAGGCCCGACCAGGTTACTTCATAGGATTTTCTCGATCGACTTTGGTTTATAGTCTCCGAGTCTTCCTATGAAGGCCCGATCGGGTTACTTCATAGGATTTTCTCGATCGACTTTGATCTGTCTTGGTTTATAGTCTCCGGTTTTTCCTATGAAGGCCCGCCGGGTTACTTCATAGGATCTTCCTGATCGACTTTGGTTTATACGAAAGTATAATACTTGGGCTAACCTCGTGTTGGCTTGTAATTCCTTGAAGGGAGCTGAATAGGCCTTTAGGATTTCCCCTTATTTTACTGCTTGAAAAATAGAAAGGAGGCTTCTCCTGATACTTATCAATTTGTATGAACCATATTTATTTCCTGTGTCAATATTTATCTTGCTTGACTTTCATCAAAGAAACAAAGTACATAAACTGCAAGTATCTCAATTCGCCTGGGAATTCCAATAACTGTGAACATATTTAAAGTAATATGATCAAATCAGGCTCGATAAGGTTGCAAATGATTAGCGCTCCAAGGGCGTTCCAACATTCTTCCTTCGGCATCTTAGAGATAGTATGAGCCTGACGCGAGCTTTTCTATCACTTTATAAGGCCCTCCCCATTATGGTGCCAACTTGCTGACATCCCCCACAGGTTTAACTCGTTTCCATACCAAATCCCCTACTTGGAAGAATCTGGGGATGACCCTTTTGTTATAATTCTGTCTCATCCTCTGTCGATATGATATAAGACGAGTAGCAGCTTTATTTCTTATTTCCTCGATCAGATCCAGCTCCATAAGTCATCGGCCTCTATTATCCTCATCATACAATTGTCTTCTGTCAGACTCTACTCCTACCTCAATGGGGATTACTGCTTCTCCTCCATAGACTAACTGGAAAGGAGTGATTCCTGTAGCTTCATGAGGCGTAGTACGATATGCCAGAGAACACTGGGTAACTCGTCTACCCAGCTACCTCCGACATGATCTAGCTTAGTTTTCAATCCTCTAATAATCTCCCTATTAGTTACTTCTGCTTGACCATTGCTCTGCGGGTAAGCTACAGAGGTGAAGGCCTGGGTAATCTCATAACTCTGACACTAGTCTAGGATTCTATCGCCTTGAAACTGCCTTCCATTATCAGAGACTAATTTATGAGGAATGTCGAACCTACAGATTATATTTTTCCATAAGAATTTAATAACCGCGTCTTCTGTAATCCTAGCAAGTGGTTCTGCTTCCACCCATTTAGAAAAATAATCCACGGCCACCAACAGGAACCTCCTTTGTGCAGCAGCCATAGGAAATGGACCCACTATGTCCATACCCCATTGATCAAAGGGACACGAGACTATAGAGGTTCTTAATAACTAGGTAGGGTGATGTAATATGTTCTGATGCTTTTGACAAGAAATACAAGTTCTTACCAGTTTAGCGGCATCTTCATGTAGAGTGGGCCAGAAATATCCCGCTAAGAGGATTTTACGAGCCAAAGATCTTCCTCCTATATGACTACCACAAGAACCCTGATGCACCTCCTGTAAAATAAATTGTGTGTCTTCTGTGCCTACACACTTAAGCAAAGGTCTGGAAAAAGTCCTTTTATATAATTGCTCCCCCACCATAGTATATTGAGCAGCTCATTTCTTAAATACCCTGGCTTGTTCTATATCTCTTGGAAGAAGACCTTGCTGTAAATATAATATAATTTGAGCTCGCCAATCACCATGAATTTCTATATCAGTCTGTCTTTCAATACAGGAAATTAATAGGGTCTGCTCCACTGGTCGATCAAGACTCCATGGTACTACAGCAGAGGCTAATTTAGCTAATTCATCTGCCACCTGATTCTCCGATCGAGGAATTTTTTGTATGCTCACCTCTTGAAATTGAGATTTCAACTTATCGAATGCCTCAGCATATAACTTAAGCCTGTCATTATTGATTTCAAAATTACCTGATAACTATTGAGCTGCTAGCTGGGAATCAGAATATATAAGGACTCTAGCTGCTCCTACATGTCGAGCAGCCTGTAAGCCAGCTATTAGAGCTTCATATTCAGCCTCATTGTTGGTAGCTCTGTAATTCAATCTAATAGAGAGTTGAAGTCTGTCTTCTCTTGGGGATATAAGAAGAATACCAATTCCACTGCCTTGTCTAGTTGCAGAGCCATCCACATAAACTTTCCAGGTATCTTCTTCTTCTGGGCCTTGAACCTCTATGATGAAATCTGCTAGAGCTTGTGCCTTGATGGCAGAGCGGGGTTGATATTGGATGTCATATTCTCCAAGCTTGGTTGTCCATTTGACTAACCGTCCTGATGCTTCTGGGTTGAGCAATACCCGTCCAAGAGTGCTATTGGTTAAGACAACAATCTCATGTGCTAAGAAATATGGGCGCAACCTCCGAGCAGTCAATATTAGAGCATAAGCCAACTTTTCTAGTGTAGTGTATCTGCACTCAGCTCCTTTTAATAAATGACTAGAAAAATATACAGGTTGTTGCTCTTTTCCTTCCTGTCTGACTAATACAGAGCCTACGGCGTTTTCATTAGCCGACAAATACACCCACAGAGTCTCTCCTGCTATAGGTTTAGCCAACACAGGGAGGGTAGCTAAATAATCTTTCAACTCCTGAAAAGTCTTATCACATTCTTCATTCCATTGAAACTTATTAGCCTTTCTGAGTATTTTAAAGAAATGAAAGCTACGATCGGCTGATCTAGAAATAAATCTAGACAAGGCTGTGATTCGGCCTGTCAATCTTTGAGCTTCTCTCAGGTTGCGGGGTGGCTCCATGCTCTGCAGTGCCTTGACCTTGCTCGGGTTGGCCTCTATCCCCCATTCGGACACCATATATCCCAGGAATTTTCCTCCCTTCGCGCCGAACAAGCATTTGCTTGGGTTCAACTTGAGCCCATACTGTCTTAATGTCTTGCAAGTCTCCTCTATATCCCTGCACAGATCAGAAGCTTGAAGAGACTTAATTAAGATGTCATCAACATATATTTCCATATTCCTACCAATCTGCTTCTGAAAGACCTTATTCAAAAGCCTTTGATAGGTTGCTCCTGCATTCTTTAGTCCAAAGGGCATAACATTATAACAATAAGTACCTTCAGATGTTATAAAACTAACCTTTTCTTGATCCTCTTTGGCCAAGGGGACTTGATGATAACCTTGATACGCATCCAGCATGGAAATATATTCACATCCGGCAGTAGAATCAACCAGTTGATCAATCCTGGGTAAGGGATAGTAATCCTTCGGGCAAGCTTTGTTGAGATCCCGAAAGTCAATGCACACTCGCCATTTATTCCCGGGTTTAGAGACTAATACCACATTGGCCAGCCAGCTTGGGAATTGAACTTCCCTGATGTATCCGGCCTCCATAAGCTTGGCTATTTCTTCCTTGATAATCTGATTCTGCTCCGCACTAAAACTCCTCTTTCTTTGCATGACTGGGTGGGCATCCGGGAAGACATGCAAGGAATGTTCCATGACGGCAGGAGAAATGCCCGAAACTTCTTTGGGAGTCCAGGCGAACACATCATTATTCTTCTTCAAACATTGCACCAACTCAGCTTTAAGATCAGGATCAAGGTCGGCTGCAATATAGGTGGTAGCTTCTGGCCGCCCAGTCTGGATTTGAACTTCTTCCTTTTCTTCATAAACTAGGATGGGTTGCTTTTCCCGAATGGCATTAACCCATTCTTTGAATCTTCCGGGCGGTGTTAGCCTCAGTCCGAATGATTTCTACATAACATTTCCGGGCTGTCTTTTGATCGCCCCGTACTTCTCCAACCTGATCCTCCACCGAAAACTTAACCTTTTGACAGAAAGTAGAAACGACCGCCCTGAACTCGTTCAAGGCAGGCCGACCCAATATCACATTATAAGAAGATGGAGCATCTACTACCATAAAATAGGATCTCCTAGTTCTCATCAGGGGTTCCTCTCCTAGAGAAATGGCCAATTTTATTTGACCCAAAGGTTGCACCTCATTGCCTGTAAATCCATACAGAGGAGTTGCAATCGGTTGAAGTTCACTGGGGTCAATTTGTAGTTGATCAAAAGCCTTTTTGAATATAATGTTGACAGAGCTGCC
The DNA here is from genome assembly GCF_018446385.1 of Zingiber officinale. NCBI lineage: Eukaryota > Viridiplantae > Streptophyta > Magnoliopsida > Zingiberales > Zingiberaceae > Zingiber > Zingiber officinale. The sequence continues at coordinate 160,561,263 of NC_055987.1, forward strand.
CGTGTCTATGAAGGTACGAGCGATGGCGTAGTTAGCTATCACAGCTTTGATGATTGATGCGTCATCATGAGGTATCTCTACCCCCTCCAGATCTTTGGGTCCGAAGCTTATTTCAGGACCGGCCACTCTTTCCATGTTGCACCCTACTGCATGAATCTCCAATCTTTGGGCATGTGCTTTTCTGGCTCTATTAGAATCCCCATCAGTGGGTCCGCCCGTAATCATGTTGATATTGCCCCTAGCAGCATTGTTTCTATTATCTTCCTGACGGGTTATTGTGGTTTCAGAGGGTGCTTTCTCGGATACTTGGCTAGTACCCGTCGGGACCGGTATTGCTTCTTGACGAGTTCCATCCGGGCGATATTCCGGTTTGAGCGAACTTTGCTGCCTGGGGTACTATTGCCGGTAATAGTTCTGCCTATGATAGCGCTCTTTATTGACTTGCCTATTTCTCAAAACAAAACAGTCATCAGAGTGATGACTGCTAGTTTTATGATAAGTACACCATCTCCTTGGTGCCTCCGGCTGCATCTCTACATGTTGTACAGCTTGTGGATGATAATCTGGTTGTCGATGAGGTGGGTGAGTGGTTCTAGGTCCTCTTGGTGGGGGTACCGGGGTCGGAGCCTTCTCCTTCGTATGAGTAGGAGAAGAGGGAACACCTTCTTTCCTACGAGCAGCTTGGGCTTCTTCTACGTTAATGAACTCAGTGGCATGTTCAATCAGGGAATCAAAATTAACAGGAGGATTTCTTACCAAATCTTTAAAGAAATCATTATCATTTAAACCCTGAGAGAAAGCACTTACTAATATTTCAGTAGTAGCATTAGGTACATCTATAGCTACCTGATTGAACCTTTTAATATATGCCCGGATGGATTCTTTAGACGTCTGCTTAATTGAAAATAGGCTCCACGGGGTCTTATGATACCTTTTGTTGCTGGAGAAATGATGTAGAAAGAATTTCTTGAAATCTTTAAATTTTCGAATAGACTTTTCAGGTAATCTTTTGAACCAGCGCTGCGCTGCTCCCCCAAGAGTAGTGAGAAACATCCGACACTTCACCCCATCGGAGAATTGTTGCAACAAGGCTACATTCTCAAATTTTAACAAGTGATCTTCCGGATCTATGGTTCCGGTATATTCTCCAATTTGTAGATTCTGATATCGCTTAGGAAGTGGGTCATCTAATACACTTTGTGAGAATGGGAAGATGACCTTTTCTGGTGAACTATCACTAGTTATCATTTTAATCTTACGCTTCTCTCTGTCCGGCGCCTCACCAGAGGACTCTTGGAACACAGGCCTCTTACCCCCTGGATCCAAGGGAGTACGAAGGAAGGCTCGTGGACGCCTGGTTGGAGAAACAGTAGCTGGAGGAAAATACAAAGGTTCTTCTTCTTCCATCTTCTTTCCTTTCCGATGCTCAGTAGTTGATATCGCCGGATGATGAGCCGTCGGCAGAGTGGCCCCAGTATGAGCTTGCAGTTGTTGCTGCTGTTGTTGTAGGGCTTTCTGAACATGAGAATTAATGAGGAGATCCAAATCTTCGCGACTGATAGTAAGTAGGTTCGACTTCCCAGCCTCTTCCATCACGTAGTCTCAGATTCAGGCGAAGTTCCCATAGACGGCGCCAAATTTGATCCTGTCTGAGAAGCTAACCGTGAAGGAGATCTGGAAAAAGGAAACCCACCGTACTAATGAAGAATAATGCTGATAGAGCCTCGACCCGAGAAACCCAAAGCGGATCGGAAGAAAACCAGTCACCGAAGGAAATCTGATAAGTGGGAAGAAATCCCCGTCCAGATAGGAGAAAGTCGAATTCCTCAGCTCCCGAGGCTCCCTGCACACAAGAGACCAACCAACACTATCGTCAGTGACCTAAGACCGGGGTGGGAATCCCTTGCTAGGCCCTCCGACGCTCAAATTAGTGATCTCTCTTGATGTGAAGGAAGAAGATGAACAGTAGCTCAGAAATTAGGGTTGTGAAAGTACACGATGATGTGAACTTACCTAGCTAACGGAGAGGATTCCCCCTTTTATACCACTTCATATGACCTCCATAGCCATGAAGTGGACCCCGGTTTGTTAGAGTTCGTTATGAGATGATGTCAGCTGCACACTTGCGGAAGATAATTTTTAAGGAATCTTTTTTGTACCCCAGATGTACCTTCTTTGTCGTTTAGCGCCTGCAAGACAAGCTGAAAGCATATTTCTCGCCAAAATATATATTCTCTATCATGAAATATTCTATTCGATATATTCATGTATGATTCTTCTTCATGTGACTTCTATTTGTATCCCTGTTGTGTCAAAAAATAATATTTTATTCAACATGTTTCTAAGGTATTCATTGAAGGAACTATGTGGGTTCTTTGCTCGAAAGAACCCTCTTGGCCGATATTGGTCTATCTTTGCTCTGGAGTATGTATCGGTCGTTATTGGCTTACCTTCATACGACAAGCATGTATCGACCGATATTGGCCTACCTTCGTTCGGCAGGCATGTATCGACCGATATTGGTCTACCTTTGCTTTGGAGTATGTATCGGTCGTTATTGGCTTATCTTCATACGACAAGTATGTATCGACCGATATTGGCCTACCTTCGTTCGGCAGGCATGTATCAACCGATATTGGCCTACCTTCGTTTGGCAGGCATGTATCGACCGATATTGGTCTATCTTTGCTTTGGAGTATGTAGCGGTCGTTATTGGCTTACCTTCATACGGTAAGCATGTATCGACCGATATTGGCCTACCTTCGTTCGGCAGGCATGTATCGACCGATATTGGCCTTGTTGGAGTGTATACTGAAAGCCTAAGCTTTGTAAACTTTCATTATGAATAAAGAATCACATTTGGTCAAATTGTCTACTTTTAGTTGTAGTTGTTCACTTAATTTATATTGTAGATAATATAGTATGTGGTGTCACATACAGAAGATGATATTATCAGTACCTTATAAATTATAAACAGTAGCTCACGACCAAAATGGAAAGGAACAAACCATTAGAAGGTCGTAGTGTAATTAGGTATCAGTTTATCTTGACTGTATAATTACACTAGTACACTCAGAGTGTATTGAGTAGGACCTTTTATACTGACCTATAAAGAAACAAAGACCTCAGTTATTATGGAAGTGTGTGCTCTTAATCCTAATATAATAACAAGCACATATATTTGATATTTATTTCTTTAATTTATCAATGGGTGAGATTTAGTTCAATAAATCAATAAGCCCGATAAGTTGGGAAATGGTATCACTTATAGTGTGTGTTGTTGATTATAGAAGGAAACTGTGTCCTAGAGATACTAGGTTGATAATGTCCTCAAGAGAAGCTCATAAGGATTGTCATGTTAAACCCTGCAGGTGGACTTAGTCCGACATGATAATAAGGTTGAGTGGTACTACTCTTGGACTAAGATATTAATTAAATGAGTTGTCAGTAACTCACTTAATTAGTGGACATTCGATATCTTAAACACAGGGAGACTAACACACTCATAATAAGAAGGAGCCCAAAAATGTAATTTGGGATTGGTGTGGTAGTTCAATAATAGTTCTCTAGTGGAATGAATTATTATTGATAAAATTAAGTTGTGTGTTTGGGGCGAACACGGGATGCTTAATTTTATCGGGAGACCAAAACCAATTCCTCCTCTCGGTCCCTTCGTATCCTCTTATTTATAGAGTACTATACCCACCTATACCCACCTTCTATACCCACCAATAGGGGGTCGACCAAGCTAGCTTGGGAACCGAGCTAGGGCCGGCCTAGGTATAAAATTGGGTGGCCGGCCCTAGCTTGAACCCAAGCTAGTGGGGGCCGGCCAAATTAATTTAAAAAGGGATTTTAATTTTAATTTTTATTATGTGAGAGATATAATTTATTAAAGAGAATTAAAATTAAAATATCTCTCTTGTAAAAGATCTACAAAAGATTAAAGAAAGAGATTAGATCTCTTTCCTTATTTGTAGATTGGTGAGATATTTTATTTTCTCTTTAAAAATTATTCACATGTTGTAAAATTAAAATTATAGAAATTTCCTTTTATCAACCATGAAGAGATTTTGAAGAGAAATTTTATTTTTTAAAATTTTCGGAAACAAATTAGGAAGTTTTAATTGTTAATTGAAACTTGTCCAATTTGATTTCATTGATGTGGCCGGCCATAAGATATCAATTGGGGAAATTTTATTTTATTTTTCTCAATTAAATCATGTCAAGGAAATTGAGGAAACTTTATTGTAATTAAATTTCCTAATTTGCCTAGGCCAAGGAATATAAAATAAGGGGTGAGGGTGCCTTCATGTAAAAACCTCTATTATTTTCTCTCCCTCTTTTGTTCCTTGGTGTGGCCGGCCATCCTTTCCCTCTCTTCCTCTTGTGGTGGCCGAACCCCTCTCTTTCCTTGGAGCTCTTGTGGTGGCCGGATACTACTTGGAGAAGAAGAAGAAGAAGGAGAGGAAGCGAGCATCTCTTGGAGCTTGGTTAGTGTTTTGATTTTCTTCCTTGGTGAAGCTTCTTTCTTTGTGGCCGAACCTAGCTAGGAGGAGAAGAAGGTGGTTGGTGGTTTCTCATCTCGGAAGATCGTTGCCCACACAACGTCCGAGGTTAGACGAGGAATACGATAGAAGATCAAGAGGTCTTTCTAGATGGTATAACTAGTAGTTTTTCCTTTTCCGCATCATACTAGTTATTTATGGAAATAATACCAAATACAAGAGGCTTACGTTCTAGTATTTTGAATATGTTTTTCGATGTTGTGTTCTTTTGTTTTATTTATCCTTGTGATTTGATTGTTCTTTTCGGTTAACCTAAAGTTATTTTAGGAAATTAAATATTAGCTTTCTATAAAAGGTTTTGTCTAGTCGGTGGTGGTTGCTCCCATATCCAAGAAGGCCATGTGCCTCGCCACGTCAGTACTGGGAACCAATTATGGAAATTAATATTTAATGGAATTAATAACTTAAGGTGATTTGGGTCGAACGTGTTAAGTTCCGCAAGAGACCCAAGTCAAAACCTAAAAGAACGAATAGATTAAGTTTTGGATCAAACGTGTTAAATTCCACAGGCGATCCAAAATTTAATTTAAAAGAACACATGGTAGCTAGGAAAAGGTTCAGACCTTTGTACAAAATTTTTGTACAGTGGAACCTCTAGGTTTTCCGAGTAGCAACTAACAGGCCTACCTTCGTTCGGCAGGCATGTATCGACCGATATTGGCCTACCTTCGTTTGGCAGGCATGTATCGACCGATATTGGTCTATCTTTGCTTTGGAGTATGTAGCGGTCGTTATTGGCCTACCTCCTTTGACTCTTTCTTCTTTTTCTTTCCTCATCTGAAGACCCTTATAACCTAACCCATATCATTAAGGTTTGGTTCTAGACATTTCTTTTGATGTCCCTGCAGCAAGAGCATGTAGCTCTAATTCACAAAATAGTTCGACTAATTTTAATTTTGACAAATTTCTCAAAATCTCATAGGCATTCACGATGGATGCCCATAGTGCATTTCAAGGAAATACATTTAGAGCATACCTGATTAGATCCTGATTCTCCATTTGGTGGTCGATGGTGTGAAGTCCATTGAGGATATCTTTTATCCTTGCGTGCAGCTGACTGGCAGTCTCACCTTCATGTATTTTTATATTAAACAATTTATTTAGATATAAGTCTCTTTTCATTACCTTTGCGTCGTTGGTCCCCTCGTGTAGTTCTATGAGTTTGTCTCATAGCTCTTTGGCATTTTTGTGAGGGTCGATGCGGTTTAGCTCTTCTTTTGTTAGCCCACACTAGATTGTGTTGAGGGCCTTGAAGTCAATTTGTGCTTTTTTTTCTTCATTTCTGGATTCTAATTTTTTGGGTCCATTGGAATTCCGGTGTTGTCCATTGGTGCCTTGTACCCTTTAGTGACGCAGAACCACTAGTCGAAGTCCATTTTCAGGTAAACCTCCATCCACTTCTTCCAGTACGGGAAGTCGGCACTGTTGAAGAGGGGAGGATGGATTGTATCCTTCGTTTTGGGCCATTTCACGGCTGTAGATAGAAAACTAAAAGAGGTGTCAAAACTTGGTCTTGGATTAGCAGAGTTTGAGATAAAGAAATATAAAGGAACTTGAGAGGTGTTGCACCAACTTCAAGTTTAAAATCGAACGAAAAAATTACCTGAATAGGTAAAGTTTTACCAATTCAAATAGAATGTGAAAAACAAAAAAACAAACGATTCCCCCGGCTTGATTGGTGGTTGTACCAATTCAGAGCAAAACCTGCTCTTGTAACACCCCACCCTGCTCACTACTAGTCTGTGAGGGCGGAGCGCTACTGGACTACTAACTTATCTTAACTAACATTGCACACATGTGAATATCAATACATAAAACTCTCTAAACATGCAATTAATGACAGCGGAAACATGAATAACTTATCCCTACATTCTACTCCAGCATGTATACACAACTAAAACTATACATCAATCTAAACATGCTGAAATATATATATTAATCTGAACATGCATGCAACCATTGTACAACTCAGATAATAGGTCTAATGTGCATAACAATTTAAATGAAAGAATTCTAAATACATGGTAATCTTAATAAATTCTTATGCTAAATCCCAAGGCTTCTATAGTCCAGGCATCACACATCCATCCGCACCTCCTTGTCGCCTTCCTTTGATATAACTTTTCCTTTCCTTTATCTGCAGTAAGAGAAAATGCAACTATAAGTAAAATTGCTTAGTAAGCGCTATCTAACTCACAAAACTCGAATATGCATGTGAATAAAATAAATCTAAAACTGAATGCTTTAAAGGACTACACATGCTCACCTAATAGCAAAAGAAACAAGACATGTTGAAATGCTAAACATGTAAAGCTTATTTCACTTGTTCAAAATTTATACTTTTATACTTCAGAATAATAAGTTTAACTGAACTGATACATAAGCTGAGCTAAACTGATGCTAGTCTAATGCTGAATCTGAACTGTATTCACGTAACTGATTTGTGAAGTTTTGAAAATTATTTTCATAATAGATAAAAATAATAATCATGCTGATGATGGGCTCGGCAACTGTACTTGCTATGCGTGCATCCCTAACTAGACCTGAGATAGCTAGTTTTGAATCTAGTAGGGTTTACTAGGTTATCTAAGCCTAGGGACGACTATGGGAGCCCAACCCAAGGACAACTAAGAGTCCAGCACAGTGCCACTGATAAAAGTAAAATACTGATTCATAAGCTGATTTATCTTATTTCGCTCTTACTAGGTTATCTGAACCTAGAGTTAGGTTATCTGAACCTAGGGGCGACTATGGGAGCCCACCCATTGGACCGTAGTCCCATATAAACTGAAGCAAGACTAAGCATGCTTCACTATGATACTTAACAAAATCTGCACTATTAACTTACAAAAATCTGCAAATCTAATAAAACTACTAGAGATTTAATTGGATCTTCCAATGCTAAACCATCAAAACTGCAATGCTAAATAATTCAAAATCTACAATGCTAAACAAATCAAAATCTGTAATGCTACACATAGCTATTCCACACTAAAAATCTGTTAAAGCTTGATACCTATGTAAAGCTTATACTTTTATAGAGCAATAGAGATCTTTAAGCATGTTACAACATGATCTAAACTGGAATAGTAAGCCAAAATCACAAACTGAAAACTAAATCTGCATACTCTACTAATCAAGATTCGGTATTCTATGTTACATAATTTCTGCATACTATGCAAACATAAATTCTGCACTATAATACTTAACCAAACTGCACTATAATCTTTTTTAAAAAAATTGCACTATAAGTTCCACCAAAAATCTGCACTACAAGTTCCACCAAAAATCTGCACTATAAATTCCATCAAAAATCTGCACTACAAGTTCCACCAAAAATTTGCACTATAAACTTAATTAAAATATGCACTATAAGCTTAATTAAAATCTTTACTATAAGCTTACATAAAAATCTGCACTATAAGCTTAATTAAAATCTGCACTATAGGTTTAATAAAAATCTGCACTATAAGCTTAAATAAAAATCTGTACTATAAGCTTAATTAAAATCTGCATAAAAATCCGAATTTCTAATTACAAGGGAAAAACAAATCTTGGATCTACTCTAAATTCCCAAGCAACCACAATCCTTTAGAGCATATTCTGAAAACTAAAAGAAACACTAAATCAAAGCTCGAAACTACCCTTACCGCAGGTGAGTAACACTTACCTTGGCGTTCTTGGACTCACTACCGAAGAAGAAGGCTCCTAGGGCTTCGGCAAAACTCAAGCTCTCGGTAACTTCTTCGCATCTACTTGTCCTCCTCACCAAGGTGATCACAATGGTGGAGAAAGCCCTCGGATTTGGTCCTTGGCCGGCCGCCGGAAACGATGCCCTAACTCCGGCTTTGTTTCCCGCCCGAGCACCACCGTCGCGAGCGAGAGGAGAGGAGAGGATGGTTTAGGTCACGGGAAAAATAGAACATCAACTTATCCCTCTTTATAACTTAGTATTTCTGTTATGGCTTAAGACTAATTCATTATTAATTTATTCACGAAATATCTTGTGAACGCTTGGTTATCGCTCTTTGCCTAAATCTCTGACTGGGTCAGAGATCGCGGGTTCGAATCTCGGCTGCATCTCTTTTATACTTAATTATTTTTTGTTATTAACTACTACTTAAATCAATTTCGTTCTTTCTTTAATCAGCACCGCCCGCTTGGGCACTTGGGCTATCGCGCTCCGCTTAAGTTGTAGACTGGGTCGGAGGTTGCGGGTTCGAACCTCAGCCAAAACCTTTTTATTCCTAATTATTTTCTATTTACTACTACTACTTAAAATATTTCCACTCCTTCTTTAATTAGCACCGCCCGCTTGGGCACTTGGTCAACCGAGACAACTAAAGACTTTGCTTAATCAGATGTCTCCGGTTCGAACCTCGGCTTAACCTCTTTATTTTTTTACAACTTGTTTCTTTTGGTAAAAATACCAAACGAACTCCAAAAATTACATAAAAATATTCTAAAAATTTCTAAAAATCTCTAGAATATTTCTAAAGCATTTCTAAATATTTTTAAGCACTATTAGGACTCAGGAAATTTAGGTCGTTACAGCTCTTATACTACTTATTGGATTGAGATGCACGTGAGAAAGGGGGGGTGAATCACGTGTCTTAAACCTTTTCAAAAATTAAGTATGTAGCGAAAAATTAAAGCGGAATGAGAACACAAGAAAACACGGGAGGCTTTACTTGATTCGGAGCCTTCAGCGACTCCTACTCCAAGACCCAGGTCCCGTGGACATATTGATGGATAATCACTAAAAAGCTCTTCCAGTACCTCCAGAAGAGGAAATCGAGTACAAAGAAGATCGGTGATTCATGCAATAAACTGCACTTCCCGTTTGTAGAATTTAAGTACAATAAAAATGTTACCAGCACTTAGGATCGAAGTGACTTGTTCGTGTATCGATATCAGTCTACTGGTCGCGATTAGAAGTCCTCAGAATAGTTGTAGGGTGCAGCAGCTTCTTAGCAGAATCATAGCAGGAGCCTGGAGTAGTCGGAACTTCAATTGGACACGTATTAGCTTATATAAGTGTTGTTCTTGGTTACTTGGTCGAGCCTACCTTATATAGGCTGTGGAAGGCGCCTTCTATAGGCGTAGAAGGTGCCTCCAATAAGTCAAAATCTATCCCGAACTTCACTGGAGCTTATCGCCGAACAGGTCAAATTTTACCCTCGGGAAGGCACCTTCGATGAACAGTACGAAGGCGCCTTCACTGCTTGAAGGTGCCTTCGGACACTGTTCATCCGAAGATAAATTTTCTCCTTTATTCTGTAAAATAATGTTAGTCCAAATAACCAAAAATGATAACCTACAAGATAAATGTTAGCACAATAATAATGAGCAGTATTAATTAGTTCCTGTCCTCCCAAGACCAGGAACTAGTCAAGGTTTCATATTAGAGATCCGAAATGGACCTAACTTGGACCGATACCTACTATCCCCTTAACAAGGACACATCCTCACAAGGTCAATCTCCTCCAGTGACTTACTTTAACTTACTAACTTACTAGTGTCACGCCCTGGAGGAGTCCCTGTCCGAAGAAATTTCGACAGCATTTCCCCTGTACAGCGGACAATCTGAAACTTTCTACATCGCCCTCTGGGCCACATATACCTCGGCCAACACGGCTGGAACAATAACAATAATATAAACAATCACCCACGCAGTTAATAATTTAACAAACTGTAACAATGATAATATGACTCAAAAACAACCCTACTCAACTACACTCATAAAGCACAAAACCGATGTCCTACTCCACTACACTCATAAAGCTCAAATCCGACGATAAAATCAACTTACCTCTTCTGCCGTCTAGGCAGGCGTGTAGTAAAACAAATCCAATAAAACTCATAGGCAATAAGAATCCATACAAGATCCAAATGTATCAACACAAACAAGTTCAAACATAGTCTAAAACAAGAAAACCACAAGATCATCACACGTCCTCGTGGACTGCAGGGGACTAGCGACTGGAACTTTCTCCGGACAGCATCAACCTGAAAATAACAACGGAGGAGGGTGTGAGTCCAACACTCAGCGAGTATCAACTGATATGCATAATAAAGAAAATAACAGACAGCACTAATCATACGTACAGTCTCCTGATACAAGAAGGATAAATACAACTGAAACAAAATAGGAGAAAATTGTACTAACCAGGACCAAGGTATAAGGAAAATAGGATTGTCAGACCGAAAGTGTCATAATCCTGTATGCATGTCAATCATATGCATCCATATAAATGCAGCAAGTAAATGCAGCAAACACAAGCAATAAATGCATCATGCATATGATGCAAATGTCATGGTCACCCCTGATGCCAGTCAGCCATGTCACACACAATGGTGAGACTGAGTGGGTAGGGTTGTGACAACCGTGCACTCTACCATCACTGCTCCTGATGAGTGACCGAGTGGACGGGATGCTGTCGGATTACACACATACTCCTACCCCAAATCATAAATGGGGGAGCGCAATGCTCTCATCTCCTGGTACACCATGACGGGGAGGGATCCTTGACGTGCTACCACGCTGCATCACACTACCCATGAGTGGACCAACGGAGCACCGAACAGAGCAAAACTAACGTGCTACCACACTGCGTCACGCTACCCATGAGCAGACCAACGGAGCACCGACAGTGATGAAACTGGCGATGTTCTCAGCAATAATGGAGCAAACTATCGCGCAGCATGCATTCATGCGAATGGTGCATGATACTAAGCATGGCAAAATACTGAGCATCATAGCAATATCCATATATATGTAAAATGTGTACCACAGTACAAGTAAGTCAAATCCACATATCTAGGGTATACAGGTCCTCTATGGTATAACAACCTAGGTCCTGAACATCTCCACCTCCGTAAAATATGTACCAACATGGATCAAAGCAAAAGAGTCTAGGTACACAGATCAGATATGATATAAAAATATAAGTACACATGCCAGATAATAAAAATCCAAAATCTAGTCCTAAACTCAGTAAAGCATGGTATGTCACTTACTCTAGGAACTAAGGTACTCATGGCAATATTCACGAGGTATAAACATGGATACATAACAAGCGACAAACAGAACATGCTATGGGTATCAAACCGTGACATACCAAAGGCAAACATGGTCATTGCTTGTAGCTATAAAATACTATGCATATCCAATTGACAATATCATAAAAGATAAGTCAAGAGGTACCCGCCTTCAATCGTAAAGTCCAATCTGGTTCAAATATGACGTCGAGATACTCGTCTCGCGTCAAAGTCCTGTGTCACTAATATATATACATTTTTATCTAGCTAAAATTCAAATGAATTGCTAAATAAAATCTTTAAAACTATTTAGGGCAAACCCCTAAATCATAAACATCAATCTACCTAATTCAACACATATAATTTAGTTACTAACATATATCATATAACTAAATCAAACTCCTCATTCAATTAGGAAAACCCTAATTATTGATCAACCTTATTTGATCATCGATTAACTTATCCACATCAAGGCCTAAATCCACAAACGTTAAACAAGAACCTTACCTTTCACTGCTCTCTAAGTTCCGTCTGTATCGCCAACACCTGCAAGTATTCCAGCCAGCATAACGATTCTAGTGGAGCACAATGATCAGACAACAAGAGATCGAATCCAAGCTTACCCCTAAGTGTCTACTGATGGCTCTTAGCAAACACAAAATTCCGGCAGCCAGGACCAATGAACAGCAACACTGAAGTTTCAAACCACACAGAACCCCTAAGTCAGCGCTAGCGAAGAGAGGAAAAGGGAGAATCTCGGCTCGGCAGAATCCTGCGACCACAGTTAGGGCTCACGACAACTGGTGCTAGGGCTGAGGAGGAGCGGTTTGTGGCGGGTCAGACCTAGTGGCCGGCGACAATAGTCGGAGGCGCACGATGGCGGTCGACTGTGGCAACCGGGCAAAGCAAGAAGGAGAGGTGAAAATCGGCCGGCGATGGCTCTCAGAGCGTCGGCATCGGGTAGAGGAGAGGAGGAAGGCGTCGGCGGCAGTGATTAAGGCACGAGGAAATTGGCGCAATTTCCTCTTCAGGCGAGGGGATCGGAGGTGGGCAACGCCGGCAAGCTTGACCTCGTCTCGTTGCCGCGATCTCGACTTGAGCAGGGAGATGGAGAGAAGACCTTGAGCACACGGAAGAGAAGATGGCTAGGGCACGGCAGGGGAAAGAAATAGGAGGAGTGGGTGTCGGCGGTTTGAGGAGAGAAACCGTCGGGTTGGGAACAGAAGAGGTTCGGCGCGAGAGAGCTTCGGCTGGGGAGAAAGGAAACGAATAGATAAAAGAAAATAAAAGGAAAGGAAATATAAATATAAACATTTCCTCGGTTAAATGGGCAGCCTAAACAGGCTTTTCCCGGGTCCCATTTTTATCCCCGTAAACTCGTGCATACGAGCTCCGAAAAATTCCCAAAAAATTTCTAAAAATTCCGAAAAATTCCCCTTATTATTATCTGTCCTTTTCGATATTTTACAGCTAGACATCCAGTCAGCTCGTCAACCTATTTAGACTTCATGCCAACTATCTGGTCGGCCCATTAACCTAGCTAGACTTCTCACCATATATCCGGTCAGCCCGTCGACCTATCTGAACTTCGTACCAGCTATAAGGTCGGCCCGTTGACCTAGCTGGATTTCCTGCTAGGACCTATCTGGAAATCGTACTCCATACTTAATCATGTGGTTAGATCACAATAGAACCTAATTTAACTTACTTGTCATTCATCAAAATCTGAGTTAGATTGTTAGTGCAAATTGCACCAACACATACAACATTTTCCAGGATTGCCTACATACAAAAGATATAGATCCATTCTGTCTTCATACAAAATATATAAATCAACCATAATATTCCTGCTTACAAAATATTCCTACATACATATACTAGTAAGTCAATTAGTAGTGGATGGCGGCATTCTACAAGTCCTTCGATTATGACCAAGTTGTTTGCAGTGGTTGCATTTGATTTTTACCTTCCCGTTATGTTTTGACTCAATCCGTACCTTCTTTCGCCTACCGGGCTACACAAGGCTATAGGGACATAAAACTATAAAGTTGTTTACACCACAAGGCCAAAATTCCTTGGTTCGACAAGGATAAATATGATCCATGTAAGTGACCTTCCAATTTTGTGAATGAAAATAATGCTCACAATATGGGAGTGTATCCATATTCCGATGAATGATTACAGCAATAGCATGTGAGCAAGGTAATCTAGAATTTTGAAACTTTCCATAGTTGCAATATTTTATTTCCAAATCAACAATGTATGAAGTACCCCAGGTCTCTACTTCCATTTCAGATTGAGAGTAGGGATGGACTCTATATAGTCTAGCTTTTTCTCTCCTTGAATCCATTTCTATGGTAGTATTAGGTGTCAAAGCACCCTTCCATTACGAGCCTTCTTCCCTCCGATTATAGAACCATTGAGCTACTTTTCTTCTGGTATTATCAATTAACATGTTTATAGTAAGTTCACGTGTATACTTGAACAAAGCATTTAAACTCTCTACACAATTAGTGGTTAGCATTGTATACCTTCTCCCACTAAAGTGTGCATTAGCCCATCTTTTAGGGTCAATGTTCTAAAGCCACTTATGGACATTTAGATGTTTTTCAAGCATAGACTGCATTATGAGATCATACTGGAGTGTTGTGTTTGCTCGTGATGCTGCCCAAAACAAGCCTAAAGATGACCTACTGGCAGTATCTATTACCATGTTGTAAGACATGTGGTAGCAACAAAAAGCATGATGGGCAGTCGGGTAAACTTTCCTAACTATTGATATAATATGTCTATCTGATACTATGCTCATTGACTCTGCATGAACAGCTAAGAATATCTTTGTATGATCTAAAACCCACTCCCATACAGACGCACATTCAACTTTAGCGATTCCAAAGGTAACTAGGGGGCATTCCCATTACCATCGATCATTGTAGTCATCAACAACACACCCGGATACTTGCCTCTTAGATGTGTGGCATCAATTCTGATCGATTTGCATAGATACTGTTGGTGGAACCTTAGGTCAAGGTTGACCTGGGTGACCCGACTCGAGTTGACCTGACTCGAGGTATATTTTGATGTTTGACAAGAATAGAGAAGTTATATTTTGATGTTTGACAAGAATAGGAACTTGGGGGATTGTGGGTGCAACCTTTGGTCAAGGTTGATCTGGTTGACCTGACTTGAATTGACCTGATTCGGGAAAAAGTACAAGTATGGAGAGTTGGCACGGAAAGGTCCAAGCAGGGAGCTTGGCACGGGAAAAGTCCAAGTATGGAGACTTGGCACGGAAAGGTCCAAGCAGGGAGCTTGGCACGGGAAAAGTCCAAGTATGGAGACTTGGCACGGAAAAGTCCAAGCAGGGAGCTTGGCACGGGAAAAAGTCCAAGCAGGGAGCTGGGCATGGGGAAAAGTCCAAGTATGGAAGCTTGGCATGGGAAGTCGGAGAGGGCTCGGTAGCTCGTTCTCTGGACTGGATGGAGTCGGAGAGGGCTCGGTAGCTCGTTCTCCGGACTAGGTCAGAGAGGGCTCGGTAGCTTGTTCTCTGGACTGGATGGAGTCGGAGAGGGCACGGTAGCTCGTTCTCCGGACTAGGTCAGAGAGGGCTCGGAAGCTCGTTCTCTGGACCGGACGAAGTTGGAGAGGGCTCGGTAGCTCGTTCTCTGGACTAGGTCAGAGAGGGCTCGGTAGCTCATTCTCTGGACCGGACGTGGAAGTCGGAGAGGGCTCGGTAGCTCGTTCTCTAGATCAGGAAGGCTTTAGGGTTTAAGGCTAGGAAATTGGATCGGTCTGCTGACCGATCCAGTGATACACTGATTCTCACTGTGGGTCATCTGATCGGTCTGGTGACTGATCAGTAACCAAACAGATTGGGAGAAGGAATAGGAGGGATCGGTCTGTGGACCGATCCACCTATGGCCTGATCGGTCCACAGACCGATCAGGGCTCTGCAACCAACTCTCTGTGAGAGTTGGGATCGGTCTGGGGACCGATCATCCTAGGGCCTGATCGGTCCCCTGACCGATCAGATCTGTCCTGGATCGATCAGGGTGGAGCCTGATCGGTCCAGGCCTAGCCGTTGAGTCACAATGGCTAGATTTCTGTGTCTTCTTTGTCTTCTTCGTAGGTTCAGGATATAAATCGAGGTTGAAGGCCTCTACAAAAAAATAAAGGAAGACTTCTTCATGCTCCTGCGATCTGAGCTTTGTTGAGCTCTCCACTGTTGAAGCTTCGTGTGAGCTTCCCTCAGCTGGACTCCAACTGATCAGTTACTGCTGTTGTTGGCATCCGTGAAGTGGTTGCTTCATCACTAGTCGACGAGAAGGCAAGCAAACTAGTGTTTTTACATTCATATTGTTTTTGGCTTCTTGCTTTATCTTTGTACTCCGATCTAGCTGTTGCAAGAGAGATTGTGGCGAGGTTTCTCCACCCAGAAGGAGCTTTTATTAGCCGGTTTTCCGGGGTCTCATCCACCGACGGATTGATAGGATTCGTGCACCTTACGGACACGCCGAGGAGTAGGAGTATCATCTCCGAACCTCGTTATATCATCGCGTTTGAGGAAGAAACGTGAATTTGGGGTCGGCTATTCACACCCCCCCTCTCTAGCCGCGTCCGAAGGTCCTAACAAGTGGTATCAGAGCGAGGTCGCTCTTCGTCGGATTAACACCCGGGGGAGCACGAGCTAGAGAATGGATCAACTTGGAGAAGACGTCACGATTCCACCCTTCTACGATCGCGACGACTTCACGTATTGGAAGGTAAGAATGAAGTATTTTCTTATGACTAACCTAGTAAATTGGAATTGTGTACAAGTAGGTTTTATTCCTCCGGTGGATAAAGAAGGAGAACCTCTCGAGAAGAAGAAGTGGACGAAGGAACAAATCCACCAATCCATAATCAACGACGAGGTAACGAAAATCTTTGAATTTTCATTACCTAATGATATCTTGTGTAAGATAGGTGTATACAACAATGCCAAGGAGTTGTGGAGCAACTTGGCTAAGTTCCATGAGGAGAGCTCCAATTCAAGTCATGAAGAGGAGTCAAGTGAGCCAAGTAGCTCACATCATGGAGGTATGGAATTAGAAGTTGAGGGCTACTCAACATCTAAGGAAGAAGAGGAGGAGAGTTCTTCTTCAAGACTGGAGCAAGAAGAAGAAGCCTCTATCTCCGGAAGGGATGAAGGAGAGAGCTTATATCCATCCTCAACCCTAGGTAACTCAAGCAACTTAATTTCAAGTAAATTACATATAATGTGCTTTAAGTGTAGGGAATATGGGCATTATAAAAGTAAATGTCCAAAGAGGATTAGGAAGACTCCACCGGCACCAAAAGTCAAGGAAGCCGGAGTCCCGATACGCAAGGGCAAGGAGCACGTGGTGTGCTTCCAATGCAAGCAAAGGGGACATTATAGGAGTCAATGTCCAAGGGGGAGGCAACCTCACAAGGACAAGAGACCAAGCACATCTGTGGGGGGAGCTAAGGCAAACCCTAAGGTATCCTTTAAGGCACATTCTTGCAATTCTAATAAGACACATGCTAGTAGTTTTATTGCAATTGTCAATAATGATAAGCATGATAACCATAGAAATCGATACATGTGCTTAGGTGCCAAACATGTTAGCCTAGATAAGGACAATGCTAGAAATGCCAACCCTAGAGTTAACTCATCTAAGGTTAAGGAAAACCTAGATAGGAATCCCAAAACAACTAGACATATGCCTAGGAATACCTCAAAGAAAAATGGAAAATTAAAGCTTGAGGTATTAAAGAAGGAAAATCAAGTCTTGAGGTCAAGACTTGACACTTTAGAAAAGGCTCTTAAGAATTTGGAGAAGTCAACTCTAGGGTCTAAGGGTCAAAAATCAAAGCCGTAGGACATGAGAGGTTTGGGTCACAAACCTAAGTCTCAAGTGGTCAAGCCCGCTTATCATAATGTTCCATTCGATTATGGAACAAGACCTAGGGCTAAGAAGACCATCATCAAGGTAACAAGGGGAGTCACTCCTAGAGTTGATCTTGATGAGTCCCAAATGACCAAGGCTTTAAAGCCTAGGAGGGTCATTAGGAGGGTTGCTAGGGAAGTCATCCCTAGTGAATATTTAGTGAACCCAATGAGCTCAAATAGGTATTGGGTTCCTAGGAGCGTGATTCCTTCGCGCTAGATGGTTTAGGGTGTGCCAACCTTAATTGGATAGGTAGTTAATCTACTCATGGCAAAAGGTGGCATTTTAGGAATTTTCAAGGTGTAATCAATCCTTGAAAATGAAATTAAAAATTATTCCTAAGGTGATTAGGATGTGCCAACCACATTTGAGGAGTTTTCTAGGGTCAATCTAATTGGCACATAGTGATCTAAAAATCTTTAGTATATGATTTTAGGTCTATTACACTTAGGAATATAGAATTTATGGTAAAATGATCAAAATTATCAAAAATAACAACTAAGGCTAGAATTAGGTATTTTCTATACCTTTATATGTTATTGCCATACATTGTTTGTCATATGCCATGTCATGACATCATATTTATTTTATTATCATTTGAAATGTCATGATAATGCTTAGGTTAGTTATATGTTATGCCTTATTTAAGTTTCATACTTGATGACATGACATCATGACATTGGCACATGTTTCTACTTATGATATTATTTTATGCCATGTTATCATCTCTTGCATTTATGATCAATTAAATTGATTTAAGGATAAAAACACAATTTGATATGGAGATCTAATTGTTGTTTAGAAAATGCATGAGAACTTAGCTTAAGATGACCTAAACCCATATCTCACATCAAAATTGACTTGGATGTGTTTGATACACCTTAGATGTGTGTGAGATATTAGGATGATGAGTTAGGATCAAGGTGCATAGTTCTTGTACCTAGATGAGCCTAATTCGAAATTGAGGATCATAGGGAAAACTTGCGTACAAGTCATGTACATTTAGCCCTAAGATTGTGGTCCTAAATTGAATGGTTTAAAATCATTTCAAAATTGATTTGAAAAACCTTAATGAAGCTTTTCTAGTGATAGCATTCATCATTGAGCAAGTTGATACAAAGATGGATTAACCTTGAGCTATTTCAAAGTCTTTCGAACTTTGTATCAAGATTTAAAAATGGGAGTTATTTTCATAGAAAACTTTTTTTTATGATAATATATGTTATGAGGAATGTATCCTCAAAATTTTACAATTTTTGGAATTTTCTGTGTTTTTTTAGGGGTTTCTGAATTTCGGGAGAAAAATCAGAAATCCTTATTAGAGAGTCGTGGAACGATCAGAGGAGATCCTGATCGGTCCAGTGAAGTCTGGATCGGTCACTGGACCGATCCAGGGCAGTGTGGATCGGTCGGGTGACCGATCTAGTGGAGTCCTAATCGGTCTGGTGACCGGTCAGAGCGTGCCAAAATACTGATTTTCGACTGTTGTCCGAAATTTCAGCTGTGGAAGTTGGTGTTTTAGATTTCTAAAGGGTTGAAACTCTCCAAGACATTGTTGGTGCAATGGTCAAGGAGGAGTTGACCTTTAGGGGGAGTTTTATCTATTGGTCAAGGGGGAGTTGACTTTTAGGGGGAGTTTTTACTCGTCAAGATTTCTGAGGATGAGTGATATGGGATTATCACTAAGTTGATTGTTGATTTTAGTATCAAGGGGGAAATTAAGGGTTTCAATGAAAGGTATTGGACTTTCATTAGGAAGAAACTCTTGACCTTGATTCAATCTTTTTTATGTGTGTCAAAAAGGGGGAGAATGTTCAAGGAAGAACATTGGAGTTTGGGGAGAATGTTCAGAGAATGTCGAGGAAGAACATTGGAGAACTATTGGAAAACCTAAGTTAGGTTATCGGGTTAACCTAACTTGATTATGGTTTTTGTCAAACATCAAAAGGGGGAGATTGTTGGTGCAACCTTAGGTCAAGGTTGACCTGGGTGACCCAACTCGAGTTAACCTGACTCGAGGTATATTTTGATGTTTGACAAGAATAGAGAAGTTATATTTTGATGTTTGACAAGAATAGGAACTTGGGGGATTGTGGGTGCAACCTTTGGTCAAGGTTGATCTGGTTGACCCGACTTGAATTGACCTGATTCGGGAAAAAGTCCAAGTATGGAGAGTTGGCACGGAAAGGTCCAAGCAGGGAGCTTGGCACGGGAAAAGTCCAAGTATGGAGACTTGGCACGGAAAGGTCCAAGCAGGGAGCTTGGCACGGGAAAAGTCCAAGTATGGAGACTTGGCACGGAAAAGTCCAAGCAGGGAGCTTGGCAAGGGAAAAAGTCCAAGTAGGGAGCTGGGCACGGGGAAAAGTCCAAGTATGGAATCTTGGCATGGGAAGTCGGAGAGGGCTCGGTAGCTCGCTCTCTGGACTGGATGGAGTCGGAGAGGGCTCGGTAGCTCATTCTCCGGACTAGGTCAGAGAGGGCTCGGTAGCTCGTTCTCTGGACTGGATGGAGTCGGAGAGGGCTCGGTAGCTCATTCTCCGGACTAGGTCAGAGAGGGCTCGGAAGCTCGTTCTCTGGACCGGACAAAGTTGGAGAGGGCTCGGTAGCTCGTTCTCTGGACTAGGTCAGAGAGGGTTCGGTAGCTCGTTCTCTGAGCCGGACATGGAAGTCGGAGAGGGCTCCGTAGCTCGTTCTTCGGACTAGGTCAAAGAGGGCTCGGTAGCTCGTTCTCTAAATCAGGAAGGCTTTAGGGTTTAAGGCTGGGAAATTGGATCGGTCCGCTGACTGATCCAGTGATACACTGATTCTCACTGTGGGTCATCTGATCGGTCTGGTGACCGATCAGTAACCAAACAGATTGGGAGAAGGAATAGGAGGGATCGGTCTCTGTACCGATCCACCTATGGCCTGATCGGTCCACAGACCGATCAGGGCTCTGCAACCAACTCTCTGTGAGAGTTGGGATCGGTCTGGGGACCGATCATCCTAGGGCCTGATCGGTCCCCTGACCAATCAGATCTATCCTGGATCGATTAGGGTGGAGCCTGATCGGTCCAGGCCTAGCCGTTGAGTCACAACGGCTAGATTTCTGTGTCTTCTTTGTCTTCTTCGCAGGTTCAGGATATAAATCGAGGTTGAAGGCCTCTACAAAAAAATAAAGGAAGACTTCTTCATGCTCCTGCGATCTGAGCTTTGTTGAGCTCTCCACTGCTAAAGCTTCGTGTGAGCTTCCCTCGGCTGGACTCCAACTGATCAGTTGCTGCTGTTGTTGGTATCCGTGAAGTGGTTGCTTCATCACCAGTCGACGAGAAGGCAAGCAAACTAGTGTTTTTACATTCATATTGTTCTTGGCTTCTTGCTTTATCTTTGTACTCTGATCTAGCTGTTGTAAGAGAGATTGTGGCGAGGTTTCTTCACCCAGAAGGAGTTTTTATTAGCTGGTTTTCCGGGGTCTCATCCACCGATGGATTGATAGGATTCGTCCACCTTATGGACACGCCGAGGAGTAGGAGTATCATCTCCGAACCTCGTTATATCGTCGCGTTTGAGGAAAAAACGTGAATTTGGGGTCGGCTATTCACACCCCCCCTCTCTAGCCGCGTCCGAAGGTCCTAACAGATACGACCTGAATACTCTTCGACATGCGCCAAAAAGCCCAAAAACATCGCTGGAACTTGTTGGATCGAAAGCGCTAGAGGGGAGTGAATAGCGCTCGTGGCTATTTCGTTCGTTTTGTATTCGAAAATCGTTCGAGAATAATGCAGTATAAATAAAGGAAAAAACCAAACACAGCAAAGACCCAAGTGTTTTTACTTGGTTCGGAGCCTTGGGCGACTCCTATTCCAAGGCCCTCGCTTGTTGAGCGATTACTTTGGGAAATTCACTATTAAATCGTAATAGTACAGATATGAATTAAGTACAACAGAATTAAGTAATACCGACAACAAAGAAATGAAAGCTGAAGCTCCGGGTCGTCGGGATGATGTTGTAGCACTTCGGGATCGTCTCGTTAGCAGCTTGTAGTGTTAGGATTGCTCGGAAGTTGTTGTTTTGAGCTGCTGCCTCGACCCCCCCCCCCCCTTTTATACTGTGCTGGAGGCACCTCCAAGCCTGTCCAAGGCGCCTCCAAGCCCCGAGTCCGCCGCGGTGATAAGCGCTGATCCGGTCGCGCCTTATCCAAGCTGCTCCAAGGCGCCTCCAGCGACATCCAAGGCACCTCCAAGTCTTCTGCGCAGACTTCTGCTGGCTCGCACCCGAGGCGCCTCCAAGCCCCATGGAGGCGCCTCGGACACTGTTCATCCGTGGCCAAAGTTGCTTCTTTGTTTCTGCAAAATGTGTTAGTCCCAAACACATACCCTGCAAAACAAAGTTAGCACAGAAACAATAATATGAATAGAATATTTTGACAGTCTCCGGACTGTCCGATTCTGACTTCGGATTTCTGTTCGGAAACCCTAGGTCGAACCGACGTCTACTGTTCCCTCCGCGGGGAATGCGTCCTCACCTACTCCACTCGGGAGAGCATACCTGATGCCAGTCCGGTCCTCTAGACCGACTGGACTTTCTGCCTAGGGTTACCACCCCCTAGGACCTAGGGTTACCGCCCCCTAGGGTTTTTCTCCACCTAGGGTTACCACCCCCTAGGACCTAAGGTTACCCCCCCTTAGGATTTTCCTCCACCTAAGGTTACCACCCCCTAGGACCTAAGATTGTCGCCCCTTAGGGTTTTCCTTCACCTAGGGTTATCACCCCCTAGAACCTAAGGTTGTCGCCCCTTAGGGTTTTCCTTCACTTAGGGTTACCACCCCCTAGGACCTAAGGTTACCGCCCCTTAGGATTTTCCTTCACCTAGGGTTACCACCCCCTAGGACCTAGGGTTACCACCCCCTAGGACCTAGGGTTACCACCCCCTAGGGTTTTCAACTTGTCTAACCGCATCTAGGACTTTTACCTAAGTATCACTTAGGACTTTCCTGCAAGCTTCATAAACCTTGTTAGATAACACCACAGCTTAACTTTGAACCATTTGCCATAATCAAAACTCAGGTTCAATCATCTGGTGCTCACTGCATCAACAGACTGATTGTTACCATTCTTGTGTAGTGCCACATAAATTTCAGGATCCCTGACTCTCAACTCATGCAGATATAGTGGAAGATCTCTATATACTTGATCATAATCTCCAAATACCTTTTTCATCGCTTTCTCCTGGGCTATGTATGCTTTTCTGTACGATATGGTCTTGCCAAACCTAGCTTCTATATTAGATATAATCATAGTTGGTTTGTACTATTCGTTAGAAACAAATTGCTCTTCAATAAAAGATGCTACAAATGAGGAAGAGCAGGCTTGATGATCAGCACTTTCCCTTACGGTGCTACATTGGTGTTCATTTATATATTTTGTAACCCTAAACTCCAAATCACCCCGCCCAACCACTCTCCATGTACATGGCTGGTTAAAGTATATTGCTTTCACTTTATTTATCCGGGTTTCAACTGGGTTATATCTTATATTTTTATTCATGACATGCTTCACAAGTGCATTCTTGAACTCTTGTCGAGAAGGAAAAATCTATCCAACATAAAATTCATCCACAGCTCTTTCCTCTCTAATAGGCTTTTGCAGCAATCGAGAATTCAAAATATATGGATCATCAACAATTGGGAACTCCTCCTCTAAGTCAATGTACTGCTCTAGGGAAAATTCATATTGTTCAATCTATATATCATCAGCTAAAAACTCTTGTCCATCTATATTGCATTGTAATTCCTCTGAAATCTGGATATGATGCTCTTCCTCCTCACTCCAAGTAGAATCAAAGTATTCGACAAGTGTCGTACTAGGATTTTGAACCTCATCTTCTAGGTGACTTCCTTCTTCATTTAAATCAAAGGTCAAATTGCTTGTATTTCTGTTTGTGTTACCCACACTAGTATACTTAGAAGTAGATTGAGTATTAGCTCCATGTTCCATAATAGAATTTGTATCAAGCGTATTCCATATTTCAGAGAGAATTTCTTTAGCAATATGACCATCCCTAAAAAAATCAATTCCAAACTAAGTTAGCAAAGTTACAATGTAAGAATTAGTGGTATTTGGATTTGAGCAAAATAGAAATCATTAGGAAGGGTTGAGCAAGGCGATTAAAAAGGGTTTGATATATTTTCCCATATCAGGCCCACTGTGGGCCTAATATGAGATAGTATTAGGCTTATGCTGGGCCTGATATGAGATAGTATCAGGCTCACGCTGGGCCTGATATGGAAAATATCAGGCCCACGTTATGGCTAAAATTTATCGTAACATTATATCAGCTCCAAAGAGATCTAAATCAACAATAGACAACACTGTTGGAGTCCTTAATACATGCGAAAGCCACAGAATTAATTTGGGTGCAATCTGACCTCTCTAGGTCCATCAGTCGATTTTGACCGAAAATCACTAATGGACCTACTAGGGTTTTTTAATATCAACAAAATTATAATTTATAATAATAGGAATGGTTGAGCAAGGTGAAGATATTTATGATGCATGTCAAACATTGGATTTGATTAAAGAATAACATGCTAGTCTTTCTTGATATTACAGATCAATTTTTAGGAAATATTATACGTACATAATTAAACTGTATCTCTCTTCTTCTACTAAATGTAGTCTTGCTTGAAATTTGACCTTCCACGCCAATTTTTTTCAAAGCAGTAATCCTTCGAAGTAACACTCTTTAATGTCTCTTTAATGCCTTATGACAAAACACAAACTCTCTACTTACTCTATTGCAATCCGCCACATAAATGCAAGGGGAGATGTGGGAAAGCAGGAAGAAGTTCGTGTTTAAGTTGTCAATATAAGAACATGAAGACGAAAGAGAGAGTTAAAGTGAGACCTATGATAAGGTGATGTGCATCCGAACTAAAAGGAGCGACTTTTGATTTATAAATCTTAAATTGTGATTCAGATGCATTGGAAAACAGCGTTGGAAGGGGAGGAGATTTAGGAAGTTGGC
Source organism: Zingiber officinale (assembly GCF_018446385.1). Classification (NCBI taxonomy): domain Eukaryota; kingdom Viridiplantae; phylum Streptophyta; class Magnoliopsida; order Zingiberales; family Zingiberaceae; genus Zingiber; species Zingiber officinale. The sequence continues at coordinate 160,585,829 of NC_055987.1, forward strand.
AGGAGTAATAGGAAGAAAATATCACTCTTTTTTTATGCTCTTTTTAGTAATTTAGAAACTAAAATACTTATTTTAGTAAATATGAAAACATGCCCACTACTCCTTTTAATAAAAAGCGGATAAACCTTTAATATTCTATAAATTCTCTCATTGTTTCATAATCCATCATCTTTCATAACCTCGTAATTTATATAAATACATGAGCATGGGAGTTTCAAGAGGATGTTTTTAATTCAAAAGTAAATTTCATATATAAAAACCGAACCATAGTATGAAAGAGACCAAGCTTAACCTCATATTACAGATTACAGGACGCCAAAGATTTCTATGTACAAAAAAAAAAACAAAAAAAAAAAATTCTCCACTCTATGCTTACATTTCGAGATCTCGACACAAACATTACTTACAAACTTATTAACAACGTAATGCCAAAATACCAAAAGAGTTGGCAGCCACCTGCCTTTGAAACTTGCATTTTGCAAATAAACCGGGATTAGTGAAAGCTCTAAAATCTAGTTCTCTTGGGACGATTTACTGGGCTAGCGTATAAAATACTATCAACTTAAGATCTAGAATTCAAATTTTGACATATCCAGATAAATATTTTTCTCATGCATCAGTTATTATTTCAAGGGCTAATAGTCATTTATAATTTATCTCCTCTATGTTAGTGTTGAGAGGATTGACCGGGGCACTGGACGAATACAATCACTTTTTGCTAACTCTGAAATCTTACTCCAAGTTCTCAATAAGTCCATAGCAACAAAGCATCAACTGAAAACACTTAGACTGCATTTGGTAGAGGATAATTAGCATTATAAAAGTGATTACTTGGTTTGGTATAATTTTAAATCTGTAATGTAATATAATGTAATATAGACTACAAAAGAAAGCAAATTTTTGTAATCTGGATTACAAGGCTAATAGCATGTAATCTGGATTACATCCAGCGCAAAATTTAATATATCAAATATATCCCCAGTCTATTTCTTACACTAATTGTTGGCTGTCGCCATCGCTGTCTCCGCTACTGCCATCGAAGGTCACAAGATATTTTTAACGTTTTATAATAATATGAATTACATTCCTTATAAAAAAATAATAAACATCAAAAAAAAAAATATAATCATCCTTATAATTAAAAATTACATGCATAATATACCACTCTTTCACTAAATATTATAATATAATATTAATTATATTACATTATAAATTTGATTAATTTTCTACATCATTTTTTTTTTTTTAAACAACAATGAAATCCCCACTCTCAGCTCCTTTCTCAGAAAATCAGCCAACATCATCAAGCAATAATCGAAATCCCTCAATAACCAGAAGAATACCAATACCTTTCGAGAAGATTTGAATTACACAAATAAGCTAACACTTCAACAGAAGTTTCCACAAATAACAATCACCACAATTCATCAATAAACCAGCACACCAAACAGCATCGAACTTTCCAGCATAATTCAGATCACAGCCAGATAAAATCCAAATACCCAAAGATATTTTGAACCACGTTTCATAAAGAATGATCTCTAAATAAACCACCAAGTGAACGTCCAAGAGTATAACACCAAAGTCATCTTAAGATGGATCTAGTGGCTAGCACATAAAGTATTATCATCATGAGATCTAGGATTCGAATCTCGATAAAGCCGAGGTAAATACCTCCCTTATATGTTAGTCACTATTCCAAAGGCTAATAACTGTCCGTGATTTACCTCCTTCGTATTGGCCCTGAGACGGATTGACGGAAACGCTGAGGACGAACGTATTCATCTTTTGCCACCAAAAGTATAACACCAAGCTCCAAACATAAGACCAGAGCACAAAGGAAACACAACCGAACATACTTCTCCATTCCAAACGTTGCACACATCAGAAAAAAATAATCAGCTTCTAAACTTAAATTCCACCATTTGCTCACGGCTTTCATGAAAACACAAAGGTAAAAGGATGCCCATAAGAAAACCAACAACAACACAGTAGCCATTGAATCCACAAATCTGCCATCACAACTAAAATTACCAGCCTCATGAACATTACTTCAACAGAAAAGAAAACCTCAAGAACTTATAATCCACACTGAATAATATTCACTCTCAAAGCACCATTCTCCAAGCAAAACCGAACCACTCAAAACAAAGAAAGCCACCCAGCAAATCAGAGACACTGCCACCCATCTTAGCTTTAAATCAGAACTCAGAAAACGACTTCTCCCAAACACAAGGAAAACAGTCAGCAGCTCCCAAAATTCCAGGAAAACTCCAAACAGATACCCTCCACTTCTTTTTGCCAAGAGAATTCATGAAAATCTGCAACTCCCAAAGGAAGGCCAAATACCAATCCCAGCTTCACCAAAGGAAGGCTATATAAATCAGAAACAGAACCCATGTCGTTTAATCACCAAAAGTTCCACCACATCCTCCCAATAATCCTTTCCATTACAAAACATCCAGTTTTACATAGTATCACATCCTCTTATCCACAGTAAATTCAAGAATTTGTATCCAGAAAAGCTGCAACTTTGCCAATAACATAAACCCACAGCAACAGAAATCAGAGAGACCATAGATGCTCCACCACCAGAGGTGCTCCACCCTCTGAGAAGACAAGAAAAACTCCACAAACAGAAAAACCAACTTCCTTAAACTGAGCAGCTTAAAATAATCTTTACTAAATAGATTTCGTCATCTCCACAAGCTCCAAACAACAACCTTGGACCACCAGCAGCCTTTTTCAAATTCTGCAAATGCACTATCAAACTACCCAGGTTTACTTGAAATCCTCACATAAAGAAGACCTATCCTGTCCAATTTGCAGATTCCATAGAGCTCCTTATTAATGTTATGATTGGACAAGATAATATCCTCAGAATGAAAAGAGCTCTGTTAGCAAGGTGGTCCGCTGCCGCATTTGCCTCTCTAAAAACATGGGGGAAATAAACATGGAACATACTAATCATATTCTTAATTTCATGTACCAACTGCTTAAATTCCCAGCTCACAAAAGGAGACTGAATGATGTGTAAAGCAACCAAAGAATCTGATTCAAGCCATATAGGAAAAAAATGGTTTTCAATGCATAATTTTAAACCTTTCCAAACGGCAAATAATTCCATGCATAGCTCTAATAACATGTCCATTAAAATCTCTAACAATAAATGTGAAGACCCGATTTTGGACATGATGATGGACACTAGTGGGCATACCTTTAAAGGTTAAGTTAGATTCAACTCCTAAAAATCTTAATACCATAAAATTGAACACAAGTTTATCATTACTTTATGTCATGTGTAAGTTTGGATCTTAGGGATTTCGAATATTGGGTCTAGTTACTTATATGTTTCTTCTATGCTCTTCATCATGAGAATTTATGAGTCACATATTAATTTTATGCGTTTTAAATTTTTATTCTAATTATATCTATGTTTTCTTGATTTCTATCAAGATGACTTAGTGAGTCATATGTTAAAATTTTATGCCTATATTTGTTTTGATTTTATCATAATAACATAATTAGTCATGTGTTAATCCTTTTATGTAACTTGGACTTATTCTAGCTATGCCAATGTTTCTTGTGCTAAGTTGTAATGGTCTGGTGGCCTTTCACCTAACCTTTTTAATGAATAGAAAACCTTTCACCTAGCCTTTTTAATATGGATTTATTTGATATAAAGAAGAGAGAATTCAAATAGCCATAATCATAATGATTAATGGAGAATTCGAAGAGTCATCATAATAACATAATAAGTCATGTATTAATCCTTTTATGTAACTTGGACTTATTCTAGCTATGCCAATGTTTCATGTGCTAAGTTGTAATGGTATGGTGACTTTTCACCTAATCTTTTTTAATGAATAGAAAACCTTTCACCTAGCCTTTTTAATATGGATTTATTTAATACAAAGAAGAGAGAATTCGAATAGTCATAATCATGATGATTAATGGAGAATTCGAAAAGTCATCATAATGATAATTAATGAAGAATTTGAAAAGTCATCATAATGAAGGTTATAAATGAAGAATTTATGGAGCCTATAACTCTTCAACTTCTTAATTAATTAAGATCATAAATGATGAATTAATTGAGACCTTAACTCTTCGTATTCCTTGGAGGCTATAAGTAATCATCCTCGAAAAGAAGCAAGAGGGAAATTCCTTCTATCGATTTGTCCCTCGTCAACTTCTTCTTCATTGACATTCCATCGGAAGAGATCGATAGTGCTTCCAAGTCTTTGTCGATCCAAGAGGCTAGCACCTAACGGATCGTATCAAGTTCGTAATCTAGTGCGTGTGGATACTGTTAGAGGAGTCACACGTGGGGCTCTTATCTGTTTATGATATCATTCAAACCTATCGAGAACTCAAGTTGAACCCAAGTTCCAATTAACAAGCGCAAGTTCAAGTTCCGTAAAGTTTCTGTCCAAAATCGAAGAAGTTTCTGGCCATGTAAGTGGGTGTTTTGTTTCGAGTATAGCTGCAGAATATGTTTATATTTCATCATTTTATATTACAAATTCATTTCTTTTTATTCCAAGATGCACTGTTATGACTCAAGTTAGATATAGTAAAGGGAATTTCCGAAAGTATGATAAGATATGACAAGTTATGGCCCTGATGTGGTGGGTAATAATAACCAATAGATGACCCTGATGCGGTGGATAATAATAACTGATATATGGTCTCACCCCTTAGAGGAATTACATATAGAGGACTGATCAGTAAAAGGGAATTTTCGAAAACATAATAAGATATGACAAGTTATGGCCATGATGCGGTGGATAATAATAACCGATATATGGTCTCACCCCTTAGAGGAATTACATATAGGGGACTGATCAGTAAGACCATGGAAAACAAGATGATTAACAGTGCTATGTTTTTAATTAAGTTATGTTTTTGTCATGAATTTTGAATGTCTTGCTAAAAGTATATGTTTTCGATTAAGTTATGTTTCTGTCATGTTTCATGAAATATGTTTTCATCATGAATTCTGAATATTTTGCTATATTTTGTATTCTGTCATGCTATGTTCGATCAATCCCATTTATTGAGTGTTTTTCCAAGCACTCACCCACCTAACTCTCATCCCCAGATAAAGACGAGGAACAAGTTGAGAAGGAGGAGCAAGAGATGTTTTGGGGCTGGTAATGAAGCTGTGTCCAAGTGATTCGTCCTTTTAGTTCATGTTATCTTTATTTGTACGCTTTCGCTTTTGAATTGTAAAGACAATATCTTCATTATAGTATTACTGGTTTGGTATGCATTTTATGAGGGTTGTTTTTGAGTATTTATATTGGTGAGCAACGCCAGTGTCACGCGCCTAGGTCACGGGGCGTGACATTGAAGTGGTGTCAGAACCAAGTTTCTAATCTAGTTGGGACGTTTTGTACGCAAATCTGATGAAGTAGGATTTTCAATAAACGACTAGTGCCCCTCTGAAATGGCTAACTAGCAAAAATCACGATCCCATCATCGTGATGCATGCCATTTTTTACCGAATTCCATCATTTAGACCTTTGAAATCATGTTTTTACCGTTTCAGGAAGGTTTCTGGTTGCCTATACCTTCTCGTAGGAAAGTCAAAATTTGATTTTTGTCATTACTTAAGTAGTTATCTTTGAACTATCATGAACCATCACTCATCCAATTTTAAGAAATGGTAGACAAACCCGTCCGGAACAACCGTAACCCCAACTGTGCCAACCACAACAACAATGAACATGCAAACCCTCCCCCAAGAGTTAGCCTAAGCCGAGAAGATTTAATGGTCATCGCTACCATTGTAGCAACCACCCTGTAAGGCTTAGCGACCCCAAGTGAACAAAGGTTAAAACGGTCGAACCTATCGAGTGGCACGTCTAAAGGACCCCCTTTCACTTTACCCTCCTAAGGTATTAAGCCATGTCCTACTTGTAACTTCAGACATCTTGGAGAATGCCATAAGATCTCCGGTGCATGCTTTAACTGTGGGAAGATGGGGCATCGAATTACGAATTATCCTAAACACAAGAAACAAGGGACAGTGTCAAATTCTATTGCGGTCTAGAATAAATCAAAGGAGAATAAGCCCAATGCTCAGGTGTTCGCCGTGACTCAAGAACAGGTGGAAGGCGCAAGCAAGGTGGTGGCAGGTACCATTCTAATCAACAAAATGAATACCTATGTATTGTTTGATTGTGGTGTCACTCATTCTTTTATATTTAAAAGATTCACTATGAATGTAAAATACTGAAAAATGACGAATAATGAAAAGGAAATTTTATGGAATTTTTAGAAATTTTTCTGAAATTTTTCGGAGCTCGTATGGCTCAGGTTACGGGGATAAAAACGGGGCCCGGGAAAGCATGTTTAGGCTACCCCATTTAAGCAAAGAAAAGTTATTTTTCTTTTCCTTTTTATTTTCTTTTTATTTTATTTTTCTTTTATTCTTATTTCTTTTCTCCGTTTCTTCCTCCCCACGCGTCGACGCCCATTTTCCCTAACCTCTCTGTGTCGTCTTCTTCTTCCCAACCGGCGCCGCAAACAACCGTCGCACGCCACGATTAAGCCCTCTCAAATCCCCTCTTCCACTTCTTCTTCTCCTCCTCTTCATCGTCCGCACGCCCTCACCCTCTGCCGCCAGCGATGAGAGTCGATTCCTCTCATCTGGCCAACGCGACGTCGACCTCGATCCGCCGACGTCCGAGCCCTAGCGTCAGCCTCTCCTTCTCCTCTTCTTCAAGCGCCGGCCACCAGGTTCACTGAGCCACCACCGGTCCGTGCCCTAGCCAGCCCCGACGCCACTGCCGCTCTTCCTGCTTTCCTCTGCGCCACAGCCGAACAGCCGATCACTGGATCGAGCGACTCCAGCCTCTGCTGATCTCACGCCTGAGCGCTACTGCCCTCACCTCTTGTGATGCCACCCGATCGTTGGCTTGACTGTCTTGTGCTCAAGCTTCCGTCTCACACACAGTAAGCATCCCTGGTTGTTTCCATCAGTAAGCTACTAGGGTAGGATTGCTATGTGTTATTTTGGTTGGATTCATGATCATTTTTCCGGTTCTGGACTAGGAGGAAAACATTGGATCAGTGGACCTCTTCTTCATTGTTGTTGATTGAGGTTTCGGTTGAGGTAAGATTAGGTTGTAAGATGGGTGTTGCTTGATTTGTGATCCCCAATTATTGATCTCAACTTGATCCGATTAATGGAAAGGAGTTCAGCAGGGAGATTGTGTTCTGCAGGGTGTTTCTTGGTTCAGCAGCTGAGACATCAGATTTGGGTAAGAAATGTTGGGTAGTAGATGTAGCATCGATCTGATTTCAGTTTGCTGGTTGAGATATTGAGGTTAGTTATTTGTTTGATCATTGTAGCTCAGTCCATTTCTATTATGTGATTAATAGGGAATTAAATTTATTATGAGTTAAGGTAATTAACAGATGAGTTAATTGATGATTAGTTTGTATTAGATTGATAAATGAGTAAGTTGGATCCAATTTGGGTTAGTTAATTTGAGTGGATTGTGTAGGACAATCCAAATGGAGGTTCCTAATGAAATTAGGAATTTAGTTTAGTTTGTTACATTTATGTAATAAGCTAAATCTCGATACCATGTATTACAGGACTGATTCGAGACGAGCGTCTTGACGTCGGATTTGGACTGGATATGATCCTTATATTGGAGGTGGGTACCTTGACTTATCTTTGATAATGTCATGTTGTTATGTTTAGTAGGTTATAGCCTTTAGTAATAATTATGTTTGTCCTTGTTTTGATATGTCACTACCGGAAACCTGTTATATGCTTGTTAGCTCACTTATTATGCATTTTATGTTAGTACTCACATGATTATATATTTGTTCATAGAGGTAGTGACATACCCTATCTTATGATGTTCAGGACCTGGGTTTTTATTTATGCCATAGCAGACTTGTATACCCTAGATTTGTGGATTTGTCTTATTGATACTAGGGTACACATTTTTATATATATGAATTGGTTCAGGATATTGCTATGCTTAGTGCCATGCACCATTCGCATGATTGCATGCTGCGCGATAGTCTGCTCCATTGTTGTTGAGCACATTGCCAGTTTCATCACTATCGATGCTCCGTTGGTCCGCTCATGGGTAGTGTGACGCAACGTGGTAGCACGTCAGTTTGCTCGGTGGTGCTCCGCTGGGACACTCATGGGTAGTGTACTGCAGCGTGGTAGCACGCGCGGGATCCCTCCCAGTCATTGTGCACCGGGAGATGAGAGCATTGCGCTCCCCCATTTATGATTTGAGGTAGGAGGATAGGTGTACTCTGACAGCATCCCGTCCACTCGGTCACTCATCAGGAGCAGTGACGTCAGAGTGCCCGGTTGTCACAGCCCTACCCACTCGGTCTCACCATTGTGTGTGAGATGGCTGACTGGCGTCAGGGGTGACCATGTCATTTGCATCATATGCTTTGATGCATATATTGATTGTGTTTGTTGCACTTATATTCTGCATTTGGATGGATGCATATGTTTGACATGCATACAGGATTTATGATACTCTCGGTCTGATGACCTGACCATTCTGATAGGAGGCCCTGGTGAGTACAGTTCTCTTCAGCCCTTTCCTATTGTGCATTTTCAGTTTTTGTCTAGGAGACTGTACTCCATAGTTATTTCTATTTGTTATATCTTACTATACATATCAACTGGTATCTGCTGAGTTGTTGAACTCACCCCCGGGGACACTATTTTTTTCAAGTACCTGGTTGATTATGGAGTTGCTTGGAGTATCCTACCTGTCGGTCCCCACATCACATTAGAAGACTAGTCTCCGTATTTTTGTTTATTTTTTTATCTTGGTATATAATATGTGTGTATTTGGTTTTGTGTTCCGGTTTTGTTTCCGGAGTATTATTTTGTTGTGTGGTGTAAGCCTAGCCGGCTAGCAGTCTTGTATTTTAGTTTGTATGTGTGTCCATTGTATTTTCGCTGTGTTTGATTCTGGTACAACCGAGTGGGTTGTTAGTTTTACATATAACTATGTGGTGGTGTTTTTATTGTATCAGCCGAGTAGGCTGCATATAAACTACGTGGTTGTGTGTTTATTCCAGCCGTCTGTGGCTGAGGTATATTGTGCATGTAGAAATGATTCAGATTGTCAGCCGTACAGGGGAGATGTTGTCGAAATTTCTTCAGACAGGGACTCCCCCGGGGCGTGACAAGGCGCTCACATGGCTACCAGGATTCATAAACTCTAGTATTTAACCTGGAGATCTAGAGTTCGAATCCTGGGGAAGGCAAAAATCCACTAGCCAGTGGTGGGAAGTCCTTGTGAGTAATGGCACGGCCGAAGGGTCGTCGGTTGACGACATAAGGGGTCACCAATTGGGCCGCCATTGTGGCCGCCCAAGCGACCAAGGTTGGGCCGCCAGTTGGGTCGCCAGTTGGGCCACTAGTGTGGCTGCCCAAAGGGGTCGAGGGGCCAGGTCGTTACAATGAAGTTAGGACTTAGAGCTGAAATACTTAGTGAACCATATAGAGTAGCTACGCCTGCTAATAAGGCCATCGAACCTCATAAGTTGCATCGAAGTTGTCAGGTCAGTATTGGTAATCATACATTCGAAGCTGATCTGATTCAACTAAACATGGTTGAGTTCAATTCCATTCTTGGAATGGATTGGTTGGCCAAGAACCGCACATTAGTGGATTGCCATAGGAAGAGCGTTAAACTTCGGACTTCAATCCAAGAAGACATCATCTACCATGGCAAGGCCAAGGAAAAGAGATTGCTCCTGTCCGCATCTCAAACTTGGAAAGCCATGAGGAGCGGTGATAGAATCTATCTAACTATGATAAGTGAGGTGGAAGAGAAGACCAAGGCCAAGCTAGAAGAAATTCCAGTCATTCAAGACTTCCCAAATGTATTTCCCGAGGAGCTACCTGGCACATTTCCAGACCATGAAGTAGACTTTGAAATTAATTTAGCACCAGGCACGACGCCAATATCAAAGGCAGCACCCTACCAAATGGCCCTAACAGAACTCAAAGAACTAAAAGAACAACTTCAAGAGTTGTTAGACAAAAAAGAAAATCAGACCGAGCGCATCTCCGTGGGGAGCCCCAGTTTTATTTGTGAAGAAGAAAGAAGGGAGTATGAGATTGTGTATCCATTACCGAGAATTAAATAAAATCACAATCAAGAATAGGTACCCCCTTCCAAGGATAGATGACCTCTTCAGCCAACTTAAAGGAGCTACAGTATTCTCCAAAATCGATTTAAGGTTAGGCTATCACCAACTGAAGGTTAAGGCCGAAGATATACCAAAGACGGCTTTTAGAACCAGGAATGGACACTATGAGTTCATGGGAATACCATTCGGCTTAACCAATGCCATGATAGCATTCATGGATCTCATGAATAGAGTGTTTAGACCATATCTTGATAAATTTGTGGTGGTGTTTATCGACGACATCCTCGTATATTCACCAAGTGAAGAAGATCATAAAAAGCACTTTCGCCTTACCCTCCAAACACTGAGAGATAAGGAACTATATGTCAAATTCAAGAAGCGTGGTTAAAAAGCATTACCTTCTTGGGTCACATAATCTCTAAAGCATGCGTTTCTGTAGACCCTTTTATACCTCCTCCAAGCTGCCCAGAAAAACCAGGATTACAGGGGTCCGGTAAACCGGGTTTTTCACCCATTAAATTAGGTTTTCTCATGATTCACCCTGAACCAAAGATGTATCTCTTGAAATTATCTACAGTTTGATACATTGTCGATCCCTGGCTCCAACTGACCCAAAAGTTATGGCGGTTCAAATTTTGGTCTGCAGTCTGGGCGGAGGTCCAGATGAACCCACGGTTGGGAGGCACGGCCGTGCCATTTAGCTTGGGAAGTCAGTACTATCTCTCTATTGGATCTAAAGAAAAGTTGTAGATCTTGAAGTCAGCTACGTTTCAGTATAAATAACATCCCAAAACTCCAACGGAACAAAAAGTTATGGCCATTTTATGATCGGTCTGCAATCTACCCAGAATTCAGTACAGCTCTGTTTTGGCATGGCACAACCAGTGTTCTTCATTACACACCCGTGTAGAATCCACACGGCCTCACACGGCTTCCTATCAGGTTGAGTCACATGGTGGTGTGGCTCACACGGCCATGGCCTTCTTCTCCTCTGCCAAAGTCACACGGTCGTGTGGATTCACACGGTCGTGGCCTTCCTCGCCACTGGAAACTTAGCACGACCTTGCCATTTGGCACGACCATGTGCTGCTTGGACACGGGGAGCTGACACGGTCGTGGCTTGATTTGCTTTAGGATGACCACACGCCCGTGTGGCCTACACGGCCCCAACTTGATTTCTTCCAATGTTGCTCCCGTGTGCGTTTTATCTCCATTTTTGCTCGAAATAGTATCCTATCAATCAAAACAAGTAAAGAGTAAATCTCTGAACAGAATATAATGGAAGTATGACATTATAATGAAATAGGGTGCAATAAACATAGATTATGCTAATGAAATACAAGTAGATGTGCGTCCAAATATGCATAAAAGTGTATATAATCTACGTACATCAGCTGACGACTGCGGCGGCCGCCGGCATGTGGTTGGAGGTTGTTATGGCACCAAGAGCGGCCAGCAGTATGTGGTTGGCTTCTTTGTCGGCTGTCGGTGCATAGGTTGGGCGGCCATCGACTTGTTCCTTTTGAATTTATCTTAGCATGTCTTATGGTGTATTAATTTTCTCTAAATTTTTTTTTTTTTTTTGCAGTATACTACATTTGCTATTCTGCGGTTGGACTACACATATTCAGGTATAATTTATATGGTTGAATTTAGATATAGGTTAAGTTAGTATTTTGATATATAACATGATATAGTCATATATATGATGATTTTAGTGTCAGTAAATACTACATGTTTAATATATGGAAAAACAATCTAGGTTTGTTTTGGTTCACTAAATTGAATGTTCAAAAGAAAGTGAACGTTATGTGTTATCTAACCTATTATGTTGTTAAATGGAAACTACTCACACTATATTATGTTTGATTACTTTATTAATGTTAAATTAAATTGTACAAGTTTAATAGTTTTTTAAATTACATTGCCATTAAGTGACAATGTCTATGAACAAAGCTTAGATGTATAATCGATTAGAACAAAGATTTATTAGAGATGATTTTATTACTGAAGTAGAATAATTTGTGAACTTTGCTAAGAGTCATCCAGAATGTATGAATGGTGTCAAGTTACGGTGCCCGTGTAATCATAAAAAATGTCAAAATAGAGCTTTCCTTGATAAGGATACCTTGAAAGTATATATATGTAGAAATGGTTTTGTGCCAAATTACTTCAATTGGTATTGTTAGGGAGAGCCTTATTTGTATGAACCAATTGGGTCTTCTGGTGGCTCTTTATCTGGTACAACTTTTACTGCGCCTAAATCATCGACTTATGATATTGGAATGCAATCAATGGTTCACGATGCAATGAATGATGCAGTTGATTATTCCAATATCCACGAAAAACCAACACCTGAATATCAACAACTATATAAAATGTTAAAGGCTAGTGAAAGAGAAGTGTGGGAAGACATTCCCTCTGGTCATACATAATTATCAGCTACTACAAGGTTATTGAATATAAAAGCAGAACATCATTTTTTAGAAAGATGTTACGATGACATATGTCAATTGATGTCAAAGTTGCTCCCTGCTGACAACATAATGACAGATAGTTTTTACAGTACAAAGAAATTGGTTAGAGATTTAGGTTTGCCTGTAGTGAAGATTAATTGTTGTATAAACAATTGCATGATCGTTTAGAATGAAGACAACGAACTGAGTGAATGTAAAATCTATACTCACCCTCGTTATAAGCATTGTACTCGCATACCATGGAAGAAGAAAAAAAATATTGCTTGGAAAGTGATGTATTGCTTTCCTTTAACTGCTAGACTTTAACGCTCATATGCATTTGGTGCTACAGCTTGTCACATGACGTGGCATCATGAACATGAGCTTGAAGGAGGAATTATGTGTCATCCTTGTGATTCCCCTGCATGGAAACATCTTGATACTGTATTTTCCTCCTTTGCAATGGAACCACGTAATGTGAGATTGAGATTTTCTGCAAATAGATTTCAGCCATTTCGTCAGTTGGGACAGCAATATTCATCTTTCCCAGTTATATTGACACCATACAATTTACCACCATGGATGTGCATGAAAGATGAATTTATGTTCCTTATTGTGCTTATTCCTGGTCTAACCAATCCCAAAGATAAGATAGATGTTTTCTTACAACTGCTAATTGCTGAATTAAATGATTTGTGGAATGTAGGGTCAATGACTTATGATGTTGCAAGTAAAACTAATTTTAGATTGCATGTTGTATTATTATGGACGATCAGTGATTTTCCAGCATACTCAATGTTGTCAAGATGAAGCACGACTAGTAAATTAGCTTGTCCACATTGCATGATAGATTCTGATGCATTTTCATTAGCTTGCAGTGGGAAAGTATCTTGGTTTAATAATTACTATAAATTTTTACCTGTTGATCACCCTTTCAGGCGAAATAAAAAAAAATCCTAAAGAATATGGTAGTCAGAAAACCTCCTCCAACAGTCCATATTTCAAGTGAAGAAATCATTGAACAAATAGATAATTTTGGATTTCTACTAGTATCTCAACCTGATTCCGATAAGTTAAATAAATACATTGTTAGGATGTGCAAGTATGGTTGGAAGAAAAGGAGTATGTTTTAGGAGTTGTCATAGTATCTACTTATTCGACATAATTTAGATGGTATGCATGTTGAGAAAAATTTCTTCAATAATATCTTCAACACTGTGATGAATGTGCCTGGAAGAACTAAAGACACTGCAAAATCACAAGAGGAATTAAAAGAACTAGTCAACAGACTAGAGTTGCATTAGAATGAAACAAGCAATAGATTTCCAAAGGCTTGTTATACATTGGACAAAGACGGTAAACAGGCTTTATGTAGTTAGTTGAAAGAAATAAAATTCCCAGATGGATATGCCTCAAATATGGCTCAATGCATGGATATAAACAGGTTAAAGATGTATGGAATGAAGAGTCATGGTTGTCATGTATTCGTGCAAAAACTTATTCCAGTAGCTTTTCATGATTTACTTCCTCATAATGTTTGGCAAGCAATCACAGAATTGAGTCTATTTTTTATAGATTTGAGAGTGAGGTGTATTATGATGGATGATATACTTCGGCTAGAAATAGACATTCCTCTCATACTATGTAAGCTGTAGTGTATATTTCCACCCAGTTTTTTTGATTCAATGGAACATCTTCTAGTACATTTACCATACGAGGTATAAATAGTTGGTCCTGTACAATATAGATGGATGTATCTATTCGAACGATTTTTAAGAAAATTAAAGAATAATGTTCGTAAAAAAGCAAGTGTTAAGGGTTCAATATGTAATGCTTATCTAGTTGAAGAAGCATCTTCTTTCTGCTCCTATTATTTTGCTGATAATGTGAAGACCAGACATCGCAAGTGTCCTAGAAATTCTGATGATGATTAGACAATAGACCATTCGATGCTTTCTATTTTTAAGTTTCCTGGCAAGACAATGGGTGCATCTGTTTCTAGATTCTTAACTCCAAAAGAATATCATGCTGCAAGAACATACATACTCTTAAACTATGATGAAGTCAAACCATACATAAAGTAAGTTGACTTCTCTAATAAAAAATCTATCACCTGTTTAATTTGATTGTTTGATATCTCAATTATCTTAAAGTTACCTTCTTTCCCAGCTTGTATGAACAACAATTATATCTACAAAATCAATCAATGGATGCAGGTGGGGTAGTTGAAAAGTTAGAGGCCGAATTTGCATTATGATTTGAAATATATGTAAGTTAGAGATTTTATCAAATCTTTAAGTTCATGTGTATTAAGTAATGTCCTAATGTCTACTAATTTTATAGGTTAAAGATCATAGAATAATAAATGTGGCAGATGATAGGATAATGAATCTTGCATCAGGACCTCTCCGTAAAATAAAGGTCTACTCTGGTTACTATGTGAATGGGCTCAAATTTCACATGGCACAATGAGATTCACGGAGATTAACCTATAATTCTGGTGTTTGCGTTAAAGGATCTATGGACAACAATAACACTCAGCTTGATTACTATGGTAGACTTGAGGAAATCATAGAGGTTGAATATCCTGCATTACCTATAAAAAGGTGTGTGTTATTCAAATATTCATGGTATGATCCTACCCTAAAAACAGGTACCAGAATACATCCACATTATAATTTAGTTGAGGTTAATGCAAACCAAAAATTCAATAAGTTTGAATCTCTTATTTTCGGAGTACAAGCGGGTCAGGTTTTCTATCTTGAATACCTTACAAAGAAAAGATGACCTAGTGAATGGTTGTTTGTTTGCCAAACGAAGTCTCGCTCGACAATAAAAATGTCGAACACCATCACTGCTCAGAACCATGATGCATTTCAGCATGATAAAGTGATGAGACATTCAGTTGATGCACAACTCCAATCTATATCTCAATTACTTATAGATGTTAATGTTACTTACGAGGAGATAGATGATGGAGAGATGTCTAATAGTGAGGATGAAGTTGTACTAACAGAGTCTAGCGATGAGGACTTAGAAACTGTTATTATTGATTAGTCACATGTTAAAAATAATAAAATATTAGTATTATTGTTCATCAATTAAGTTATGTTTGCATATTATTTTGTATTGATGTCATATATGTTTGTAAACTTTAGTATATATGTTGTGTTGTAATATTATTTTGTAGATATTATTATAGCTGAGCAACAAGCAGTAGCACCCCGTGGCTATAAGGTTATTAGAGTTGTTGGAGACACGTAAGTATTTTTTGTTATTAGTATTGATGTCATGCATATTTTTTTCTTGCAGATTCATTCCTGATAGCCACTCGATTGCATCTTACATCATCAAAAAATTTAAAGAAAGAGTGTACACTGTAGGACCGTTGTGGCCGGCTAGAAGGGGGGGTTGAATAGCCTGCAAACACAAAAACAAAATCAACCCTTCTCGAACTCTTAAACTAATACTTGCATAAAGAATAAGCAGAAAGTAAATAGAACATTAAAAGAAGAGGCACAAGTATTTACTTGGTTACAACCGATGTGGTTGTTAATCCAAGGAAGTTGAAGCACTAAATACTCCTTCAGGCAGAGAAGCCTCTTACAACGTTGAAGCGCAGAAAACAGAAGCTTAACTCTAAATTACAGCACACAAGTGTTGGAAGTGAATTTCTGAGTTCGTTAAAAAGTTTTTGGACCAAGGCTATATTTATAGCCTTGGTCGGGGCGCCTAGAAGGGTTCCGGGCACCCTGGGGGGATAAAACTTTATCCCCAACGTTCAGATCGAGTCAAAGCTTGATTCCGTTAAAAAGTCAACTCTGGGCGCCCCGGTCAGCTCCGGGCGCCCCGGACCCAAAAGTCAACTCTGGTTGACTTTTTCAATTTGGGTCCTCTGCTCCGACTCTAGTCGTCTCGGTCCGGGTCTTCAACTCTGGATCCGCTTGCTTGGGTGATCTCGGACATCCGGAAAAGGGCTCACCCGAACTCAAGTTCCAATCTTCTCGAGCGGGCTTCCGCTCTGGCTTCTCGTCCCTCGGAATCGCTACGTACTTCCTTCTCATCCGCCAGTGTACTCATCCGCATTCTTCGTCCCTCGGTCGCACCCTATGCCGACCTTCTCGCTAGCTGCTGTTGGTTGCTACTCGGAAAACCTAGAGGTTCCACTGTACAAAAATTTGTACAAAGGTCTGAACCTTTTCCTAGCTACCATGTGTTCTTTTAAATTAAATTTTAGATCGCCTGCGGAACTTAACACGTTTGATCCAAAACTTAATCTATTTGTTCTTTTAGGTTTTGACTTGGGTCTCCTACGGAACTTAACACGTTCGACCCAAATCACCTTAAGTTATTAATTCCATTAAATATTAATTTCCATAATTGGTTCCCAGTACTGACATGGCGAGGCACATGGCCTTCTTGGATATGGGAGCAACCACCACCGACTAGACAAAACCTTTTATAGAAAGCTAATATTTAATTTCCTAAAATAACTTTAGGTTAACTAAAAAGAACAATCAAATCACAAGGAAAAAATAAAACAAAAGAACACAACTTAGAAAAACATATTCGAAATACTAGAACGTAAGCCTCTTGTATTTGATATTATTTCCATAAATAACTAGTATGATGCGGAAAGAAAAATTACTAGTTATACCTTGTAGAAAAATAACCTCTTGATCTTCTACCGTATTCCTCTTCTAACCTCGGACGTTGTGTGGGCAACGATCTTCCGAGATGAGAAACCACCAACCACCTTCTTTTCCTCCTAGCTAGGTTCGGCCACAAAGAAAGAAGCTTCACCAAGGAAGAAAACCAAAACACTAACCAAGCTCCAAGAGATGCTAGCTTCCTCTCCTTCTTCTTCTTCTTCTCCAAGTAGTATCCGGCCACCACAAGAGCTCCAAGCCTTTGAGAGAGGTTCGGCCACCACAAGAGGAAGAGAGGGAGATGATGATGATAATGGCCGGCCACACCAAGGAACAAAAGAGGGAGAGAAAATAATAAAGGTTGTATCTTGAAGGTACCCTCACCCCTTCTTTTATATTCCTTGGCCTAGGCAAATTAGGAAATTTAATTACAATAAAATTTCCTCAATTTCCTTGACATGATTTAATTGAGAAAAATAAAATAAAATTTCCCAATTAAACTCTAATGGCCAGCCACATCAATGAAGGAAAAAATTATACAAGTTTTAATCAACAATTAAAACTTCCTAATTTGTTTCTGGAAATTTTAAAAAATAAAATTTTTCTTTAAAAATCTCTTCATGGTTGATAAAAGGATATTTCTATAATTTTAATTTTATCAACATGTGGATAATTTTAAAGAGAAAATAAAATATCTCACCAATCTACAAATAAGGAAAGAGATCTAATCTCTTTCTTTAATCTTTTGTAGATCTTTTACAAGAGAGATATTTTAATTTTAATTCTCTTTAATAAATTATTTCTTCCACATAATAAAAATTAAAATTAAAATCCCTTTTAATTTAATTTGGCCGGCCCCCACTAGCTTGGGTTCAAGCTAGGGCCGACCACCCAATCTTATACCTAGGCCGGCCCTAGCTTGGTTCCCAAGCTAGCTTGGCCGGCCCCCTATTGGTGGGTATAGAAGGTGGGTATAGGTGGGTATAGTACTCTATAAATAAGAGGCTACGATAGGGACCGAGAGGAGGAATTGGTTTTGGTCTCCCGATAAAATTAAGCATCCCGCCTTGAACACACAACTTAATTTTATCAATAATAATTCATTCCACTAGAGAACTATTATTGAACTACCGCACCAATCCCAAATTACATTTTTGGGCTCCTTCTTATTATGAGTGTGTTAGTCTCCCTGTGTTTAAGATATCGAATGTCCACTAATTAAGTGAGTTACTGACAACTCATTTAATTAATATCTTAGTCCAAGAGTAGTACCACTCAACCTTATCATCATGTCGGACTAAGTCCACCTGCAGGGTTTAACATGACAATCCTTATGAGCTCCTCTTGGGGACATTATCAACCTAGTATCTCTAGGACACAGTTTCCTTCTATAATCAACAACACACACTATAAGTGACACCATTTCCCAACTTATCGGGCTTATTGATTCATCGAACTAAATCTCACCCATTGATAAATTAAAGAAATAAATATCAAATATATGTGCTTGTTATTATATCAGGATTAAGAGCACACACTTCCATAATAACCGAGGTCTTTGTTTCTTTATAAAGTCAGTATAAAAGAAACGACCTCAAATGGTCCTACTCAATACACTCTAAGTGTACTAGTGTAATTATACAGTCAAGATAAACTGATACCTAATTACACTACGACCTTCTAATGGTTTGTTCCTTTCCATTTTGGTCGTGAGCTACTGTTTATAATTTATAAGGTACTGACAACATCATCTTCTGCATGTGACACCACATACTATGTTATCTACAGTATAAATTAATTGAACAACTACAACTAAATGTAGACAATTTGACCAAATGTGATTCTTTATTCATAATGAATGTTTACAAAGCTTAGGCTTTCAGTATACACTCCAACAGATGCGTCTCTTGATCCCCGAGAAATCTTCCACTCCGGCTTTCGTCCCTCGGAACCACCGCATGCTTCCTTCTCGTCTGCCGGTGTACTCTTCTGTAGCGCCTCGTACCTCGAACGCACCGCGTGCCGTCCTTCTCGCTAGCTGCATCTTCCGCTCGAGTACCTGTGCTCCTAAGCTCCTGCACATTTAGACACAAGGTTAGAAACACACAGGACCTAACTTAACTTGTTGATCACACCAAAACAACCTTGGGGTTCCAACAATCTCTCCCTTTTTATGTGATCAACCCAAGTTAAGCTAGGGTTAAAATAGACATAAAAATAAATAGTTTATATTGCAATAACGTGCAACAAGATAGAAAAATTAAATTTCAGAAATTTTAATTTTTAATTTCTACCTCCCCCTAGACTTATACTTTTTCTTCTCCCCCTTTGATCACATAAAAAATTAGGGTTGCAAGAAAAATCTAAGGGTTGACACTTAGAAAAATTATAAAAATATATTTCAATGATTTTCTGGAAAAATTTTCTAAGTCAAGGAAAATTTCTAAGTCAAACATAACTTTTGAAAACTTTCTAAATTTTCGTCATCAAGAATTAAGAACTTTCTAAGCCGAAAACTTTATGCAAGAAAATTTTAAAAAATTTGAGAACATTTAGAAAAATTTTTAAAAAAAATTCTATGCATTTATTTTATTTATTTATTTATTTTTAATTCTAATGCTTTTATCAGAAAATTTTAAATTTCTATTTTAATTTATCATAACTTCTTAAATCACACTTTTTTGGATTTGAAGCAACCAATATTGAATATGCAAAAAATTGTATCATGTTAATTTCTATTATTAGTTTGTCGAGATTCTTTAATCGACAAACTATTTCTTTTGACTTAATATTTTTTGTTATATTTTAAATTTCTAATTCACAAAAATATTTCGATAATATAAATTCTAACATGATAAAGTTTTTCGACAGTATTTCTAATTTGCAAAATTTGTTCGACAAAATATTTTTTAATTTGCACAATTTATTTGACAAAAGATTTTCTAATCCGAAAAACTCTTTCGATGATTCAATTTCTAATTCGCAAAATTCTTTCGGCGACTTTTCGATTGATTTAACTAATTGTTCAGAAGGTGAAGACCATACCTGACTTACCTTGTCAGCAGTTGATTCTCCCCCTGTCGAGTTGCTTTCTTCTGAAGTCTCTTCCCCTTCATTGATGCTCATCTGGGATGAGCTTTCCGTGTCCTCGGGATGGAGTTCGGCTGTCTCGATAATTTCCTCATTCTCGAACTGTTCTGTCGGCGGCTCGGTGTCCATTGAGTTGTGGGCCTCCAAAGGTTCTTCGTAGAGTTTCAAGAACTTTTTTCAAAGTTCTTTTGCGCTTTTGTACTCTCCGACTCTGTCGATATCTTCATTTGGTATTACAATTAGAAGGTGAAATTTCGCCCGAGCGTTTGCTATACACTCGTTACGTTGCTTCTCGTTCCAGAGGTGTTTATCGAGTTCTTCTCCATTCGTAGTCTTTGGTGCTTCATAACCAGATTTCATTATTAAACAAATACCAAAATTAGTGTTTAGGTATACCTCCATTTGTTTCTTCCATAAAGAAAACTCCCCCTCGAATGCTGGTGGGTAGATGCTATCTCCGGCCATCGTTTTGTTACTTCAGACGGTGGTTAGTCCTTCTGAGGCGTCTCAGCTCTGATACCACTTGTAGGACCGTTGCGGCCGGCTAGAAGGGGGGTTGGATAGCCTGCAAACACAAAAACAAAACCAACCCTTCTCGAACTCTTAAACTAATACTTGCATAAAGAATAAGCAGAAAGTAAATAGAACATTAAAAGAAGAGGCACAAGTATTTACCTGGTTATAACTGATGTGGTTGTTAATCCAAGGAAGTTGAAGCACTAAATACTCCTTCAGGCCGAGAAGCCTCTTACAATGTTGAAGCGCAGAAAACAAAAGCTTAACTCTAAATTACAGCACACAAGCATTGGAAGTGAATTTTTGAGTTCGTTAAAAAGCTTCTGGGCCGTCTGGAAGGGTTCCGGGCGTCCTGGGGGGGATAAAACTTTATCCCCAACGTTCAAATCGAGTCAAAGCTCGATCCTGTGAAAAAGTCAACTCTGTGCGCCCTAGACCCAAAAGTCAACTCTGGTTGACTTTTTCGATCCGGGTCCTCTGCTCCAGCTCTGGTCGCATCGGTCCAGATCTTCAACTTCGGATCCGCTTGCTTGGGTGATCTCGGGCATACGGAAAAGGGCTCACCCGAACCCAAGTTCCAATCTTCTCGAGCGGGCTTCCGCTCCGGCTTCTCGTCCATCGGAATCGCTGCGTGCTTCCTTCTCGTCCACCACCGTACTCATCTGCAGTCTTCGTCCCTCGGTCGCACCTTGTGCTGACCTTCTCGCTAGCTGCGTCTCTTGCTCCCTGAACAATCTTCCGCTCCAGCTTTCCTCCCTCGGAACCACCACACGTACGCTTCCTTCTCGTCCGCTGGTGTACTCTTCCGCGGCGCCTCATACCTCGGACACACCGCGTGCCGTCCTTCTCGCTAACTACATCTTCCGCTCGAGTACCTGTGCTCCTAAGCACATGCACACTTAGACACAAGGTTAGAAATACACAAGACCTAACTTAACTTGTTTATCACACCAAAACAATCTTGGGGTTCCAACATACACTTTTGGTACTACATGGAGGCATATAGACCAGGACATGAAGACATTTTACTATAATGAATTTGTAGTAAGTAATTTAATATATTTGATATTCCATGTTATATTTGTCCTTTCATATACTAAATGTTCAACTTATAATTGCAGAAAGGGTATACATGGGAAGAAGGCCAACAAGAATAATTTATAGCCACGTGGAATAACTATTATGCTAAACTGTACAGAGACATGATGTACTACATCAGAAAGAAGGGCACAAAACCAACGTATGTTTCCGAGGTGGTATGGAGTGGATGGACGGCCACCTGGGCTGCAGAGAGGTGGCAAGAAAATGCAGAAAAGGCTAAAACAAACAGAAATAAAGAACTAGGTGGCCTGAGCACCAGAACTGCTCGGCATACATCAGGATTCAGATCCATTGTTGAGCATGCCATGGATCTGGTGAGTTTAATTTAAAGTTAAATAAACTAATTTTGTATTTATTATTAAATTTATATAATTTTGTCCCAAATTATTTGTGTATGCAGGAACATGAACTAGCCCGCCAGCTACTTGTGTGGAGTTCTTTCTTAAGACGCACAAGAAGAAGGATGACACATTTGTTGATCTCAGATCGAAGGTCATACACTAAGATTATTTACATTATTACATTTAACTTTTTATCATTATTAACTTTTGTAATTATGATTAAATTGAATAATATTCATATTATATTTTTTCACACAGGATCAAATGATAGATAGAGTGGCTCAAGCATCTTAGGCACCAGCAGAGGGGTGGGGGAGTCACGGTCTCTATCAACCGAGGCACTAAATGATATTTATTATGATGTTGCCGGTGGATGGACAAAATACTCCACCCTCTACGGCCTTGGCTCCCAAGCCAAAGTCGTATTTGATCGTTTGAGGACTCCTAGGGGTCGTGATGGTTTCTCTTCTTCTTCTTCTTCTTCTTCTTCTACTGAGATGCAGTCTTTAAGATGGGAAAATCAAGAATTGCTACTCAAGTTGCCTCAATGGATCAGAAGATGAATGAGTGGATGGTGGTTGAGCAGCAGCGAGCTAAGGATGATCAGAAGCAAAAACAAGATCATAATGCTCTCATGGCTCAGATGCGAGCGTTCATAGATTATTTGCCCCCACCACCATAAGAGACTTTAGATCCATCAGATCATGATGATTAATTTTATTTTTTTTTAGGTTTGTTTAACCATAACTTACAAATTTTTATCATTCATAACTCATGTAAAATATATTTATTATGGTTTGATAATTTACTAGACTAATATTTAAATTTTGTATTACTATATGTTTCAGAGTCCAGGCCTATTATCATGATCATCATTTATCATGCTGACTATTCGGGTATTAAAACTTATAATATATATGTAACATTTTTAGTTATATATAAATATAATATAAATCTATCATATTTGACTTTCTGCGTGATTTTCTATTGTAATTTTAGATATGGATGTACTATTTGGATTATGACTGGCTATTGTAATTTTTTTTCTATTGTTTTGTTTGTAAAAATGTTTCTATTATAGATATGGATAGATATGAGTTTTCTATTACTATTTGGATTGTGAAATATATGGATGTATGAATGTGAAATATATTTGTCGATTGTGAACTTTTTATATCGTTTGTATATATGAAAATGTCATCGTTTGTGATGGTTCTTTATGTGTATAAAAATTGTATACAGTTTATGGGTTGAATTAAAATATCACCTGTGAATTTTTTTTTAAATTTTCTGAAGGAATACCGACGGAATTAATAATCCGTCGGTAAATATCAAACGATATTTACTGACGAAATGCCCAATTCTGTCAGAGATTACCGACGGAATTGGGCAGTCTGTCAGTAACCCCTAAATGGAATTGCCGACGGAATTCGTAATTCCATCGGTAATTTCCGACAGAATTGAGCATTCTGTCGGCAATTCCTAAATGGAATTACTGATGGAATTGGGGATACCGTTGGTAAACACCGACAGAATTGGGAATTCCATCGGTAATATTTAATGGGATTATGGTGTATTAAGACAAGAATGCCGACGGAATACCAATTCCATCAGTATATTTTACCGACGGAATAGGTATTCTGTCGGTATATTTTACCGACTGAATAGGTATTCTGTCGGATTATACTTTTTCGATGAATTTTACATTGACACATTATTTTCCGTCGGTAAATATCTCTGTTGACGGAACTATGACAGAATAATCCGTCGATATTGCTGTTTTTTTTTTTGTAGTGTAATCACATCGAACTTTCGCCTTGCCGTGTTCACGTATGACGATTGAGTGTTTTCATAATTGAATTTATTAGACCATTTAGATTCGCTATTGCTTTTATCCTTCTCGTAGCTAAAAGTGAAGTCCTTGTGTTGGACTAGTATCTTGTTTATGCAGATTAGTTTACTTACATCTAATAGTGATAGAAGATATCTGACTCTTATTAGTTCTCACCTAGAAGGTTTGTTCTTGTTTCCCTTAAATCTGTGAGAAATCATCCATGTTTAGATTTGACAATTCAGTGTTTTTAGAATAGAATTTTATAGATCGTCTGAATTCTTTGTTGATTTAATCCACCTTGTCAGCCACTAGTCCTTATGTTGTAAAGGTTTTTTTATTGCATATTATCTTATATTTAATAAAGGTTGATATTTGACTTTTATTAGTTCTTACTTACTAGATAGTTCGATCAGGTTTCACATCCGCCTGTTTTTCCTCAGATTCAGGCCAGGCATATTTTTCTTGCCTGAATCTGTGTCAGCTTGCCGAAGGTTTTGAAGAGGTACCAGACGAACTCCGGAAAAAAGCTCTGGGATGCAAAGCACGAGGTAACATTGCCACGAAATAAAATTTTCAAAAGACTTTTTCATCCATAAGTGCAAACCATAAAACTAAGATTGTTTTTCTCTGATTTTTAAAGCAAATCATGGAGATTCTATTTCTTTGAATTTTTTTCCCTCTTCCTGTCATCCCATTCTTATAAAAGCTTATTTTCCTCTACTTTTACCAAAAAGTAGAGTTTGAGTGTTGAAATTTAACGAGTTAAGAAAGAGACCGACAACACGCATATGGAACTAAGGTTTATTGTGCTACTTTAGTGTTTGATTTTATACTATTTACTGCATCACTCGTTTGGTGAAGTTTATGCTATATTATGATGCCATTGTTTTGTGGAATTATTAGGCATCTTAAGGGCGAGGATCTGAACTCCCTTTACCCAAAAGAATTAATTCCAATTGAAGAAGTCCTTTAGATCTCTCATGACTCCGCTAGTCCGCTCATGAATAATATGATTACAGCATAGTAGCAGACAGGAATCTCATCTCTTGACTATGACACAGGGAGATGAGAACTTTGTCTCCCCCACTATGTTTGGGGTAGGAGGATATGTGTACTCCGATAGCATCCTGTGCACTCGGTTACTTAGGAGTAGTGATGGCAGAGTGCACAGTTATCATAGCTCTAACCACTCGATCTCACCATCGCGTATGAGATGGCTTACTGGCGTCAGAGGTGACCATGTCATTTGCATCATATGCATGAATTACATTTATTGCTTGTGATTGCTACATTTTTGTATGCTGCATTTTGGTGGTTGCATATGATTGACATGCAAACATGAGACATTATATATTGGTCCGATGACCTTGCATCTGTTGGTGAGGTTCACACCCTTATGTAAGGATAGGAGGTCCTGGTGAATACAGTTTTTATTCTGTTGTTTAGTTTTGTATTACCTGTCATTATTCATTTTCTCCATGATTATTACTGGTAGCTATATCTTACTATGCATGTTAGTTCGATACTCGCTGAGTTGTTGAACTCACTAACCCCTTATTTTTCTTGTCGTTTTCAGGTTACTACATAGATATGTCATGTCACTTGGAGTATCCTATCTGCCGGTCCCACGTCATATCAAAAGACAGTTTACCTCGCTCTTGATTTCTTTTTATATATTCTTTATTGATTTAGCATTGTATTGGTATTTAGCCATGTGGTTATTTCATTGTTTTGGTGTTGTATTTATTTTTTGTTGAGTTTTAATTCAATTTCTTTTGTTTAGTCCCACATTGCTAAGCTAAGAAGCTTGGAAGTCCTTATATATGGAACCCTTCCATGCTAGCTTAGCAAAGTTAAGGGGACCAACACGCATTCACGGGCCAAGTCCAAATCAGGTGGTTTCGGGGCGTTCGAGCCGGAAATCTATAAACCGGGCGCAACGCATGCGATCATCGCGCGCAAGGGGGATGCAAATCCCCAGCTCGTGGGCCTCGCGTTTGCGGGCGGCCTAGTTTGTTTTTGGCAACCTGGTTTATTTTTGTTGGTCCGGTTTGGTTCTGTCCCTCGCACCTGGTGGTTCGGTTCTGTTCGCGTAGGAATCGAAGCAGCGCGACGGCACCTGTTCGGTTCTGTCCACATGAGGAAGCGAAGCAGCGCACCCGCGCGTGAGGAAGCAGAAGCGATACATGCTTTGCTTCTTGCACTGCTTCAAGTGTATAAATACACTTCCTCTATTCCTTGTTCAATACACCAAAGATTTCTGCTCTCTTCTTCCCTCTCTAGTGTGTGCTTCTTCTTCTTTTCCCTTTGTTCTAAGGCTTGGTTCTGCACGATCTGAGGTTGAGTCCGAGTGCGCAGTTCATCTTGGAGTGCACCTACGAACGACGGGAGTGGTTGTCGGATCTTGGGAGAATTTTGTCGGAGAGCCTCTGCACCGTGGGCGGCAATAAATTCTCTAAAGAAATTCGGCACGCCGGCGCTTCAACCGGAGATACCAATTACTCAACCTTACTCTTTCATTTATCTGATTATTGCATGCTTGCTACTGTTTTGGTGCAATTATATTATTGAGTTACTACTGTAGTTCAAACAACATTTTTAAGCCGTGCCAGCACGCATTGTGTTGTTTTAGTTTGTATGGGCTTTCCTTTTGTGTTTCCGTTGTATTCTTAGTACAGTCGTGTGGTTGTTATATATATAAGTGTGTGGTTGTGGTTATTTTGTTCCAACCGAGTGGGTTGAATATATATATATATATATTGTTTGTGATGTATTAATGCTTCAGATTGTCACAGGTACAGGGGAAATGCTGTCGGATTTTCTTCTAGCAAGGATTCCTCTGGGGCATGATAATTTATTGGTATCAGAGTCATATGTTTACGATACCTATTTTCTTGTATTTTGGATTTCGTATTTTGGTTTTCTCGATATGACTTTTCGGGTTTTGGGATCATAGCAGCAGGGCATTTCCAAGCTATAGGAGGTATGTTTGTTTACTGTTATCATGCACTTCTTTTAGTACATATATAGTATCTATGATAGTTAGTTATGACATGTGTTAGTACTCTTTTAGTTCTCATCTAGTTGTTTGTAACATATATTTCATGTGATGGGTCAACCAGTACTGAACACGGTCGACTTTACTGGAGATCAAGGATAACAGTCTCAGGGGATTCGTCATATCATACTACCAGTAATAATCATATAGACTCAGTCTGTAGAGGATAAATTTATATTCTCTTTGGTTTTGTCTATAGAGGACTGATTTACCCTTATTGACTTGGGTAGTTATGGATTGTTTTATCTTAGTTGCTTTGGTCGAGGATTGATGTACTCTTATTGGATCAGTTAGTAGATGACTGATCTATTTTTGTTGGTTCGATCAGTAGGGGACCGACTTACTCTATTTTTATAGAGATTTTGATTTTTGGGTTACGCGTGTTTGGTTAGATATTTTAAGGCATATTTGGGTACATGACTTGTACCAATGTAGAGAAGACTAAATTAGTCGTATACCATTGTCGACTTGGTCAGCCTGTAGAGGTTTGACGTATCCTATTTTATGGAGACTTTAACCCTGGACCGTTTGTACTTGGTGGGATGACTTATAACGTCCATTCGGATAGGATACCCCCACTAATGTGGAAAGGTGTAAAGCTACTTGCTTAACACTTAGGAGATACAACCATTTCATGGGCATATGAATTGGAGAGTACATTCAGATATATAATTTGTACTAGCGTAAGAAAAGTTGAAGTTAGCTGCTTATCTTTTACATGACCAGACACCACGTGAAGGAAGAAGCAGGTGATGATGTTTGGAGGTCCATACATCACTTGATGATTATTTTGAGGTGTTTTGAGAGAGAGTACTTCTCTACCTCTTTTGGTAGCATGATGGTTTATAAGGTGATGAACAGTCAACTCGCCTAACGTTGTTCCATGGAAGATCCTGACTCATGGACTGATCACGAATATCCTTGATGGTATCTAGGGATTTATGACCCGCAATGGTGTGAAGAAGTGGTGTTAGTTGATTAACGCCTAGGAAGTTCTACCGTCACTGAGTGGAAATATCAGAGGATGATTACGAGGAGTAGAGCATCGATTGACAGTTATTTCGACCAGCTATTTAGTGAAGGTACACCTCTAACCTTGTATGCATGACTAGCCACTAGAGGTTACTGAACCTCAGGTGGAGCAAACATAGTAGGGATGGTTACAAGATAATGTTTAGTCGACTCAACTAATATTGTCTCCATCGAGTAGCTCGAGACCTTGACCACATGATCATTTTACCAAGGTCTTGAAGTTTATAATTCAGATTGGAGTGTTCGATCTTTTGTCGACATTTATCGGAAGACATTTACGGGTTTAATTAGGAGATTTGTGGTGATATTCTTTGATGGGTAGACTCTTAGTCAGAAGGTTGAGTGACCCTTTGAAATTTGGATTGCGATTCTTTTATTGTGGATATCTAAGTATCTAAAGGATGAGATTTGACATACTCATTAGACATTTTAGATAGGGTTAGTAGAGTTTTTATACTCATATCCTTTGGATATTAGGGTACCCGATACGATGAAAATTGGTCACTTGGGTGTTATCATGTTTGATTATTGTTAAGGATGGTTTGAGGTTGAGGGATATTGTGAGATCAGATATTGTGATATGTTGATTTCTAATGATTTATTGGATTAAATGTTGAGTTATGTGGTTGTTTGATGATCTATTAGTGGATATTTGTTTTGATAATCTATTAGTGGATATTTATTTTGATGATCTATTATTTGGATTTGTCATTGATCGTGAAATAGTGAGTGTCATGTGTGATATTTATGGATTTGGTGATATGCAGTTAGTGATGGGATTACAGATGTGTTGCTAGTAATCTTATGATTGAGTATGCCTTATATACGAACATTATGAGTTTTTTGTAATGTCATTTGAGCTTAACAATGCTCTAGTGGAATTTATGGATTTGATGAATCGCGTCTTCCTAGAGTATCTAGACCGATTCGTTATCATCTTCATCGACGACATTTTGATCTACTCATGTTCCGAGGAAAAACATGCACAGCATCTTCGTATAGTCTTGGAGACTCTTTGACGACATTGTCTATATATGAAGTTTAGCAAGTGTGCTTTTTGGCTATCCTCAGTAGGTTTTCTGGGATATGTGGTTTCTAGCCGAGGTATTTCCGTAGACCCTCAGAAGATCGAGGTTGTCACCAGCTGGGAGCAGCCAAAATCAGTTCAGGAGATCCGCAGATTCTTGGGATTGGTCGGATATTACAGACGGTTCATTGAGGGTTTCTCTTGCATTGTCATGTCGTTGACACGCCTGACTAGGAAAGGCATGAAGTTTATGTGGTTAGAAGCCTGTGAAACCAGCTTCTAGGAGCTGAAGTGGAGACTAGTATCGGCACCAGCCCTCTGGAGAGGACGGATTCATACTATACACCGACACTTCCCTACAGGGTTTAGGCGCTATTTTTATGCAACACGGCAGGGTAGTCTCCTATGCTTCTCGTCAGTTGAAGGAGCGTGAGAAGAACTACCAGTACATGATTTGGAACTAGCCGTCATTATCTTTGCTTTGAAGATTTGGTGACATCATCTGTATGGTATTACATTTGAGATTTTCACTAATCATTGGAGTCTCAAATATCTTTTCACTCAGAAGAAACTCAATCTTCGACAGAGGAGATGGATGGAGTTTCTGAAGGATTATGATTGTACTATTAGCTACCACCCAGGGAAAGCTAATGTGGTTGCCGATGCACTTAGCCGGAAGTCCAGAGGGACTTTAGCATGCCACTGAGTTTTGGTCACGGACTTGATTCAGGGTTTCTCCGAGTTGGACCTTGAGGAGCAGGGATAGATAGAGCAGGGTATTTTGATTACCATGGTTGCTCAATCATCGATCAGGATAAGGATCCGAGAGGCTCAGGCCGGTGATCAGCACTTACAGTCCATTGGCAGCCAGTTAGCTTCCGGGCAGCAGACAAAGTTCACTCGAGATAACAAGGGTATTTTTTATTTCTAAGGCAGATTATGCGTACCTCAATCTCACCTGATCTTGGAGGAGCTATTTCAAGAGGCTCATCGCTCTTGGTTTGCGATCCATCCAGGTAGAACTCGCATGTATCAAGATTTGAGGCATACCTATTCGTGGAACGACATAAAGAAAGACATCGCGGAGTTTGTAGTTAGATGTCTAGTCTGTCAGTGGGTGAAGGCTAAGCACCAGAGACCTGCCGGATTACTTCAGAGGATTCCTATTCTAGAGTGGAAATGGGAGCGCATTACCATGGATTGTCACGCCCCCATGCAGGAGACTCTGCCCGACAAAAATCCGGCAGCATCTCCCATGTACCGATGACAATATGAAACATATATACATACATCACAACATATAAACATAAACAACATATAGAATAGAAACAACATAACTACGCAATTAATATACGTAGCCTACCCGGCTGAACAGAAATGAATAAATCAACCACGCAGTTAATATTTAACCCACACGGCTATATCAAAAACACAGCAGAAAAACGAAGAGAAAATCCACAATCCACAACTACTTATTGAAAAGCAAAATGTGCAAAATCAGTATACTACCAAACAGAAATAAGATCGAAAAGAAACTGTCCTCGAGCGTGACGTGGGACTGGCAGCCAAGACTCTCCAAGCATCCCAGATTCATCTACCTATTAC
Source organism: Zingiber officinale (assembly GCF_018446385.1). Lineage (NCBI taxonomy): Eukaryota > Viridiplantae > Streptophyta > Magnoliopsida > Zingiberales > Zingiberaceae > Zingiber > Zingiber officinale. The sequence goes on from NC_055987.1 coordinate 160,616,702, forward strand.
TTGGCGAAAGAAAAATCATTTTGTGGGGTGGTGAGTGTTGGAACTCAGCGGGTAAAGGAAAGATAGTGTTGGTGCAGCGGGGCCGGTAAGAGGGGGTGAATTGCCTGCAAAATAAGATTATACCCTCCTCAAGGCTTTCAACTTAAAATAATAGCAACTATAAAAATAATGAAATAACAGAAAAGAATTAGAGACAGGAAATTTAACTTGGTTACAACCAGGACGGTTGTTAATCCAAGGCGGTTGAACAACTCCACTACCAGAGTCTCCTTTACTGTAGGCGGAGAAGCCTTTTTACATTTAGAACGCTCACTAGTTGCTAGGAATTGATTACAAAGTTGATTGCTTGAATGAATGAATATTTCTTACCTCTAGGGGCCTTTAAATAGCTCCTGAAAATCCTATCTCGAAGGTCTAAGGCGCCTCCAACAAGGTCCAAGGCGCCTCTAGCCAAGTCAATCGGATAAAACTTTATCTGATTGCAAACGGCAAGTTTTACTGGGTCTGAGGCGTCTCCAAGCTGTCTGAGGCACCTCAGACAGTGGAGGCAGCTGAGGCGCCATCAACATTGGTCTGAGGTGCCTCTGGCTAGCTTCTTCAGCTCCTTTTGGCTTCCTTTCTCCTTCCGAAGCTTTGATTGATTGAGTGATTACGGCCAACCGAAATAAGGCTCACCCGAACCCAATTTTTGGCCTTTTCCTCGAGCAGTCTTCCATCCCGGCTTTACGTCCCTTGAATGTTGTGCACGTTCTTCTCGCCCACCGGTGTACTCTTCCGCAGCTTTCTCATCCTTCGGACGCACCGAGCCCGTCGGCTCCCTTCCCTTTGTTGGTGCAATTTCCAGTAGGTCAAGGTTGACCTAGTTGACCAAGCGTAAACCTTGGTCATGGTTTCGATGTTTGACAATACAGAAAGACATGTAGATGGACAATGCAGGTGCAGTTGTCCATGCGGAGAGATACTGATCAGGGTCTGATCAGGTTGAATGAAGAAGAGTCAAGTAGGTCAAGGTTGACCGGATACTTGACTGGGATGTTAGGCAGTTCGGAAAGTCTTGGTGAGTAAAACCAGGCAGTTCGGAAAGTCCTGGTGAGTGAAGCCAGGCAGTTCGGAAAGTCCTGGTGAGTGAAGTCAGGCAGTCGGGAAATCCTGGTGAGTGAAGCCAGGTGAAAATCCTAGTGAGTAAAGCTAGGTGAAAGTGAAAGTCCTGGTGAGTGAAGCCAGGCAGTGGGAAAGTCCTGGTGAGTGAAGTCAGGCAGTTGGAAAGTCCTGGTGAGTGAAGCCGGGCAGATTGGAAATCCTGGTGAGTGAAGCCAGGTGAAAACCCTAGTGAGTGAAGCTAGGTGAAAGTCCTGGTGAGTGAAGCCGGGCAAGGAAAAATCCAGATGGATCAAGGGTGATCGGACATCTGGTGTTGGAAAGACCAAGTGGGTCAAAGGGATTGACCGGACACTTGTTGGGGAGTCTTAGCAGGTCAAGGGAGTGACCGGATGCTAAGCATGATGTGCCAACAGGTCAAGGTTGACCGGATGTTGGTTTGGAAGGTTTGGAACTTGGTTTGGGCAAAAACCAAACTCTGGATCGATCAGTGGATCGATCCAGTGATACACTGGATATCTGGATCGGTCTGGTGACCGATCAGTAACCAAACAGTAGCCTACTGAGTGTTATCTGATCGGTCTACAGACCGATCAGGAAACAACGATCAGAAGGCAAGAAGTTCGGGAGAAAAGGAAGGGAATGCATGCTGATCGGTCCCTGGACCGATCAGAGGAAGCTCTGATCGGTCCCCAGGACCGATCAGAGGTTCCTGGACCGATCAGGCTTCAGGCTGATCGGTCCAGAACTATCCGTTGTGAGCCAACGGTCTTCTGTCTTCTTCTGTCTTCTGGCTTCTCCTTCGCAGGTGGATGCAGGTATAAGAGGGTAGAGGGCTTCTATAGTGCAAAATACTCTCTCACTCTTCTTCTGGTCCGAAGCTTCTGCTTCTTCACTGTTGTGCTCTTGAGCTTTGCTGAGCTCCGAAGCTTCGGGTGAGCTTCTACGACTGAGTTGCTTGTTGGCATTCATCCGTGAAGTTGGTGCTTCATCCGGGACTTCAGTCGACGAGAAGGCAGACGAGTATTTGTACATTCATTGTGTATTTTGTTCTTTCTCTTCTTTGTATTTCCATATTGCTATTGCAAGTTATTGTGGCGAGGTTTCTCCACCCACAAGGAGTACTTATTAGCCGGTTCTCCGGGGACTCATCCACCGATGGATTGATAGGGCTCATCCACCTTACGGACACGCCGAGGAGTAGGAGTTTCATCTCCGAATCTCGTTACATCGACGAGTTTGAGGTTTGCTATTCTCCGCTTTCGTTTCTATTCGTTTTATTTCCGCTGCGCTAACTTGATTTGTAGAAAGAAACGAACGATTTGGGATCGGCTATTCACATCCCCCTCTCTAGCCGAGTCCATCGATCCTAACAAGTGGTATCAGAGCGAGGTCGCTCTTCATTGGATCAACACCCGGGGGAGCACGAGCTAGAGAATGGATCTATTTGGAGAAGATGTCACGATTCCACCTTTCTACGATTGCGACGACTTCGCGTTTTGGAAGGTAAGAATGAAGTACTTTCTTATGACTAACCTAGTTCATTGGAGTTGTGTGCAGGTAGGGTTTACTCATCCGGTGGATAAAGACGAAGAAACCCTAGAGAAGAAAAAGTGGACGAATGAGCAAATCCACCAATCCACAATCAACGATGAGGTAAGAAAATTCTTGAATTTTCATTACCTAATGACATTTTGTGTAAGGTAGGTGGATATAACAATGCCAAGGAGTTGTGGAACAACTTGGCCAAGTTCAATGAGGGAAGCTCCACTTCAAGTCATGAAGAGGAGTTAAGTGAGCCAAGTAGCTCACATCATGGAGAAGAGGAATTAGAAGTTGAGGGCTACTCAACATCTAAGGAAGAAGAGGAGGAGAGTTCTTCTTCAAGAATGGAGCAAGAGGAAGAAGCTTCTACCTCCGGAAGGGATGAAGAAGAAAGTCTTCATCCATCCTCAACCCTAGGTAACTCAAGCATTTCAATTTCAAATAAATTACACATAATGTGCTTTGAGTGTAGGGAGTATGGACATTACAAGAGTAAGTGTCCAAAGAGGGTTAGGAAGACTCCACCGACGCCAAAGATCAAGGAAGCCGGAGTCCCGATACGCAAGAGCAAGGAGCACGTGGTGTGCTTCCAATGCAAGCGAAAGGGACACTATAGGAGCCAATGTCCGAGGGGAAGGCAATCTCACAAGGACAAGAGACCGAGCACATCGATAGGGGGAGATAAGGCAAACCCTAAGGTAATCTCTAAGGCACATTCTTGCAATTCTAGTAGGATGCATGCTAGTAGCCTTATTGCTATTGTCAAGAATGATAAGCATGTTAACTTTAGGAACCAATACATGAGCTTAGGAGCCAAACATGCTAACCTAGATAAGGATAATACTAGAAATGTCAACCCTAGAATTAACCCATCTAAGGCTAAGGAAAATCTAGGTAGAAATCCCAAATCATCTAGACATATGCCTAGGAATACCTCAAAGAAAAATGAAAAATTAAAAATTGAGGTATTAGAGAAGGAGAATCAAGTCTTGAGGTCAAGACTTGATACTTTGGAAAAGGCTCTTAAGAACTTGGAGAAGTCATCTCTAGGGTTTAAGGGTCAAAAACCAATGTCCAAGGACAAGAAAGGTTTGGGTCACAAACCTAAGTCCCAAGTGGTCAAGCCCACTTATCATAATGTTCCATTCGATTATGGAACAAAATCTAGGGCTAGGAAGACCATCACCAAGGTCACAAGGGGAGTCACCCCTAGAGTGGATCTTGATGAGTCCCAAATGACCAAGGCTTTAAAGCCTAGGAGGGTCATTAGAAGGGTTGCTAGGGAAGTCATCCCTAGTGAATACTTAGTGAACCCAATGAGCTCCAATAGGTATTGGGTTCCTAGGAGCGTGATCTCATCACGCTAGATGAGTTTAAGGTATGCCAACCTTACTTGAATAGGTAGTTAACCTAATCATGGCAAAAGGTGGCACTTTAGGATTTTTCAAGGTATAATCAAGCCTTGAAAATGAAAGTGAAAATTATTCCTAAGATAATTAGGATGTGCCAACCACATTTGAGGAATTTTCTAGAGTCAATCTAGTTGGCACATAGTGATCTAAAAGTCTTGAGGATATGATTTTAGGTCTATTACACTTAGGAATATAGAATTTATGGTAAAATGATCAAAACTATCAAAAATGGCAACTAAGGCTAGAATTAGGTATTTTCTATACCTTTATGTGTTATTTGCCATATATTGCTTGTCATATGCCATGTCATGACATCATATTTATTTTATGATCATTTAAAATGTCATGATAATACTTAGGTTAGTTAAATGTCATGCTTTATTTAAGTTTCACACTTTATGCCATGACATCATGACTTTGGCACATGTTATTATGTATGATATCATTTTATGCCATGTCATCATTTCTTACATTTATAATCAATGAAATTGATTTAAGGTTAAAAACACAATTTGATATGGAGATCAAATTGATGTTTAGAAAATGCATGAGACCTTAGCCTAAGATAACCTAAACCCATATCTCACATCAAAATTGACTTGGATGTGTTTGATACACCTTAGATGTGTGTGAGATATTAGGATGATGAGTTAGGATCAAGGTGCATAGTTCTTGTACCTAGATGAGCCTAATTCAAAATTGGGGATCATAGGGAAAGCTTATGTACAAGTCATGTACATTTAGCCCAAAGATTGTGGTCCCAAATTAAAGGGTTTAAAATCATTTCAAAATTGATTTGAAAAACCTTGATGAAGCTTTTCTAGTGATAGCATTCATCATTGAGCAAAGTGATACAAAGATGAGTTAACTTTGAGCTATTTCAAAGTTTTTAAACTTTGTATCAAGATTTGAAAATGGAAGTTATTTTCATAGAAAACTATTTTTCTTTGATAGTATATGTTATGAGGAATGTATCCTCAAAATTTCACAATTTTTGGAATTTTATGTAATTTTCTAGGAGTTTCTGAATTTCGGGAGGAAAATAAGAAATTCTGATATCAGACTTGTGGACCGATCAGAGAGGATTCTGATCGGTCTAGGAAAGTGTGGATCGGTCACTAGGACCGATCCAGGAGAGTGTGGATCGATCTGGTGACCGATCCAGTGAAGGCTGATCAGTCTGGTGACCGATCAGAGCGTGCCAACCTGCTGAATTTCGACTGTTTGTCTGAAATTGCAGCTATGGAAGTGGTGTTTTAGAGTTCTAAAGGTTTGAAACTCTCCAAGACATTGTTGGTGCAATGGTCAAGGGGGAGTCGACCTTTAGGGGGAGTTTTACCTATTAGTCAAGGAGGAGTTGACTTTTAGGGGGAGTTTTTACTCCTAAAGACTTGAGTGATATGGGTTTATCACTAAGTTTATTGTTGAATTTAGTATCAAGGGGGAAATTAAGGGTTTCAATGAAAGGTATGGGACTTTCATTAGGAAGAAACTCTTGACCTTGATTCACTCCTTTTGATGTGTATCAAAAAGGGGGAGAGAATGTCTAGAGAATGTTCAAGGAAGAACATTGGAGTTAGTGGGAGAGTTTATTGATCACAACGAGTGAAGTTGTGAACAACGATAACTTACTCTTCAGGGGGAGAGTTTGTTGATGTGTGCCAATAGGGGAAGAATGAAGGGTTTAAGTTAGGCCTTCATTATCTAAGAAGGAGGTTGCCTTCTTAGAAGGAGAATGTAAGGTTGTAACTTATGTTTCAGTACCTAGTGGCATGAGGGAAGTTGAGGCTATTGGATTAACCTAACTTAAAGGTATTGTCAAACATCAAAAAGGGGGAGATTGTTGGTGCAATTTCCAGTAGGTCAAGGTTGACCTAGTTGACCAAGCGTAAACCTTGGTCATGGTTTCGATGTTTGACAATACAGAAAGACATGTAGATGGACAATGCAGGTGCAGTTGTCCATGCGGAGAGATACTGATCAGGGTCTGATCAGGTTGAATGAAGAAGAGTCAAGTAGGTCAAGGTTGACCGGATACTTGACTGGGAAGTCCTAAATGGGATGTTAGGCAGTTCGGAAAGTCCTGGTGAGTGAAGCCAGGCAGTTCGGAAAGTCCTGGTGAGTGAAGCCAGGCAGTCAGGAAATCCTGGTGAGTGAAGCCAGGTGAAAATCCTAGTGAGTGAAGCTAGGTGAAAGTGAAAGTCCTGGTGAGTGAAGCCAGGCAGTGGGAAAGTCCTGGTGAGTGAAGTCAGGCAGTTGGAAAGTCCTGGTGAGTGAAGCCGGAGAATGGTAACTGTGAGTGAGGCGGTGAAAACCCTAGGGAGTGAAGCTAGGTGAAAGTCCTGGTGAGTGAAGCCGGGCAAGGAAAAATCCAGATGGATCAAGGGTGATCGGACATCTGGTGTTGGAAAGATCAAGTGGGTCAAAGGGATTGACCGGACACTTGTTGGGGAGTCTTAGCAGGTCAAGGGAGTGACCGGATGCTAAGCATGATGTGCCAACAGGTCAAGGTTGACCGGATGTTGGTTTGGAAGGTTTGGAACTTGGTTTGGGCAAAAACCAAACTCTGGATCGATCAGTGGATCGATCCAGTGATACACTGGATATCTGGATCGGTCTGGTGACCGATCAGTAACCAAACAGTAGCCTACTGAGTGTTATCTGATCGGTCTGCAGACCGATCAGGAAACAACGATCAGAAGGCAAGAAGTTCGGGAGAAAAGGAAGGGAATGCATGCTGATCAGTCCCTGGACCGATCAGAGGAAGCTCTGATCGGTCCCCAGGACCGATCAGAGGTTCCTGGACCGATCAGGCTTCAGGCTGATCGGTCCAGAACTATCCGTTGTGAGCCAACGGTCTTCTGTCTTCTGGCTTCTTCTTCGCAGGTGGATGCAGGTCTAAGAGGGTAGAGGGCTTCTACAGTGCAAAATACTCTCTCACTCTTCTTCTGGTCCGAAGCTTCTGCTTCTTCACTGCTGTGCTCTTGAGCTTTGCTGAGCTCCGAAGCTTCGGGTGAGCTTCTACGACTGAGTTGCTTGTTGGCATTCGTCCGTGAAGTTGGTGCTTCATCCGGGACTTTAGTCGATGAGAAGGCAGACGAGTATTTGTACATTCATTGTGTATTTTGTTCTTGCTCTTCTTTGTATTTCCATATTGCTGTTGCAAGTTATTGTGGCGAGGTTTCTCCACCCACAAGGAGTACTTATTAGCCGGTTGTCCGGGGACTCATCCACCGACGGATTGATAGGGCTCGTCCACCTTACAGACACGCCGAGGAGTAGGAGTTTCATCTCCGAACCTCGTTACATCGACGAGTTTGAGGTTTGCTATTCTCCGCTTTCGTTTCTATTTGTTTTATTTCCGCTGCGCTAACTTGATTTGTAGAAAGAAACGAACGATTTGGGGTCGGCTATTCACACCCCCCTCTCTAGCCGAGTCCATCGATCCTAACACCCTTGTTGTCCTTCTCGCTAGCTGCGTCTTCCGCTCGACTTCCTACGCTCCTAAGCTCCTGCACACTTAGATATAGGCATCAAAAAATAAACAGGACCTAACTAACTTGGTTGATCACATCAAAAACAACCACGAGGTCCAACAATCTCCCTCTTTTTGATGTGCACCAACCCAAGTTTAAGTTAGGGTAAAAACAGACTAGAAGTAATTTAAAGAAATTACAAAACTAATGTTTAAAGTCTAAATTTGTAATTAAACTAAATTGCAACAAGCATAAAATTTAGTTCTGATACTAAGCATAAAAAAAATTTAACCAAAGTTAGTTTTAATTCCCCTAAACTTAACTTATACCTATTTCTCCCCCTTTGATCACAGCAAAAACGGGGTACAAGATATTTCAAAATTAATTCTAAGTTAATTTGAAGAGATTTGAAAAAGATTTTCTAAAAAGTTCTAAGTCTTTAGAAAAACTTTCTAAGATTTTCCTTAAGTTTTTGCAAAAAAAAAAATTTTAACAAAAAGAAATTTAACTTTAGAAGACTTCTTAACTTAGGGAAAAATAGTTCTAAAGATTTTCCAAAAAAAATCTAAGGAAGAATATTTTCCTAAGTATGGTAAAAAAAATTTTAAAGCATTATCTAATTTTAATTTTAATGCTTTAATAAGAAGTTAATTAAACATTTCCTTTCAATATTTTGGCTTCCAGGTCGTGGCAAGGCACTAGGCCTTCTTGGTTATTGGAGCAACAACCACTTCCTTAGACAAAGCCTCAAAATAAATTATCTGTTTAATTTTTCTTTTTCTTCTAAAAGCCTTAAAAAAATTAGTCTAGAACGGATTTTGGAACCCAATAGAGGTTCCTTCCTACAGTGTTATTTAAAAACTTAGGGGGTATATAGTTTTTAGGAATTTTCCTAAGTTGTCCCTAATGTTTTCTAATGTACCAATTTAATTTTTCATAAATCCTTAGTTTCGATTTTGGAAATTTATTTAAGCATGCATTATTTTTCAATTTCTCAATTTTAATATTTAATTTTTTATTTTCTAAATTTAAGTTATCATACATTTCTAGTGGGCATGCTTTTGCTAAGTTCAATTTTAATTCAGCATTTTTTTTTCTAATTTTGCTAGATCTTTCGTAAGCAATTTGATAAATTGAAAGGACTGATTCAAAGTGAGATCATGTACCTTACTTACCTTACTTGGTGATGCTCCCCCTTCATCGCAACTTTCTTCTTCTAATGATCCTCCCCCTTCATCTATGCTCATCTCTGAGCTGGTTTCTTCGAAAAGGTGATTAGCCATCAGTGCTAATCCCGAGAAGGCTTCGGCTTTTGACTCGGAGGATGAAGAGTTGTTCCAGGTAGCCTTCAGACTCTTGCGTTTAGGAGACTTTGGTCTTTGAAGTTTCTCCTTGTCCCTTTTCTTTAACATTATGCAATCATCTTTGATGTGTTCTTCATTGTTGCAGTTGTAGCATCGTACCGTCCTTTTGTTGTGTTGATGCTTTTTCGACTGTGATTTAAATTTGTTAGTTTTAAGGAATTTATTAAAACGTCTTACCAGTAGAGCTACTTCGGTTTCGTCGATCGACGCTTCGGAGTCGGGATCATCCTTTTCGGCTTGTAGGGCAATGTTGAGGTTCGACTTCTCTACTTGTTTAGGCTCTGCAAGTCGAGACTCATGAAGTTCAAAGGTCAAAAATAAACTTTCTAAACTACTTACCTCAAAATCCTTAGAGATGTAGTAAGCACCTACTAAAGACGCTCATTCTGGAGTCCTTGGGAAGGTGTTTAGTGCATACCGGATGGAGTCTCAGTTTGTTACCGTTTCACCGAGATTTGTCAGTTGCGTTATCAACTCCTTGATCCTTGCTTGGAGTTGCGCAACCTTCTCGCCGTTGTTCATCCGGAGATTTGTTAGTTGTGTCTGGAGGACGTCGCACCTTGCTAGCTTCGCTTCTGAGGTGCCCTCGTGGAGCTCCAGGAATTTATCCCAAAGGTCTTTGGCGAAGTCGTAGCTTCCGATCCGACTTACCTCTTGGGGCGACAGAACACTGAGCAGGTGAAATTCTGCCTTTCCGTTGGCCACGCAATCAGCTTGCTCCTTCTTCGTCCAGTTGCATTCTTCTTTGTCTTTTGGCGTTGCATATTCATACTTCATTATTAAGAGTATATCAAATTCAGTTTTAAAAAATACCTCCATTTTTCGTTTCCAAATAGCGAAGTCTTCGTCGAACTTCGAGGGATGAATGTTCACTCCGGCCATCATCTTGATCTTTGTGCTTCAGTTGGCGGTTAGTCCTTCTGAGGCTGTCGGGCTCTGATACCACTTGTTGGTGCAACGGGGCCGGCAAGAGGTGGGTGAATTGCCTGCAAAATAAGATTATACCCTCCTCAAGGCTTTCAACTTAAAATAATAGCAACTATAAAAATAATGAAATAACAGAAAAGAATTAGAGACAGGAAATTTAACTTGGTTACAACCAAGACGGTTGTTAATCCAAGGCGGTTGAACAGCTCCACTACCAGAGTCTCCTTTACTGTAGCGGAGAAGCCTTTTTACACTTAGAACGCTCACTAGTTGCTAGGAATTGATTACAAAGTTGATTGCTTGAATGAATGAATATTTCTTACCTCCAGGGGCCTTTAAATAGCTCTTGAAAATCCTATCTCGAAGGTCTAACGCGCCTCCAACAAGGTCCAAGGCACCTCTAGCCAAGTCAATCGGATAAAACTTTATCCGATTGCAAACGACAAGTTTTACTAGGTCTGAGGCGCCTCAAATGGCCTTGGAGGCGCCTTTGACTAGGTCTGAGGTGCCTCCAAGCTGTCTGAACCGCCTTAGACAGTGGAAGCAGCTGAGGCGCCTTCAACATTAGTCTGAGGCGCCTCTGGCTAGCTTCTTCAGCTCCTTTTGGCTTCCTTTCTCCTTCCGAAGCTTCGATTGATTGGGTGATTACGGCCAACCGAAATAGGGCTCACCCGAACCTAATTTCCAGCCTTTTCCTCGAGCAGTCTTTCATCCCGGCTTTACGTCCCTCGAACGTCATGCACGTTCTTCTCACCCACCGGTGTATTCTTCCGCAGCTTTCTCGTCCTTCGAACGCATCGAGTCCGTCGGCTCCCTTCCTGTGTCGTCCTTCTCACTAGCTGCGTCTTCCGCTCAACTTCCTGCGCTCCTAGGCTCCTGCACACTTAGACACAGGGATCAAAAAACAAACAAGACCTAACTAACTTGATTAATCACATCAAAACAACCACGAGGTCCAACAAATAGTGCATGAACATAAAATAAACAAATAGAGTATGCCAAAAGGTATACAGTCTCATAAGGGAAGTAGCAGATACTAAAATAAAATCATAATAAATATTCATACCTGAAACTATATCCTAGGCTAGTAATAAAAGGTCAGAAGTAGTACTAATCTGCTATAGTACTGTTCATAGCTACAGAGATAACATATAAGGTATATAAACATTTCCAATAAATAAACCAATGTTTAAACACCTACAATGAAAGCATATCTCAACATAAGGAAGCATATCAGCATAAGTGAACAATAGCAGTAAGTAAGCAATAACAGCATATGTAAACAGCAGCAGCCAAAGCAAGTATAATAACAGCGTATGCACGGATAGTCACCCCACCCACCTCACTGCACCATGACCCCTGTATGGTCGAGAGGTCGGATCGATGACAACTGTACCACTCAAAGGTCGCCACTCCTCTCAAGTGACCGAGTGGATATGTGCTGAGTAGCTAACTAGCTACACAGCGAAGGGGGTCCCTGCTGCTTGCAACTCCAGCTACCACTACCCACAAGTGGCTGAGTGTGGCACGATAGGACAAGCGACATCAACTCCAGCTACCACTCTATCGAGTGACCGAGGATGCGGCCCTAGTCAACGACTCTCTGGACTGTAAGGAAGAATTTGTTGTTGACATATATGCAATGATATGATGCGCCAAATGCAACAGTCATCATACAAATATAAGTAGAAATTAGGTATGCTACATGAAGCCAGCATGCTCAATACGATACATAAACAAACAATAGTCATCATACCAATATAAGTAAAAATTAGGTATGTTACATGAAGCCAACATGCTCAATATAGTACATAAATAAACAACAGTCAAAGCATACAAATATGGTATCTAGTATCTGCTACTTATCATGGACAACAACCAAAGACTGTATAAATATGGAAACGAATATCTCAAAAATCACGTGGAAGTATCAAGCGCAGGAAAAATAAGAATGGAGTCAAGGTAAAACAGTCCTTATCCAAAATAGTTCATGCACTAAGTTCAAAGAACTACAGAATCAAGGTAAGAAGTACCCACCTTTATATGTAGATCGTGTCAACCGTCTTCAACAAGTCCAAAAGATCACATCCAATTCGAATCCTACAAATACAGGATACGAGACAAAACTAAAGATCTATAATATGCATATTAATCAATCTACCCCTCTTCCGTGACTCTACTAATTAATTAGTAGGTAACCTTTAATTGCTCCTCAAACCTAAGTAAATCAAATAATTCAGTTAGTTATCAAATTAATTAAGCTAACTTAGTTTACCCTTAGTTGATCTCCAAATCAATTAATCAATTGAACAGATTATTCAAACATTAATCCATAAATCAATATACCTACATTTACCTCTATTTGATAAATACGAGTAGTTAATCAATCATTATTCAATTAACTCATCTACTATTAATCCATTTCATCAATTCCTTAATATCATAATTAACCAAGTGATAAATTCATATCTTAATTAATCACCCAATTAACTAACCAATTAAACAAGTTAGTTAATCACTTGCTAATTAATCGAAACATGACAACCTCTACTCCTCAACATATCCTACCTTAATAAAAGCATACTTTTAATTTAACTAGTATTTCTATTACTGTGGATTTCGATGGCGAGAGCAACGCAAGCACGGGCATGGCCTTGAACTCCTTGAAGCTAATGGGTTTGTCACCATCGCGGTTGGATCATTCGGCGGCGTTGGGCACCGGAGGCACAACAATGCTCCCTGGAGGTGGAACACAGCGACGGCGAGGCTACTTCGACGCGAGCATGCGAGGACTACCAGACATCTGATCACGGTGGCTGGCGGCAAAGACGCGCGTGGCAATGACGATGGTGGTGGGATGGCAGCAACCGCTCGTTAACAAGATGGTATCGCGGTCCTGCGGACACAGACGTCACACAGGCTCGGCGGTCATGAGGGCGCGGCGGTCGCACGCTCGGCGGTCGCGGCGGTCGCGGCGGTCACGGTGGTTGTGGCGGTCGCGGGGGAAACGACCGCGAGGAGGCGGCTAGGGCATGGCGGGTGGTCAGCGATCTACCGAGGGAAAAATCGCAAGAGGGAAAGGGCGGCGGAGCTTCGGCGAGGTCGGGGAAAGAAGAGGTCGGCGGAGGAGACAGGGGCGGCGTCACGAGGTGAGGGGAGAAGGGATCGGGAATTAGGGGATGAGGAATTAGGTTTAATATTTATAATTTAGGTTTTGATTAATTCAACTATATGTTAATCAAATTAATCAATTCTCACCTTTGGGAATTCCAAACAGACTTTTCTCGAGCCCATAAGTGCATCCCCTTTAAATACGTCGTACGAGCTCCGTTTAATTCCAGAAAAATTTCTCAAAATTCTCAAAAATTTCGTTAAGGCTATTAACCTATTAAACCTTATTATTTAATTAATATTTAGTATGATATTTTACATGGATTTTGTGGTGGGATTGCCTAGGACACGACGAGGCCATGACGCGATTTGAGTAATCATTGATCGATTAACCAAATCCACACACTTCTTAGCGATTCGGAAGACCGATACTCTGGGTCAATTGGCAGAGCTATATCGTCGGAAGATCATCAGATTGTATGGTGTTCCTTTGAGCATTATATCGGATAGAGACCCATAGTTCACGTCCCGGTTCTGGCAGAGTGTCCAGCAGGCCTTGGGCACACAACTCCGTTTCAGTACAACATTCCATTCGCAAACAGATGGCCAGTCAAAGCGGACCATTCAGACATTGGAGGACTTATTGAGGTCTTGCGTTATGGATTTCGGAGGCAACTGGGAGGACCACTTGCCATTAATAGAGTTCGCCTACAACAACAGCTATCATTCGGTTATCTGGATGGCACCGTTTGAAGTGTTGTATGGTAGTCCTTGTCGGACACCCACCCTCTGGGAGGACATTGGGGAGACCCAGTTGCTAGGACCTCAGAGAGCTCAGTAGTACATTTTTCTTTTTTATCACATTTTTCTCTTATTTGAGGGTATTTTGGTAAAAAAAATTCATTAACCCCGGAATCAAGAAAAACCTCAGTTTTTCGAGGTTTTCCGATTCCGGGTTGCATGCCCCTTTTGCTAACGTGTCGGGCATGGAACATTATTCGGGAATTATCGATTACCTAAACCAAACAAAGTTTTCGTTGATAACCTTGGATGGATAACCAAGGTCATCAAGGATAACCCCCAACCAAACGCACCCTAAGATGTGTCGTAGTGCTATAGGGAGAGAAAGAGTTCACGTCCCGATTAACCAAATCCACACACTTCTTAGCGATTCAGAAGACCGATACTCTGGGTCAATTGGCAAAGCTATATCGTCGGAAGATCATCAGATTGCATAGTATTCCTTTGAGCATTATATCGAATAGAGACCCATGGTTCATGTCCCTGTTCTGGCAGAGTCTGCAGCAGGCCTTGGGCACACAGCTTCGTTTTAGTACAGCATTCCATCCGCAGACAGATGGGCAGTCAGAGCGGGCCATTCAGACATTGAAGGACTTACTGAGGTCTTCCGTTATGGATTTCGGAGGCAGCTGGGAGGACCACTTGCCATTAGTAGAGTTCGCCTACAACAACAACTATCATTCGGTTATCCGGATGGCACCGTTTGAAGCGTTGTATGGTAGGCCTTGTCAGACACCCACCCTCTGGGAGGAGGTTGGGGAGACCCAGCTGCTAGGACCTCAGAGAGCTCAGTAGTACATTTTTCTTTTTATCACATTTTTCTCTTATTCGAGTGTATTTTGGGTAAAAAAATTCCATTAACCCCGGAATCAAGAAAAACCTCAATTTTTCGATTCCGGGTTGCATGCCTCTTTTGCTGACGTGTTGGGCATGGAACATTATTCGGGAATTATCGATTACCTAAATCAAACAAGGTTTTTATTGATAACCTTGGATGGATAAACAAGGTCATCAAGGATAAGCCCTAACCAAACGCACCATAAGATCTGTCGTAGTGCTATAGGGAGAGAAAGAGTTCATCAAAGAATTTTTCCAAGAATAGCTACTTATAGCCTCTGAGAAATATAAAAAGGTATGACTCTTCATATTCTCCATAATCATCATTATGATGACTTTTCAAATTTTCCATTAATCATCATGATTATGACTATTTGAATTTTCTCTTCTTTGGATCAAATAAATCCATATTTGATCTTGATCTCGACTAGCTTCCGATATTTTAGAATTAATTAATAATTCAATTAATTCTAATTTAGAAATAGTAAAATTGATTAACTTTAATATCCACTAAAATAATCAATTATGGATAATGTTCATATCTACGTGTTATGCGTGCGATCCTTTAAGTTTTATACACGAAGATAGTATAAATTCATACACAGACTAAGGTAACTATCTAACAATAATTTTTAGTCACCTAATGCGATAAAATTAATATTGGTCATAAACTATAAACTACAATGAACTGATTACTGTGTAATTTAATCTCTTCATCTAAACCTGCATCCCAATTAATTCGGTACATTATGCGTCATCACCAAATTAATTATTTTACTTGATTTCCAAGATATAATAGACTCCTCTTAAATGATTAAATCATTCCTCCCATGGCTATAGATTTTGAGTCACTAATATCTCTATTAAGCGGTCAGGATCTTAACTCCTAATCCAAGAGAGTGATGAATCCTCTATTAACTCAACACTATTCTCTCTACACTTTGGCATACACCCAACTACCGTATTAATCACAATCCATAAAGATTGCTTTTAACGACGACAAAATATATAACTCCATGCATAGAATAAATGAAGGTCTCAAGTCAAAAAATCAATTACACTCGTTCATAAGAGGAAAGATAATGATGCTTAATATGTGGTCTCCTCTTAATCGAGTCGTATCCAGTGTACCTCTAAACTCAAGACACCCCCAAATACAACTTGAATATTTATTCCTTAGTCTATCTCGACCTAGTCTACTTAGCATTGATTTAGATATTCATGTCCCCTCTAGATATCTATTTGATAAAGAACTATTTTTATATTAATATATCCATTAATATATAAGATTTTATCATTAATCATATATATACAGAAAAATAAATAATTAATGATAAATACTTGTCTTTATGAAATAGTTATCCATAAAATACATAAGAAATATATTGACATATAAGTACTTACACTAACAAACCCAAGATTATTCGATTTAAAAAATTAGGTATCTTGTGCCAATTTTAAAAAAAAAAAAAATAAGAGGAAACCTTTCTCAAAGATTTTGAATACGAGTTTAACTTTATATGATAAATTTGTTAGGACTTTAAAAAGGTTTATAATAAATTTTTTAATTTTAAAATTCTATAATAAATTTATTAGAACAATTATGACAATAAAAGACAACTCGAAATTTGACAGTCGAGTATAACATACACATACGATAAATATCGACCTTCTCAACCGAACGATCCAATGCTCGACAACGAGTGATTTCACTGTCATGCGCAGCCAACATGCAGCAAAGAAGTAAATGATGCTGATCGAGCGATCTTTTGGATGAAGGGATTTTATTTCCAAGAAATTATTCTACGGAAATTCGATCCTGCTGTGACAAAATCTACGAGAGTTTTCATAGTTCAGCAAAATATTGTTCCAAATATTAGTCACTTCATCAGCGAAGTCACACCCTAAAAGCAAACAATAGCTGCTACTAATACCGCAGATGAGATAAACAAGCAAAGACGCCAAATTCGAGCTCTGAAATATAGTAAGAACCCGCCATTACTCTGAACTAAGTTTCTCATTCACTCAAGAAGGTCGTATAACAAACAGAGCTGCTGAATTAAAGAGAGCAGCAGAGGGAAGACAACGCCAACTAATCTCAAATCGCTACATGGTCATCGTCATCGCGCACCCGCAGCAGAAAAAGAAGAGCTTGGCGAGGGAATGCCAATCTCCACCCAGGGGGCCTTCCTCGGTTGGCCACCGCCCGGAGACGCCAGCACACGCAGGCCGCCACGCAGATGACGTGTGGGCCCCAATTGATGCTGCGGAACAACAGCACCATCGCCGTCTCGTTCAGGATCCCCGTGTGAGTATCGCTGGCGTAGGCATAGCCGCCAATGATCGGGGAGGCGGCGCCGCGGTCGGCTTCGACGGATGCAGTTTTCATTCTTTCTACTCTGCTCCATCGATCTCTTGCCTCCATCACATCCTAAGTTCCTAACTGCCAAGTTTTCTTGTTTGCAATGTATCGAAATGAATTGAATGTCCATTCGCACAAGAACATTAGAACAAAAAGGCTGCGCAGAAATAGAATGGAGCAAACAGATTTAATTTGTATTGGATCGGTTGCAAAATAATTATGCCGTTTATATTATAAAATGAGTTCCTCCAAATGGGGACATGATCTGAACTTCTAAGCCGCCGTATGTGCATATCTCTGCGTGCCATAGTATGGATCAACTCTTTTCATTGCGGATATAAAAACCAAAAAGCCCTCATGGAAACGACAATAAAATTAATTCAATTTCTAGTTTTATTATAATTCTCTCTGCCATCGAAGTCAAATAGTAGTAATGTGGCATCGACATGCTGTATGTCCAATCCATTTGGCATATGGTAACTTGCCAAAAAAAAATAAGTAATTATTACAAACTGCAATTATTAACTTGAACATGATCAAGAATAGAGAGAAGGCAAGATGTGGTCAACGTTATCTAGATATGGCTTCATGTTGTCCCCAAAACGCAGGGGCCAACTCTCGACCACCCAAGAATCCAACCCTATCTGCTCTGCAAAAGCCAAACCATGTTCCTCTACACTATTTTAGCCAGTCAATTGTTTTCCAATATAAACAACTTTGCCTCCTTTTCTGCACAAGGATTGCCTTCTCCTCCCTCCATCTTTCTCACTTGCAGGCTCACTGCCCAACCCTGCTTCTCTCTCTGGTAAGCATGCCTCCTCTCACTACTGCAACCATTTCATTAGCTATGCAGTTTATGTTACCGATTTCCGGTTTCTTTTAGCAATTTTATGGCATTCTAATATTGCCTCCTTGTGTTACCGGTTGTACTCATTGTGTGCATGTGAGTAGCATGCATGGTCCAATGACTTTTTCATTGTACTTTTTATCTTTTAAACCTATTTTTTTCTTTCTGGATTTATTGTGTTTGAAACTCTAGGATAAAACATATCTCGGCAGTTATTTTCTTTTTGGTGTTTATATTCCCTTTTGGGAGTCTTATCTTCTTTTCTTTAAACCCAAGGGAGTATAGTGCAAGGAGAGAAAGAGGAAATTACCGAGTTGACTTTTTGAAGAAACTGGAATCATTGGGATTATGGTTTGTGAGAGGATCCAATTCCAGTGATAGTATTTGATGCTTTGACCATTTCATGTTTCTATTTGGTTATGCTATACAGCCAAACCATATCTGTTTCAAGATTTGACTTTTACTCTATGGAACATCAAGCTATTTCATTTCAAAACATGTGTTTTTAAGAGAAGATGAAGAACAAGGGCTTCTTTTTTCTAATATGAATAGGATACGCCAAAAGGAAATTACTATAGCATATATTCTGATCAAATATGGGTTTCTGATTTTGATGTTCTTCCCTTGTATTGATTGCTTGTATTGGAAGGTCTGCGAGGGTAGCAGAAAGGCAACATGGCTAAAATGATGGTGTCTCCCATGCAATGCAAAATGGATTTTCCAGGCAAATCATTTCAGGCAGGGTCCATGCTAACATCAAAGATGTGGAATTCTTCAATGTTAAATGCTCAAAGACCTAAAACTAGAAGATGCATTTCTGCATTCAAAGTGCTCGCTGTAAAGTCTGAAAATGGTGTTGTGCCTAGGTTGGAGTACTTACTTAATCTGGACACAAAACCTTACACTGATAAAATCATCGCTGAATACATCTGGTATGCCACAAGCATCTCTGTTCATAATTTCTGAACCTTATAGAACTAGTCTATAAGATGAAGTAACGTGACTTTGAAAGAATAATAGAATGCAAAATCTTAGCTCAGTTACTTGTTTTTTCTATTACATCAAGTTTTATTTTAGCACCAAAAAAAAATTGTTAACGTAATGAATAACAGTATGAATTATACCTGCAGTTTAGTCTTGCTTAAAGTTCAATGGAGGATAAGCTCCATATAGTTGTCACTAACTTAAGCCTAATTTAATTTAAAGCACAACTTATTCTATATATGACAGAACTTATTTTGGATACCTGATATTATGTGGGTATTGGATGTAATAAAATCTTTCTCAACTTCAACTAGGATCGGAGGAACTGGTATTGACCTCCGAAGCAAATCAAGGGTATGTGTTTTTTAACATCTATTTTGGCTGTTTCTATAAGAGCAATCAAGCAGAGACCTGTAGAAAAATATTTTTCTCATGTTTGTTAACAGTTTTTAAACATGGTCAGACTATATCAAGTCCTGTGGAACACCCATCTGAGTTGCCAAAATGGAACTATGATGGATCAAGCACTGGTCAAGCTCCCGGAGAAGATAGTGAAGTTATTCTATAGTAAGATAGATAATGCTTAGTCTTTATGTTTTGTCTCTATCAAGATTGCAAAATGAAAGTTCTCAGTTTCCTTTGTTCTAAGCTATTACTTTTATCAACAGTCCTCAAGCTATTTTTAAGGATCCATTTCGAGGAGGAAACAATATATTGGTTAGTATATTCTGCTGGTACAAATTTTCTGATCTCAAACAAACAAGCAAAAAGTTAAAAAGTTTCGAACTTACACTAATTACTTCTTGAGCATTGACACATGTTTGTTATGAAGGTAATTTGTGATTCATATACTCCAAGTGGAGAGCCTATCCCTACCAACAAGAGACACAGAGCTGCGCAGATATTCAGTGACCAAAAGGTCATTGACGAAGTTCCTTGGTAAGATAAAGCATAGTTGTCTTGAGACCACCAGTTCCTTTTCTTGTGCAGTTGTGTAATAGATCCGTCTTGTTTTCAATTTGCCAAACTAAGATGTTTTCTTTATAATACTGTACAATACTTGTAGGTATGGTATCGAGCAAGAGTACACCTTACTTCAAACTAACGTGAAGTGGCCTCTTGGCTGGCCTGTGGGAGGCTATCCTGGCCCTCAGGTAACTTATTTTTCATTTTCCTGGCAACCACTTGAATTATGTCAAGAAGATGAGAATGAAAGGAGGAGCTACACTATCACAATTATTCTAGTTATTCCTTAATTTGCCCATCAAAAGAGGGATAAAAACACGAGAAAAACTGATACATCCTCTATGTTACACTTCTTGGTTTCTAACACGTTAATAATCATAGACAATATAATATCGCAGGGGCCTTACTACTGTGCGGTAGGTGCTGATAAGACGTTTGGTCGTGATATCTCAGATGCTCATTACAAGGCATGTCTGTATGCTGGAATCAACATAAGTGGAACTAATGGGGAGGTTATGCCTGGCCAGGTATTGTTTCCTTCTGTTTCTTGAGTGCAATACTGATCTTTATTTCATTCATATGTTGATCTCCTAAAATTTTGACATTACTGAAACACTAATTCTATTAAAATAATATCTTGCTTTCCTCAGTATACTATTTGGTAGATGGTTCCATATTAATGTACGATTTCTCAAATGACAATTGGTATTTTTCAGAAGTTTCACTGTTAGGATAGAAATTGTATCATGGTCTATGATGTTCTTTCTTCAGATATATTTGAGGCTTTCTCAACTTCAATAGATAGATAACGGAAGATGTATTTATGCAGTGGGAGTACCAAGTTGGACCCAGCGTCGGAATTGAAGCAGGGGATCACATATGGGCTTCAAGATACATTCTTGAGGTAATGTTTTTTTCTCTCCCCAATCTCAAAACAGAAGGAAAGATTGAGCAACATTTTATTGTTTTCCTTAATCTTTCATGAAATTTGTATTGTCTATTTATCTTAGAGATCTCTTTTCTATAAAATGCTTGAATGTTACATGTGTTGGTGCAAAAACCACAGCTTAATCTCCATTTAGCATCTTGATATTTGTTACTGCTACATATTCAGAAAGGAAGTACTTGTTTGAAACGATGAGATCCTGATCACTCAAGTTATTCGAGATCATTTTTGTTTCAATTTTTTCTCAGTTTTTTAACATAAGATATGATGATTATTTACGATCAAGAATTCTTGGTGTTCAAGTCCTTTTTTTCACTTAATGATTATGTTTTTGCCATATCTAGAGAATTACTGAGCAAGCAGGAGTTGTTCTTACTCTTGATCCAAAACCAATTGAGGTACTTGCATTCTTTGTTCGAAATGCATTGACTTTTATGTGCGGATATATCAGAAATAATTTTGAGTTGTTCGTAATGCGGTTAGGGTGACTGGAATGGTGCCGGATGCCACACGAATTACAGGTAAGAGGTCCATGTGGAGTTAAGTCTTTTGAAAAAAATTGTATCATAGTTCTTCTTTCCGACAAATATGTTTTTTGTTAAAATTGTCAATATGTTCATCTGATTGACTTGATTTAGATGCTTGGTAATGCAGCACCAAGAGCATGAGAGAAGAAGGTGGCTTTGAAGTAATAAAGAAGGCAATCCTCAACCTGTCGCTCAGGCACAAGGAGCACATCAGTGCATATGGAGAAGGTAATGAAAGGAGGTTGACCGGGAAACATGAGACAGCGAGCATAAACACCTTTTCCTGGGTACATAACTGAAAACTTACTTCACATTTTTCTTTGATTTTGCCTATTTTGAATGCTTAGAATGTTCAGTAAGAACTTTGTAACAGGGAGTCGCGAATCGTGGTTGCTCCATTCGCGTGGGACGTGAAACTGAAAAGCAAGGCAAAGGTTTGTTCTCATTTTTCCATGCCTGCCTTTTCTTTGTCAAGATCATGCATGTCATATAAGTTTGGAAGAAGAGTTCCATCTTCGACTTGGTTTCGAATAATTTCAGGATACTTGGAGGATCGTCGGCCAGCTTCAAACATGGACCCCTATGTGGTGATCTCACTTTTGGCTGAAACTACGATTCTTTGGCAACCCACACTCGAAGCAGAGGCTCGTGCTGCTAAGGAGCTGCAGTTGCAAGTGTGAGTATTCTTAATGGTGAAGCCTCGATCCTCAATATCGCGATATTCATGTATTCAATCAGTCTATTTGGTACTTGTTATTGTCATTGTACAATTTCCACATGAATGGCTTTCTAGCGTTGTGTACTTCTTTAATCTCAGTCCTTTTAACTTGTCAACTGAAGGGCATCCATTGGTTTTGTTTATTCGATATCATAATATTCAGATTCAGCAAAGAATAAGGCCGTGCAATATTTAAAATTCAGAAATAGAACATATTAGTCTTCATCAAATTCATTCCTATTCAATGAAGTTTAATTATTTATGTGAGTGAAAGGGCATTTACCATTAATTACTCCTAAAAAATGTAGAATATCTTCAATTAAAGAATTAATTATAATCCTTGAACATTGTATTATTTCATTTGTTATATGAAGACAAAATTCACAAGAAATGAAAAGGTACTAAAGGTTTTATAATGGTCTGGAGCTCAAAATGTTCAAAGATTGCTACGAGTTCAGTTAATTCATTGCTAGATATGACTTGAGGTTGATTATAATTCAGGTTTAAGCTCGAAATTGCCAATAAATAATAAATAGTAGCAGATTTTTTTAATTATTAAATGATTTGATTGATCACTATTTTTTCTTAACTAATAAGACGTTCGATTAGATGGAAGATTCAGTAAACCTTTTGTTTGGGGGCAATCAATCAAATATATTAAATTTGATATATAGAAAATATTTTGTGGAACTGTAATTTCCTATTATTCCACAACCAATTGGCAGTAAGAACTGTTATTTTCTATTATTCTGCAACTAATTTGTAGAATCAATCTATAGAAATAATGAGTAATGATACTCGGATGGGAAAAATATTAGATAAAATTTAAGAAATAGGCACATAAATTAGTAGTCTATTATTTTTATTTTAATATGTCTCGTGAGATTTTTCTTTTACATGTCATTTTTCATAAATAACTGTCTCCGCAATGCCAATAGACAAAGACTACGCAAGCAACGATGCCAGTCATCGAGGTGTGGGAAGAGAACTTGTTAGAGTAATTTGACTTGATTGCCCTTCTCCGCCCCATCTTCCCAATCGTCGCCTTGGACACCGAGTTCTCTGGATTCCTGCGCTTCACCTCTCGCCACGCCTCCGAGGTGGAGAGATATTCCGACCGCAAGTACAACGTCGACAATCTACGCATCATCCAGCTTGGCATCGCCCTTTTTTATGCTATCGTCAACCAGCCAATGCCCCGCGTGGCATGGCAGATCAATTTTTCTGATTTTGACCCCGACGTGGATTATTGCTCGCCGGAGCCCATGCGCATGTTGAAGAACAGCGGCATCAACCTATAGAGAAACCGACGTGAGGGTGTTTCTTCTGTTCGTTGTGCCGCTCTGCTCCGAGAGAAGTCGTTCGGCCACCACCACCACAACGGTTCATTTGTGACATTCCACAGCCCCTACGTGACCAGTGGAAAGCCGCTACCGGAGACGCTGAGCGAGTTCATAGCGGCTGCGAGTAGTATTTTCAACGGAAGACTTTACGACCTCAAGTACATGGCGAGACTCTGCCATGGTGATCTCCTTGGCGGAGAGCTTGACCTGATGAAGCTTGCGAGTCTATTGAACGTGGAGGCCAATGGAGTGGCTTGTTGGAAATTAAACTTTATTTTTAAAGATAGAAGTTGTTGATAAAGTTTGTGAAGATAAATGATGAGGTGATAATTTTTGATGAAAGTTTGTGATATGATAGAATTTGATGAGGTGACAATGATAAAAATAAGAGTTTCATGAAGATAGAATAAAAAAAAATCTAGTGTTTATCTAATAAGTGTATAAATATGTACTTTTTTTCAATGAATGAAGTAAGTTGAATTTTTGTTTTATTCTTCTTCTCTTTCACGTAGAGATTCTTCTCCTCTTCCACATTATTTTCTCCCATAATTTCTTTTATTTCTTCTATAATAATTCTTTTTCTAATAAAGTGGTATCAGAGTCATGTCTAATGAAGGTATGGTTCCCTTCCAAGTTCCAAGACTCAAGGCGAGTAATTATGATAATTGGAATATCAAGATGAAGGCACTTCTTGGAGCTCATGATGTTTGGGAGATTATAGAAAAAGGCTACGTTAAGCCACATGATAACTCGATACTATCTTCAATTGAAAAAGACAGTCTAAGAGATTTAAGAAAGAGACAAAAAAGCTCTCTTCCTTATTTATCAAACTTTAGATGAGGACGGTTTTAAGAAAATCTCAAATGCTACTTCGGTCAAACAAGTATGGGAAAAGCTCCAAGTCTCATATCAAGGAGAAGAAAAGGTAAAAAAGGTAACACTTCAAACATTAAGGACAATTTGATGCTCTTTGTATAAAGGAAGGCGAATTGGTATCCGATTACTTTTTTAGAGTCTCTACCATTTTCAATCAACTAAAGAGAAATGATGAGAAACTAGAAGAAGTAACTATCATTGAGAAAATTCTTCGATCACTGGATTCAAAATTTGATAGCATTACAACCATCATAGAAAAGACCAAGGATCTACAAGCCATGATAATAGAGCAACTCCTGAGTTCATTACAAGCCCATGAAGGAAAGAAGAAGATAAATAAAGAAATTACTCAACAACTCCTAAAGATGTCTCTTCAACCGACAAAGAAAGATGAAAGCTTCAATAACAATAAAAGTCAACGTGGAAGAGGTCATGGATCTGGGCGAGGCCGTCCTAATGAGAAAGGATGGGTTTCCAACAACAATAATGAAAGAGGAGAACATTCAACAAGAGGACATGGAAGAGAGTACACAAACTCGAGGTATGATACATCTCAAGTTAAGTGCTACAATTGTGACAAATTTGGGCATTATGCTAAAGAGTATAGATCGCCCAAGAACAAAGTATATGAAAGAGCAAACTATATAGAAGAAAGGAAAGAAGAAAATGTCACTCTACTGCTAGCATATAAAGATAATGAAAGAGGCGTACATACAATTTGGTATCTCGACACTGGTGCAAGCAACCATATGTGTAGGAAAAGGAACATGTTCGTAGAGCTTGATGAATCAGTTGGTGGTAATATATCCTTCGGAGATGAATCAAAGATTGAGGTGAAAGGCAAAGGTAATATTCTCATCCGTTTGAAGAATGGAAAGCATGAATTTATCTCAAATATTTTTTTTTATGCCAAATATGAAGAGTAACATTTTGAGCTTAGGACAACTCTTGGAAAAAGGATATGATATTCATCTAAAAGATAATATCCTTATCTTGAAAGATGATATTGGTTGCTTAATTGCTAAAGTACCTATGTCAAGAAATAGAATGTTCTTGCTTAATATTCAAAATGATATTATCAATTGTCTCAAAGCTTATTATAAAGGTATCACTTGGCTATGACATCTTCGATTTGGGCATTTCGATTTTGGAGGACTAGAATTTCTTTCAAAGAAGGAGATAGTAAGAGGACTACCATGCATCAAACATCCTGATCAATTATGTGAAGCATGTCTATGTGGGAAGCAATTTAAAAGAGGTTTTCCAAAGGAGTCAAATTCAAGAGCTAAAAAGTCACTTAAACTTATACACACGAATGTTTGCAGCCCGATAAAACCAAGTTCACTTGGTAAGAGTAATTATTTCATTCTTTTGATAGATGACTTTTCTCAGAAAACTTGGATATACTTCTTGAAGCAAAAATCGGAGGTCTTCGGTATATTCAAGAAATTTAAAGCTATCGTAGAAAAGGAGAGCGGTCTCGAGATCAAAGTTATGCGTTCTGATCGAGGAAGAGAATTTACCTCAAAGGACTTTCAAGAATTTTGTGAAGCCAACAGAATACGACGACCCTTGATGGTTCCAAGATCCCCTCAATAAAATGGAGTGGCGCAAAGAAAGAATCGAACCATCCTTGACATGGCAAGGAGCACTCTCAAAAGTAAGAGGCTACCAAAGGAACTGTGGGTAGAAGCGGTTGTATGTACAGTATACTTATCCAACCGATCATCAACAAGGAGTGTGTGGGGCAAGACACCACAAGAAGCATGGAGCGGAAGGAAAAATGGAATTTCTCATCTAAGAGTTTTTGGGAGTATAGCTCACGTTTATGTGCCTGATGAAGCAAGAAGCAAACTGGATGATAAAGTAGGATCGTTGCGGCCGGCTAGGAGGGGGTTGTTGGATATCCTGCTAACACAAAAAGACAAACCCTCCTCGAACTCTTTAAACTAACACTTGCATAAATAATAAAGTAAGCTGATAAATTAAAAGCATAAAGAAAAAGCGAGGCACAAAAGGTTTACATGGTTACAACCGATGTGGTTGTTAATCCAAGGAAGATTAAGCTCACTAAAAATCTCCTTCAGGCGGAGAAGCCTCGTACAGCAATGTAGCGCAGAAAACAGAAGCTAAACTAGAACAGAAGCGCACAAGTATTTGGAATTACAATTTTGAGTTCATTGAAAAGTTTCTGGACCAAGACTATATTTATAGCCTTGGTCGGGGCGCCTGGAAGGGTTCCGGGCGCCTGGAAGGGTTCCGGGCGCCCTAGGGGGGATAAAACTTATCCCCCAACGTTCAGATCAAGTCAAAACTCGATCTGCTCAATTTTACTGCTCAGGGCGCCCCGGACTGCTCCGGGCGCCCCGGACTGCTCTGGGCGCCCCGGAGCCCAAAGTCAACAGTTGTTGACTTTTTCGTCCGGGACTTCTTCTCTGGTTCAGTCCCGCCTCGATCCGGTTCTTCTCCTCCGGATCCGCTCGCTTGGGTGATCTCTACCATCCGGAAAAGGGCTCACCCGAACCCAACTTCCGGTCTTCTCGAGCAGCCTTCCGCTCGGCTTCTCATCCCTCGGAATCATTGCGTGTTTCCTTCTCGTCCACCAGCGTACTCATCCGCAGTCTTTGTCCCTCGGTCACACCGCATGCCGACCTTCTCGCTAGCTACGTCTCTTGCTCCTCGAGCAATCTTCCGCTCCGGCTTTCGTCCCTCGGAACCACCGCACGCTTCCGCAGCACCTCGTCCCTCGGACTGCCGTCCTTCTCGCTAACTGCGTCTTCCGCTCGACTACATGTGTTCTTAAGCTCCTGCACACTTAGACACAAGGTTAGAAACAAACAGGGTCTAACTTAACTTATTGATCACACCAAAACAACCTTGGGGTTCCAACAATCTCCTCCTTTTTGGTGTGATCAACCCAAGTTAAGCTAGGGTCAAAAATAGATATGAAATTAAAAATTTATTGCAATAACATGCAACATGATAGAAAAAATTAAATTTCAACCATTCCAAATTTTAATTTTCAATTTGCTACCTCCCCCTAGACTTATACTTCCCCTTCTCCCCCTTTGATCACAATAAAAATGGGGTACAACAAGAATCTAAGGGTTAATATAATGAAAATATATATCAATGATTTTCAAGGAAAATATTTCCAAGTCAAGGAAAATTTCTGAGTCAAGAAATAACTTTTGAAAAAAAAATTTCAAGTATTTGTCATCAAAAAACTTTCTAAGCTGAAAAGTTTATGCAAGAAAATTTAAGAGAATTGATAACATTAAAAGAAATTTTCTATGCATTTATTTATTTATTTATATATTCTAATGCTTTTATCAGAAAATTTTAAATTTCCATTTTAATTTATCATAATTTCTTAACTTTGAAGCAAGAAACTTTGAGCATGTAGAAATTTGTGCAAATTGTAACATGTCATTTTCTATTGTATTTTGAATTCCTAATTTGCAAAGATACTTCAATAATATAAACTTGATAAAGTTTTTCAACAATACTTCTGATTTGCAAACTTCCTTCGACAAAATATTTTGTAATTTGCAAAAGTATTTTGACAACATAAATTTGCAACAATCTGTGGATAATAGATTTACTACTCCAAAAAACTCTTTCGATAATATCTCTAATTTGCAAACTTTGTTCGAAAAAATGTTTCGAAATTTGTAAGATTCTTTTGTCAAATCATTTTGCGATTCGAAAAACTCTTTCAACGAGATAATTTGTACTTCGGGAAAATTTTTAGATTCGGAAAAAGTTTTCGAAAAAATACTTTGTGATTCGCAAGAATCTTTCGTCAAAACATTTTGTAATTCGAAATTTTTTTCTGATGATTCAATTTTTTATTTGCAAAAATTTTCATGTAATTTGATTAATTGAACCAGTTGTTCAGAGGGTAGAGGTCATACCTTACTTACCTCGTCAGTCGTTGATTCTCCCCTGTTGAGTTGCTTTCTTCCAATATCTCTCCCCCTTCATTGATGCTCACTTGGGATGAGCTTTCTGTGTCCTCGGGATGGAGATCGACTATCTCGACAGTTTCCTTATTCTCGGACTGTTCTGGCATTGAATCGGTGTTGGATTCATCCTCGACATTGGCTGGTTCTTCATAGATCTTCAAGAACTTTTCCCAAAGTTCTTTTACATTTTTGTACTCTCCGACTCTATCGAGATCTTCTTTTCGTATTACGGTTAGAAGATGGAATTCAGCTCACCCGTTTGCCATAAACTCGTCACATCGCTTCTTGTTCCAGAGGCGTAGATCGAGTTCTTCTCCATTCGTTGTCTTTGGTGCTTCATAGCCAGATTTTAATATGAAAGAAATACCAACATCAGAATTAAGATATACCTCCATTTGTTTCTTCCATGAAGAAAACTCCCCCTTGAATGCTGGTGGATATTCGCTAGCTCCGGCCATCGTTTTGTTGCTTCAGACGGCGGTTAGTCCTTCTGAGGCGAATTTGGCTCTGATACCACTTGTAGGATCGTTGCGGCTGACTATGAGGGGGTTGTTGGATATCCTGCAAACACAAAAAGACAACCCTCCTCGAACTCTTTAAACTAACACTTGCATAAATAATAAAGTAAGCTGATAAATTAAAAGCATAAAGAAAAAGCGAGGCACAAAAGGTTTACTTGGTTATAACCGATGTGGTTGTTAATCCAAGGAAGATTAAGCTCACTAAAAATCTCCTTCAGACGGAGAAGCCTCGTACAGCAATGTAGCGCAGAAAACAGAAGCTAAACTAGAACAGAAGCGCACAAGTGTTTGGAATTACAATTTTGAGTTCATTGAAAAGCTTCTGGACCAAGGCTATATTTATAGCCTTGGTCGAGGCGCCTGGAAGGGTTCCGGGCATCCTGGGGGGGATAAAACTTATCATCCAACGTTCAGATCGAGTCAAAACTCGATCTGGTCAATTTTACTGCTCAGGGCGCCCCGGAGGGCTCCGGGCGCCCTAGAGCCCAAAGTCAACAGTTGTTAACTTTTTCGTCCGGGACTTCTTCTCTGGTTCAGTCCCACCTTGGTCCGGTTCTTCTCCTCTGGATCCGCTCGCTTGGGTGATCTCTGCCATCCGGAAAAGGGCTCACCCGAACCCAACTTCCGATCTTCTCGAGCAGCCTTCCGCTCCGGCTTCTCGTACCTTAGAATCGTTGCGTGTTTCCTTCTCATCCACCAGCGTACTCATCCGCAGTCTTCGTCCCTTGGTCGCACCGCGTGCCGACCTTCTCGCTAGCTGCGTCTCTTACTCCTCTAGCAATCTTCCGCTCCAGCTTTCGCCCCTCGGAACCACCGCACGCTTCCTTCTCGTCCACCGAGGTACTCTTCCGCAGCACCTCGTCCCTCGGACTGCCATCCTTCTCGCTAGCTGCGTCTTCCGCTCGACTACCTGTGTTCCTAAGCTCCTGCACACTTAGACACAAGGTTAGAAACAAACAGGACCTAACTTAACTTGTTGATCACACCAAAACAACCTTGGGGTTCCAACAGATAAAAATAAGAAGTTTATTTTTATTAGCTATAATACTAATTCAAAAGTGTATAAGCTATACAATCTAGATACTGGGAAGATAATTATCAGCCGGGATGTTGTATTTAATGAAGAAGAAGAATGGAATTGAGAATCTCAAAATGAAGATTACAACTTATTCCCATACTTTAAAGAAAAAAATGTGAAGCAACCAAGGGTGGAGCAAACAAGAGAGGATCCTACTACTTCATTGGTAACACCAACATCAAGTACTCAAGAAAATTCATCTACATCAACTTCAAGTGAAAGAGTACCACGCTTTAGAAATTTACGGGAAATTTATGAGATAACTGAAAATCAAGATAATATTACTCTGTTTTGTCTCTTTCTGAATTGTGAACCAATAGATTTCTAAGAAGCTATAAAGAGCAAAAAGTGGAAAGATGAGATGGATGAAGAAATCAATGCGGTCAAGAAGAATGGTACATGGGAGTTAACTCCACTTCCTGAAGGGCATAAGACGATTGGTGTGAAGTGGGTGTACAAAATAAAGAAAAATGCCAAAGGAGCAGTTCAAAGATACAAAGCAAGATTGGTGACAAAAGGCTATAGTCAAAGATCTGGCATTGACTATGATGAGGTATTCACTCCTGTTGCTCGATTAGAAACTGTCAGACTAATCATTGCTTTTGCAAGCCAAAATGAGTGGAGAATATATCAAACGGATGTAAAATCTATTTTTTAAAATGGAATTCTCGAATAAGAAGTTTATATTCGGCAGCCATCAGGTTATGAAGTCAAAGGAGAAGAAGACAATGTTCTAAAATTGAAGAAGGCTCTCTACGGCCTAAGTAGGCACCAAGGGCATGGAATAACTAGATAGACAAGTACTTGCAAGAGAAAGGCTTCATCAAACATCCCTATGAACATGCACTATACATTCAGAGAAAGGATAAAGATGTTTTGATTATATGCCTATATGTTGATAACTTGATATTCACATGAAGCAAACCAAGTATGTTTGGAGAATTCAAAAAAGCAATGACTAAGGAGTTTGAGATAACTGATATTAGGCTCATGACATACTATTTGGGCATCGAAGTGAACCAAAGGGAAAATGAAATCTTCATCTCACAAGCAGGTTATGCAAGAGAGATATTAGAAAAGTCAAGATGAATAACAGTAAGTCTATAAATACCCCAGTAGAATGTGGAGTCAAGCTATCAAAGCATGATGAAGGAGGAAAAGTTGATCCAATATTTTTCAAGAGCTTGGTTGGAAGTTTACAATACTTGACGCGCACAAGGCCTGATATCCTTTATGCTGTTGGACTTGTTAGCCGCTACAGGGAAGATCCAACTATCATCCACCTTAAGATTGCTAAGAGAATTTTGCGTTATATCAAAGGTACGATAGATTTTGGATTGCTTTACAGTTCAAACTTGAAGGATATAACGACAGTGATTGGGGTGGAGATATGGATGATAGAAAAAACACTATGAGATTTGTGTTCTTTATGGGAGATATAGCTTTCACTTGGATGTCAAAGAAACAACATATTGTTATACTTTCTACTTGTGAAGCGGAATACGTGGCTACGACCTCGTGTGTTTGTCATGTTATTTGGCTTAGAAATTTATTGAATGAGCTATGCTTACCACAAGGAGAGGAAACTAAGATTCGAGTTGATAACAAGTCTACAATAGCACTATCAAAGAATCCAATTTTCTATGATAGAAGTAAGCACATCGATACGCGTTATCACTATATCAGAAAGTGCATTACAAGAAAAGAGGTGCAAGTGGAATACATAAAGTCTCAAGATGAAGTTGCTGACATTTTTACTAAGCCTCTCAAATTTGAAGACTTCATCAAGATGCGATATTTGCTTGGAGTCACAAAATCAAGTTTAAGAGGGGGTGTTGGAAATTAAACTTTATTTTTAGAGATAAAAGTTGTTGATAAAAGTTTGTGAAGATGGAATGATAAGGTAACAATTCTTGATGAAAGTTTGTGATAGGATAGAATTTGATAAGGTGACAATCATGATAAGAATAAGAGTTTCATGGAAATATAATAAAAAAAAATCTAATGTCTATCTAATAAGTTTATAAATATGTATCTTTTTCCAATGAATAAAGCAAGTTGAGTTTTTGTTTTATTCTCCTTCTCTTCCATATAGAGATTCTCCTCCTCATACACATTATTTTCTCCCATAATTTTTTTTATTTCTTCTCCAATAATTCTTTTTTCAACATGGTCACCTGGCTGGATTCGACAGTTTGGTCATAGGACTAAATTTCCACAAGATGAGTGAGAGGTGGATGGTAGAGGAGGAGCGAGATTCCATGATCCCCTATGGTTTGCAAAGTACTTGCCAAGAAATCAAGAACACTTCCTCTTTTAATAATCCTCTTCGCCACCCGACAATTTTACCGATAAGATTCATGATACAACCACCTCTTTTAATAATCCTCTTCACCGCCCGATGATTTTACCAATAAGATTCATGATACAATCGTCGATGATGAGTCCACCTTGTACTTGGTTTCGATTGATTCCACCTCGTAACTCTTTCCCTGGCACTGGTGTCACCATGCCCTACATTAGTTTGTAGTTATCATGCTGCTTATCGTCGGTACATAGAACTCTGTTACTAGTCGAATTAGCATTCTAACTGTCTGATAAATTTTGATATTGTGATTTATCTAGAGTGATATTGTAATCGGACTTAGCGCAAACTATTGATTTCATTGATTTGATTGCGAATATCAAAAATAATCTGTTAATTCAGAAGAATATCATAAATATTTGAACAAGTTTTGATTTGACTGGTTAAAGATCATGTGATTGAATCAAAAATTATGCCCGATCAAAATTTACAAAAAGGTTTCAAAAGTCTGGGCTATATATGCTGCTCCGTAGAGTAGTCCCACCCGTGCGTTCGAATGTATCATCTGCAGATTTAAAGGATCACTTTCACTAAAAAGGACAAATTAACATTCTTCCAAGCTATTCATTCCTTCAGACGAGCTTGCTAGCGAAAGCAACCTGTACAGAGTGCTAAATGATTCAATAATATTGCTCCACCATAACCTATTTTTTTTAGTCCTTCTTCCGACTGTTGAGGATGAAAAATAGGTGACTCAACTCCCTCATTACGCTACCCAACTTCATTAAATCCCCATTCCCTTCCATTAGATCCTCATTAATTCAAGCTACATCAGATACACTATTCTCTTCTGCACTACTATGGAAGTTGCTGCTCTTCCCGGTCTACTTCTAAAACCCTTCCACACTTGCCCAAACAGTCCGAGTCGCAATGCCTCCTTTCTCGATAGCGCTCTGTATTTCTATGTAGACACTGATCCATCAACTACTGAAGCCATCGAACTCAAGGACAATTATGGCGGCAATGACTTCGAATTTGAAGCATCGATTTGTTTGGGGCAGCAACAGCAGCAGCTCTTGTCATTCGCTGACGAGCTTTTCCAGAGTGGTAAACTACTGCCACTTAAGCTCCCACCTCGACTTCAGACAATCACCGGAAGGAATTGTCGGCGGTCAAGCTCTTGTGCCACTTCTCCTACCCTTCT
This sequence comes from Zingiber officinale, assembly GCF_018446385.1. Classification (NCBI taxonomy): domain Eukaryota; kingdom Viridiplantae; phylum Streptophyta; class Magnoliopsida; order Zingiberales; family Zingiberaceae; genus Zingiber; species Zingiber officinale. Next base: position 160,649,918 of record NC_055987.1, read on the forward strand.
TTCGGGAGCAACGTTCAGGAATCCATTTGTTCGACGACGACATAGCTCAAAGTGCAAGGACGTTGACCCCTTCATGGTGGCCCTGGAGAAAGTGAGGAAGGAGGATACTACGAGGGGTCGAGACTCCCCTGTAAGGCGAGCTCGTTCGTTATCACCTTTGAGAAAACCAGCAGCTGGTTGGCTTCAGGAACAGACAATAGGCACAAAGAAAGGAGATCCATGCGTAAATACCCAGCCATCAATGAAGCAGACAGGGATGCATACGACTGAGGTCAGTCGAGAGATTGTCGAAAACACAGACTCTTTTGGTAGGCGATCCAATCGAAAAGTAAAATACAAGAATATCCTATTGGCATGGTCGGAAGAATTGAGGAAAGCAAACGGTGGCAAGTGGAAAATTTGGCTTAAGGAGGTGTTTATGTGCTTTGGGAATAATCTGTGAGGAAAAAAGAACGAGCTTAATATTATGTTTAGTTTAAGGAAAAAAGAAGAATTTGTTTTAATTATATCATCTATCTGTACATTGTCACGAGTAATCTTAAAAATTTGAGTGATTATCAAATTTGGCAAAAAATTTAAGTCACGAGCTTAATATTTAACAGTGAATTTTATGTGATTTCTCTCTGAGTTACTTTCTAAATTAGTTTCCTATCTACTTGACATCCTTATAAAGTATCCAAAGTGTTATTCTTGTTAAAAAAAAAAAAAATATACTTTACGTTATTTTACATGCCCCAAATATTATTGGTGTAAGGGAATTTAATTTTTTTAAGTTTAATTTTATTACTTTAGACAAGTAAATGTACCACTGAATTTTATAAGATATATTTTAAATTAAATTATTTTGGACAAATATAATAATTAAATTAAAGTATTTTAATATAGAGTCTTAAATAAATGAGAGATTGTCCGGTGTCCGATTGATTAGACGGTGACACCTTTACTAATAGGATAATGTTTAGTAGCAAACGTCTTCTAAATTTTCTAAACATATAAGGATCAAATCATATTTTTAATGAATTAACAAATAAATTTACTTTAATTCATTGCAAGCAATTTTCGATGAAAAACTTCATTCCAGGATTAATTAGTGTAAACTAGATACATATGCCAATTAAATTTTTTTTATATATAAAACTCATTTATTTTTATTTAATAATAAAATAATATATAAATAAATTTGAATATTAACTTTTTTTTATTAATGATCAAAGTTCATAAAAAAATATAAATAAATGTATTTATCAACTTACATAAAATATAATTATAAAGTTTTTCCTATGTTTATTAAATATATTAAAAATATAATAATTTATTTTTTAATCTTAAATTGTTTATAATATGTTAAAAATAATATATATATATATATATATATATATATATATATATATATATTAGATAATATTTTATCTAAATTATAAGGGTAATAATATTGTTAATTACAAATGTCTCGATAAAATTTTTAATAAATAAACTTAAACAACCATGAAAAATAATTACACTTGAACACCCTTGTACATAAATAAAGTTTAGCTCATTTACATACATTTACATCCTTACTTTAATGCTATATATTTAATGGATACAGAGGTAAAATATATTTTAAGAATTAATTTAAGATAAACAATTTTACACTATCAAAATGATTTGAGTGGAACCACATCTCTAATGGGGACTAAATTATTAAATTTAAAAAATATATCTTCATTTTTAAACCCATGACTATTAGGTGGCTTGAATTTTTATCAATTTTTTATAGACCTCATTAATATCTAGCAACATCATATATATATATATATATATATATATATATATATATATATATATATATATATATATATATATACTAAAATAGTGGACTAATAAATCTAATTTTTAGGTTTGTCACTAAGGATAATCTTAGTGGATTTATAACTTTTGATAGGATAAATGATGCAGCAAAAATAAACCTACTTTAAAATAGGGAAAATTTTGATTAATGGCATTTATACTCATTAAACCAGCTTCAAACACGATTAAAGCACCTTAATTTTTCAAACATCGAGTCTCATGCTAGTGGCCAATAAAAAACCTCTATGAGACACATCAATTATCCCCAAAATTAATTGCCGTAAGCTAGATAATCAGTAACTAGAGCCAACAAAATAACTAAATAAATAAACCTCAATTAGTTGGAATCATTTCTTTCTTTTTTTAATGAAAAATACGATTGCCCGCCATGCGATCCTAGAAATAACATCACAGAAAAAGGGTGTTTACATAAATACTTCAGTACAAAGATTGAGTTCTAAACCTCAACGAATTTACACCATGGTTGGGTCATCGTAATTGGTTCTTTAGCATTTAATATTAAAACGGACAGAATGAGACCTACCTGGAGATGCTTCTCGATGTACAAATGTAACGTAGTGATGAATTCATTCTAAACTGCTAAAGATAAGGAATTAGGGAAACCAGAATCGGCTCATATTGAAGGAAGTAAAAGCAAGACCAATGGAAATTCTATTGGTTCCTCTTTTCTTATATGAATGCGGTGCTGGGCCAGGTTCCCATCCGTGTAACTCAATGTACATTTTCCAAAAGGACACAGCCGAGTTACCGAGACTGTGCTTCGAGGAGAATGTTTGTTGCTACATTTAAGTCATTTCTAGCCTGAAGGAGTGCCTGCCTAGCAGCATTGCTCTCAAAGCCCATGGACACCAATGTCGCAATCGAAGACTCTGATGGTTCTGGCATAAAATTTCCCACTGAACGATTGTTCCGCTGTATCAAAAACGCGTAGATAAGCTGTTCAAAATCTATATGTGGTGCGTTAGCCCCCAAACCATGGATAACTCTTTTACATGCAACTATTACATGCAAGCACATTTTATGCTCATACTGATGTTAACACTATTCTACTATCATGGTAGATTCGTAATAGGACCAATGCAAACAGGTCTTCCCTGATTTAAGAAGAAACTAAGTAATAGATGGATGTCATATATAAACATTATGGGAGGTTTCATCAATAAATTGAACAGGTTAAAAGATTTGTTTGTTCAAAAGTGCTTTATACAAAGAATGAAGACAAACTTGCCTGAACCTGATGGTCGATATTAGATATATGTGCATTTCTTCTGATATTGGCACTTGAAGGGAATGAACTTGGATACAACAAAAATAACCATGAAAATACTGATGTTAACTTTTTGGGGAACTGCAAGAATAAGAAATTGTCAGAACATAATCGACAATAACAAAAAAAAAAGACAGATAATAACAAAGATGAAGTAGATAATCTTATGGTTTCTCGGATTTTGTCTATCCTTGATCCTTGACTATGTCTGTTCAACAAATGCTTATATTCCCCTTAATACTAGTTTTTTTTTCCTCTAAATCATGATACCATAGTTGCCACCATAATGAATAATTATTATATTCAAGTATGCTTGCCTGGTCCATTGCATTGTACCCGCAATTAGTTCACCACTCATTGATTTTTCTTTTCCCAAACGGTAATTTGTTGTGTTCATGTGCAAAAAGAAATCTGTACGTAATCAAATCCTTTGTTCACATACAAGTGTAAAGAACCCCCAATATAGAAATCTCGCACACCCACACCCTCCCACAAAGGATACCTGGCAACCCAGGGATGAATCATTGATTTCTTTCAAACTGAACAATTTTGTTATCAGCCTTTTGTTTGTTGTGCATGCAAAAACCATAAGACAGTTCCTGAACAAAAGAACAGTTTCTTAATTCTATGTGTGTGAACTTTTAGTGATAGTTTCATAAAGATAATGATATTGTAAACGGAATCACTGTACAATATAATAAAAAAAGAAACTATTGTATCTTTACAATCTTGTTGACTTTATGCAACTGATGATTGAAATAAAAGATGCTTGTAGCAGTGCTACTTAAGCAACAAAATATAGACATGGTGATACTTAGACAAGCATAAGGGTGGGGAGTTGGAGAACTCACATTGAAAGTGGAAGGACGCATTTGACATATTATCTAGTATCTATAAGATTTCATGTAGGTGAGTGCAATTAACCCTTAAGATTATTATCTATCTCATATGAAAATCAATATATTTGATGCTTGTGGTTTGGTTCCTTAAAGAGTTGCATGTACACTTTTGTTGAGTACATTACTAATCTTATAGAGGTAAGAGAGATCAACAAAGCCCTTATCACTCCTGGTGATCTGGGAACTTATATCAATTGTTGATCATTGGATTAAATCTAGACATTATACATAATTGATAATAGATGTCAGTTTCTAGTAGGTCAGATTCAAACAAAGTTACTACATGTGCCCTATTAGGACAAACATTGCTCTATGTCCCATAAAGCACTATCATAAAAGGATCATAAGAGGACTAGATTACATGGAAATCATGTTGCAGAAAGACTTTGTGGAAACCTGCACCTCCAGAATGGTAGATAAACTTAGATACCACTGTTTATTAGAATGAGATTCTTTAGGACTCTTTATTTAATTAACTGATATTTATTAGGATGATAATTAAAGTCTTAATTATTTTAGCTTGAACGGTTTGCTAAGATCTCTAAGTCTATATAGCGAGAGTCAAGGTTGTTGTCTATGATACACAAGATAAATAACTCAACACCCTAGTCACCCTTCTTTCTCTACTCATCTTGGTGCCGCCAACGTCATACGGTGCCACCGTCGCTCCTCCACACTAATGCTCACCTAGCCACCACCAAGCTAGGTGAGTCCTCTAGCTCACACATTAGCACTTTTGCATTAAACTGCATCAGAGGATCATATTGTATGACAAACTAGAGAATGCGTTCCCTGACATGTCTCCATAAAGGTACAAACTTCTTTCTCGTTGATCTCGTTTTGGAATCAATCTAATATCATAAGTTAGTGGATGCTTAAAATGTTTCCATGGCTAATTTGGCTGTGCTCATGTGCTCCTTCCGTTGGGACGATCCCAACATGAACAGCATTGGTTAAGTATGTGCATTGTTGGGAGAGGTTTAGCCTTGTTGCTCCATCCTAAACACGAGTATACCTTGAGACCAAAAAAAATTCTTGCCTTGCTTTTTTTCATCTAAATTTACCATATACTAAAGGTTATATAGGACCACATGTGCACATAACACCCCAGATGAGTCATATCCCAGTTCCAGGAAAGCTCACATGTTAACCATCCAACCCAAATACTTAAGCAACTTTTCAGCAGTTTACTTGAGAAACTTAGCTTGCAACAAGAAGCTAGACAAACATAAATAGCGCATATATTTGAGAAAAAATACAGAAACTAATGTAAAGGCAGGAAAAGAAGCTTAATGTTCACACAAGGTCCCATAAGTGCGAGTGGATCCACATAAGCCAATTCAAAGTGAAAATTGTGATAACCTTAAGCTTGCAGATGCCAAATAGATTGGCTCGGAAAACAAAACCAGCAAGAAGACCACTTATGACTGGTATAAATGACCTTCTCCAGGCAGATAAAACAAGCTGGAGAAAAGGCACAAGTTGAGATACATCAGCACCGGAGATATGAAAGAGGGAGATTAAGAATAAATAAGTTAAACCTGAAAAGCGGCAAAGTATACAGCTGACTTGTTACTCAAGTTCAGTCCAAACATACGGAATCGTGAAGTAACAGGGATGTCAAAATAAAAAGATACAAAGGAAGCAAATATGAAACCATAAGGCCCAGATGCAAGTACTTGAGAATCTGCAGAAAATAGAAAAAATGATCTAATTAGGAAATAAAATGAGAAACAAAATTAACTAAAATGCTGCATAATTACATATGGAAGAAAAGACTGCAAAGAAACTTCAACTGAAACACTAGACATGACAGAAGAATTTTTTTTCACATAATACATACAAACAACCAATAAGTAAAGATTTAGACTCTTTACAACACACCTTCAACTCTAGTTGATTCAATTTAGATAACTATATATATCTATGGGTTATATTACAAAAATGAGACAGAAACGTTCCTAGAAGACATCTCAGATTTTAGTAACAAATTCTGAGATTAATCCGTTTTTATTGGGAATAAATTTCAGAGCAAACCATATGTCATTGGAAAGCCACGGATGCCTAATTTTCAAAAAAAAAAAAAAAAAAGGTGCTCAAAAATAATATTCCTTCATAAAGTTATGTCTATTTTGATGGAAGTCTGTCAGGCTGGAAATATTACTCGGGAAACCTTAACAATATTGCTTGGGAAAGATTAACTTGCTCGGGAAAGATGAATCTACTTGGGAAAGATAATCTACTCGGAGACAATTTGTCACAATTAAGGGTGCAAACGAATTGAACCGGTTCATGATCTTTTCGAACAAGCTCAAAAAATATTTGATTCATATTCAAAATTATCAAATTCGAGCCAAACTCGAACATGTTCGATAATTTTTCAAGCCGAATTCGAACCCATAATATTTTATTCGATTGTTCATGAGCTGCTCGCAAGTTGAACTCGAATCGAATTCTAGTTATTTTTACACAATTTTAATTTAAACATACTCAAATTAAGATTCAAATAATTCAAACCAAATTCGAATTTAAGTCATTTCAAATTATACTTCGAATATACTCGAATCAAGGTTCAAACAATTCGAATCAAACTCGAGCTCAAATTTTATTTTGAATTGAGCTCGAGACAAAATTATTTGTATTTTCGAGCTTCGAATATCAGATATACTGTTCAAGCTCGATTTCAATATTTTCATATTATTCGGCTCGACTCGATTCGTTTGCACCTCTAATCATAGTCACAGTACTCAGGAAAGACTAATTGCTCGAGAAAAACGAAGTGCTCGGGAATTGGAAAGAATCCATTTGTGTTTTTGGTATTCTTGGTGATCTTCTTGGAACTTGATAAGGTTGATGAGGCTTTAATACCACTGCATGCTTATTCATTGTTAAATGCACATTTTCATTCTCAAAGCCCTTGGAAATATAAATCTCATTAATGTAATTTTTGACTCATCTTGGAGGATTGTTCCATGTCTCGCCTATAAAGGCTATCTTTTGTATTGTTGGGCAGCAGATTTGTTTTTAAGATTGAAATATATTTGAGCTTTTAAGCTTGTTAGAATATTTATCTTCTTGTTATCCCTCTAAAGTCTTGGTGGATTTCCTAGAGTGGTGAGTATTAAGAGTGTCTTGTATTACCTCTTCTCCTACACTTTCCGGTGTCAAAAAAATATATCTATTGGATCTTTAAATATGCCCACATTTATATTTTATTATTGGAAACATTTAAAAACACATGTATACTAGCATTTTATTCTTTTTTTTTAGTAATCCCACATATCTATGTCCGCTCTCACCTTGCTCGATTTTTTTTTGTCTTGGTTGTTAATTGTCCAACACCATGACCCATAATGCATCATTGGTCATATAAAAGGTTACATAAGCCCATGAAGTTTATCATGAATATCACCAATAAATTTAACTCAACTCTTACCAATTATAACTGGGTTTCTAATGGTTAGGTCAATATGATTATGTTGAATATGACTAGTACTTTTAAATTAAAAGTACATTTAAAAAAAATCATACATTAATTCACTACAACTACATTATAGTAACTTTTGTGTTACAACAACAACAACTTTTGTATTACATGAATACAATAACTAGAGACTGCATTCTTTTCTAAAACCATCAAAATAAATGTATACTAACTCTAACATAAATTTTTCTCAGGTCAACAAAAAGCATGTGCAAACCTATACCTAAATATTTTCTGTTGAAATCAGCTAGTTGACCACTTACTGAAAAGCTTAAATTATTACTTGTTTACACTATGCATTTATCTAGTTAACATTTGCTCTCATGCTACTATGTAGACTGACTGAACTATGGGTACAGTGTCACGATTTGAAAATAAGGCTTTGATACTGATCCGGTGGTAAGGACGGGGGATCCTCGTCAACGGGGGGTCAACGGCACGTGGAGGTGAGAGGGCAACACGGTCAGGCCGACCGGACGGAGCAGGCCTACCGACAGGGCCCTGCAGTCCGACCGGCCAGGAATTCTCCGAGCCGAATGGAGGACAACCTGACTAGGGGTCGGGTTTCCGATGCTCAAGATGAAGAGGTTTCAATGGTCAAGAGGGCTCATCGTTCGGCTGGCGCGCAAGGCAACACAGGCATGAGCAGTCTCAGCCGAGCATATGACCAATGCAGGAGTAATATGCTTGCCGAGCGGCCTATCCGCTCGGCCCTGGAACAGACAAGACCCGCAAGAGGACAAAGGAGACAAGACAGCATCATCCTCGAGACACCTGCCGCCGACAAGCAGCAGAGTTGGCGGCTGAGCCGTACACAGAATCGTACGGTGGAAACTTCCACCGTCACATCCGGGATATGCTCGGACGATTGCGGAATGGCGCCAGAGGCACTTTTCTGACACAGGCTTGTTAAGGTATGTTTGGGGAAGCGTGCACGCGTTGGGAAACGTGCCCGCGCTTCCCCGGGGTCCTATATAAAGACCCCAGACGTCGACGAAGGTATGCGCAACTATTTACTGTAGCCACGTTACTCTGCCTCGTTCGTTGCATGACTTGAGCGTCGGAGGGCCGTCGCCGGGAACCCCTCCCGGCTCGGTTTCTTTGCAGGATCGTCGGAGAATTACATCAGCAGTCGGAGACAGCGGAGCGTGCCACGTCCCCAGTGTCCGTCGACTCAGCGCTCGGACAGGATCAAATTGGCGCCGTCTGTGGGAACGCACCTGAATCCGAGCTAAGAAGATGGAATAAGCTGGACGTCAACTTTTGGTAACGCTCTCTCCTGAAGAGCTCGAAGCACTCGTCCAAGCGCGAGCAGCGAAGATTGTGGAGCAGCAGCAGAAAGCTCAAGCTGAGCGGGCAGTGCAGCAAGCAACATCAACTTCGGGTGGCAGAGCGCCACACGAAGACCGACAGGAGCAGCTCTCAATATGGGGGCAAAACAAGGGGCCGGCCGGCACACAGATGGGTGCGCCACCCGCCCCAATACCTTTTCATCGGGCTCTGTTCCAGACGCCCTCGGAGGTGGCGCAAGCCAATCAAGACAAAGGATCCTCATCAGACGAGGCACCCATCCGGGACGTCAGAAAAGGAAAGGCGCCCCGATCGGACACGTCGCCCGAGCGGACCAATCAGCAGTTCTCAGAAGCCATTCTTCGCGATCCACTGCCGAGGCATTATGTGCCCCCTGCGATCGGAGAGTACAACGGGACGACCGACCCAGACGACCACCTGGGTAAATTCGACAATACTGCCACTCTGCATCAGTACACAGATGGGATAAAATGCCGAGTGTTCCTCACAACGCTTTCGGGATCGGCACATCGGTGGTTTCGAATACTGCCGGACGGCTCAATCACCAGTTTCAAGGAATTCCGGACGGCGTTCCTCCATCATTTTGCTAGCAGTAGGCGCCACCAGAAGACAAGCGTTAGCTTGTTTGCCGTCAAGCAAGGCACGAGGGAGCCGCTCCGAGCGTACATTCAGCGCTTCAACCAGGTGGCCATGGACATTCCAACGGTCACCTCGGAAACAATGGTGAACGCGTTCACGCAAGGGCTCGTGGACGGTGATTTCTTCCGATCGCTCATCCGGAAGCCGCCTCGGGACTACGACCACATGCTACACAATGCCAACGAATACATCAATGTGGAGGAGACCCAGGCGGCAAGAAGGAAAGAAGCTCAGAGCGACCAACCAGCTCTTGCCGAGCGAAAGCAACCCATCAGTCACCAGCCACCAAGAGGACCGCGGGCCGAAGCCGCCCGTCCTCCTCAGCATACTCGATCGCAGGCCGTCCAACAAGTCGCGGCTGATCGGCCCAAACACAAGGGGAAGGTATGGACCCCAATGTTTTGCTCACTCCATCAGTCGGCCACTCACAATACTCGCGACTGTCGGAGCCTCCCCCCATCGCTCATCCCGCACCGAGGAGTTACCGCCGCCGATCGCCTTCACCAGATCGGCAACATCAACAACGTAGCCCCAGGCAAAGGACAGAAGGGCGATCCCCCGAGCAGCATCACCGTCAGCAACACGGAGCCCACCATCGAGCGTCAAATGAACGACCTCGACCTTCGGCTCGGGATGAGGAGAACAGGGGCAACGCATCTCGGGGGAGATCAACATTATCGTCGGGGGTCCGACCGGCGGAGATTCGAATAGAGCCAGAAAGGCGCATGCAAGGCAGTTGAGAATCCACGCGGTCGGCTGCAGCCAGGAAAGGGCGAGCGGACCCGAGATCAGCTTCGGGCCCAGGGACCTTCAAGGAGTTGAAGTCCCTCACGATGACGCCCTGATCATACGAGCGGTAATAGCCAATTACACTATTCACCGCATTTTCATTGATACAGGCAGTTCGGTCAACATAATCTTCAAGAAAGCCTTCGACCAACTACAAATTGACCAAGCCGAACTACTTCCAATGACGACTCCCCTATACGGATTCACGGGGAATGAGGTCTTGCCAGTCGGTCAAGTCCGACGGGCTATCTCGTTGGGCGAGGAGCCGCTCAGAAGGACAAGGACCACCACCTTCATCGTGGTCGATGCTCCTTTTGCATACAACGTGATCCTGGGGCGACCGTCCCTCAATGAGTTCCGGGCGGTCGTCTCTACCTTCTGCCAGAAGATCAAATTCCCGGTGGAGGATCAAGTAGGGGAGGTGAGGGGAGACCAGCTGGCCGCTCGGAGATGCTACGTGGAGATGGTCCGGGCCGAATCTAAGTCCGCTCGGAAAGTGCCGCGTGTCGAGGTACATGATATTACTGAAAAGCCACCTTCTTTAGTTTATGAAGAGAAAGAGGAGGTGCAGATTGACCCATCCCGACCGAAGGCCACCACCTTCATAGCATCCGATCTAGAGGAGAAGCAGAAGGAAAAGGTGATCAAATGCCTCCAGCGGAACTGCGACGTCTTCGCCTGGTCGACCCATGAGCTGCCAGGTGTCTCGCCAATTGTAGCGCAACATGAACTTCATGTCCGGCCGGACGCTCGTCCGGTGAAGCAAAGGAAGAGGGACTTCAGTGCGGAGCAGAACGTAATAATCCGTGTGGAGATAAAAAAGCTTCTGAAGGCCGGCCACATAAGGGAAGTACAATTCCCGAGTTGGCTTGCAAACGTGGTCCTGGTCTCCAAGCCGGGCAACAAGTGGAGAGTTTGCATCGACTTCCGGGACTTAAACAAGGCGTGCCCGAAGGACTTCTACCCTCTTCCACGGATCGATCAGCTGGTGGACTCCACGGCCGGGTGCGAGCTGATATGTATGTTGGATGCATACCAAGACTACCATCAGGTGCCGCTCGCCCGAGAAGACCAGGAGAAGGTCAGCTTCGTCACGACGGACGGTACTTACTGCTACAATGTAATGCCGTTCAGATTGAAGAACGCGGGAGCCACCTACCAGCGCCTGATGAACAAGGTCTTCAGAGAGCAGATCGGACGCAATTTGGAAGTGTACGTGGACGACATACTTATCAAGTCCTTCCGGGCGACCGATCTCTACGCGAACGTGGAGGAGACCTTCCAAACATTGAGGAGGTATGGCGTCAAACTTAACCCTCAGAAGTGCCTGTTCGGGGCAAGAGGTGGACGCTTCTTGGGTTACATTGTGACCGAGCGAGGCATAGAGGCGAACCCCAACAAGATAAAGGCTCTGCAGGACATGTCGCCTCCCAGAAATCTCCGAGAAGTGCAGCATCTCACAGGTCGAATAACGGCGCTGTCAAGGTTCATCTCTAAGACCGCCGACCGAAGCTTGCCGTTTTTCAAGATACTCCGTAAAGCCACCAAGTTTCAATGGGATGAGGAGTGCGATCGGGCGTTCGAGGAATTAAAGGTTTACCTGAATTCTTTACCCATGCTGGCAAAACCAGTCGTAGGTGAGTCGCTTCGCATTTATTTATCATCAACTGAGCATGCTGTGGGCTCAGCATTAGTGAGGCCGAGCGGCGAGGAGCAGCCAGTGTATTTTTTGAGCCATATCTTAAAGGATGCTGAGTCTCGCTACACCGGTCTCGAGAAGTTGGCTTTTGCCTTGGTTCTTGCAGCTCGGAGGTTGCGCCCTTACTTTCTGGCGCACACAATTATTGTGATGACGAACAGCCCACTAGCCAGGGTACTCCTGAACCCCGAAGCATCCGAACGGCTTATCAAGTGGACGACGGAGTTAAGCGAGTTTGATATCCAATACCAACCCTGCTCGGCGATCAAAGCACAATCCTTGGCGGATTTCGTAACTGAGGTACAAAAGCCCGAGCGCGAAGCTACATGGAAAATATATGTGGACGGATCGTCCACTCGGCTTGGGAGCGGAATGGGGATAGTACTACTTTCGCCTCAGGGAGAGCGGATGCATCTATCCATCCGTCTGGGCTATCGGGCAACAAATAATGAGGCAGAATACGAAGCCCTCATAGCCAGATTGCAAGCCGCGCGGTATGTCGGAGCCAGTCGGGTCGTGATCCACTCGGATTCACAGCTTGCCGCTCAGCAACTCATGGGCGCTTTTGAAATAAACAATGCCAGACTCAGATTATACGTGGAGGCCTTTGAGAAACTCAAGGTCGGCTTCACCGAGGTAGTAGTCCAGAAGATACCCCGAGCGAAAAACTATGCGGCAGATGAGTTAGCTAAACTCGCAAGCTCAATGTCGCCGGTCGTCATCCACCCACCCATCGAGCAAGTATGTTTGGTAGCACACGTGGATCGGATGGACGGCCTCACATTCCCGAGCGATTGGAGAACAACCATCGCGGAGTTCCTGCGCTCGGGTGCCACGCCCTCCGATCGGGACGAAGCTCAGCTATTAAGAAGGAGAGCCAGCCGGTTTACGCTCATCGGGGAGCAATTTTACAAAAAGGCGTTCTCCCGACCTCTGCTGAAGTGAGTCAGCTCGGACGACGCCGAGTACATTCTCCAGGAGGTACATCAAGGGTCATGCGGAGGTCACCCGGGTGGCCGTTCTTTGGCTGGGAAGATCCTGTTAGCCGGATACTTCTGGCCAACGCTACACGAGGACGCCGCTCGGACCATCGCAACATGTCTTTCCTGTCAGAAGTACCACAATTTTTCACATAGGCCGACGGAAGAAATGAAAGCGTCCACAGTGTCTTGGTCGAACTGCCCGTTCGACCAGTAGGGCATGGACATCGTAGGACCCTTCCCTATGGCGACCGGACAAAGGAAATTTCTATTGGTGGTGGTAGACTACTTCTCCAAGTGGGTGGAGGCTGAGCCATTAGCCAAGATAACCGAGCACATGGTCAAAAAATTCATCTGGCAAAACATCATCTGTCGGTTCGGCATTCCGCGTCAGCTCGTGTCGGACAATGGGCGACAGTTCGTCGGAAGTCAGCTCGAGGAATGGTGCAAGGGGTATGGCATCGAGCAACACTTCACGTCTGTGGCGTATCCCCAAAGCAATGGTCAAGCCGAAGTAGCCAACCGGGAGATACTCCGAATACTTCGAGCTCGGCTCGACCACATGGGTGGAAGCTGGGTTGATGAGCTGCCGGGAGTCTTGTGGGTCATCCGCAAGACCCCCAAGGAGGGGACGGGAGTCACCCCGTTCCACCTGGTATACGGAGGCGAGGCGGTCGTCCCAGTCGAAGTCGACGTAGAGTCCGCCCGGATCCAGAACTACGATGAGGATAACGCCGAGCGGAGGCAGCTGAAATTGGACTTGATCGACGAGGAGCGAGCCAAAGCATCCGTCCGGCTAATGGCCTACAGGCAGAGAATGAAGCAGAACTACAACCGTCGCGTGGTTCCTCGAACATTCCAAGTGGGCGACTTAGTGTGGAAGAAAGTCAAGCCGGTCGGGGACGTGGGCAAGGTGGAGGCTCCCTGGGCAGGACCGTTCAAAGTCATCGAGAAGCTCCGATCGGGAGCTTATTACTTGGAAGATGAGGATGGACGAAGGCTAGAAAGGCCGTGGAACGCAAACCACCTCCAGCCCTATCGGGCTGGATGAAAGATGCGCTGATGTAATATACTTTGAAATATTCTGTTCGGATGTATTACTTGGTTGCAGGAATGAAAGCTATAAGAACAAAGGCACGATTTTGGCGCACCAAGCGGGTAGCAGCGTGATGTCGTGGCGAAGACCCCGAGCCGTTCGGCGAGGAGTATATTATCCGAGCCCAAGGCTCGATGGTGAAGACCCCGAGCCGTTCGGCCGAGGGAGTATATTATCCGAGCCCAAGGCTCGATGGCGAAGACCCCGAGCCGTTCAGCAGGGAATATATTATCCGGTCTAACGCTCGATGGAGAAAACCCCGTGCCGTTCGGCCGGGAATATATTATTTGAGCTATAAGCTCACCATTGAAGACCGTCGAGCGGCGAAGTTAAACTCTAGAGTCGGACCGGCGACTATAAACCCCCCGGTTTGAAGACCGTCGAGCTCCGACGTTAAACCCTAGAGTCGGACCGGCGACTATAAACCCCCCGGCTTGAAGATCGTCGAGCGGCGACATTAAACTCTAGAGTCGAACCGGCGACTATAAACCCTCCGGCTTAAAGATCGTCAAGCGGCGACGTTAAACTCTAGAGTCGAACCGACGACTATAAACCCCTCGGCTTGAAGACCGTTGAGCTCCGATGTTAAACCCTAGAGTCGGACCGGCGATTATAAACCCCCCGGCTTGAAGACCGTCGAGCGGCGACGTTAAACTCTAGAGTCGGACCGGCGACTATAAACCCCCCGGCTTGAAGACTGTCGAGCGGCGACGTTAAACTCTAGAGTCGGACCGGCGACTATAAACCCCCCCCGGCTTGAAGACCGTCGAGCGGCGACGTTAAACTCTAGAGTCGGACCGACGACTATAAACCCCCTGGCATAAAGACCGTCGAGCGGCGATGTTAAACTCTAGAGTCGGACCGGCGACTATAAACCCCCCGGCTTGAAGACCGTCGAGCGACGACGTTAAACTCTAGAGTCGGACCGGCGACTATAAACCCCCCGACCGGAAGACTCTCTGGTGTAGACACGACAAGTCATACGGATCCCGGCTCTGCGATCAACATTAGCAATCGACAAGCCTTGTCCATAGGGATAAAATAGTGATAATGTACTTCCGTCCGAATACATCGACGAAGAGGTACTCAAGGGGTCGGCATGTGAGCCAAGCGGCCGCGCGGCCAAGTTACCAAAAGTACTTCGCGACCATTTAACGAAAATCTCAGTATAAGTAAGGGGAGTCCATACGAGCGGCTTAGTTATAAACACGAGAAACGATTAAAGAAAAGAAAGGGAGGAGACATAACGATTGTAGCTCGCGCTCTGATCGGAGGACACAAGTATTGACAGTTAAATAAGTTAAATAACAGGACAGGATATATCCATTAAAAGCCTGGCCCTTAGAGCCGGTCGGAAGAGTTACAAAAAACACCAAGAAAACCACAAACTCTCCTCACTCCAGGGGCTCGAAGATGGACTCCGGAACGGATTCCAGCAGGCCGGCCATATCTCGGGGGAGGATGGAGGTATCCTCTGGAAGATGGCCCTTGGCCTTCAAGTATGCAGTGGTCGCCCGGATAGCCTCCTCGAAGGACAAGACGAGCCGATCGCTTAACTTGTTGCCGAACTCGTCCGATCGGAGGTAGTTCCGTCTCATCACTTCGAAGTGGTCGGACTCTCCGCCCTGATATTCCTTCAACGCCGCTCGGGATGAATCGAGAGATTCCTGGAGATCTTTCAGATCAGCTTGCAATTTAACTTCAGTAGCCGATCGGCTCTCTTTCTCAGCGGCTAGCAAGTCGGTCAATTCCGTGACAGCGCTCGAACCTCCACCTTCATCGTGTCCAGATCAGCAACGGCCCTGTTTTTTCTGTTGGTGGCCACAGTGATCTGGTGGTCGTGGGACTTGACTTGGTTTTCAAGTCCGGCCACCCTGGTTTCCAGGCCGGAAGCTTTGCGCTGCTCAGCTGCTAGCAGTTTTTCCATTTTGGCCAGCTCGGACTTGAGCGTGGCGTACGGGGGCCCCTCAGCCGGCGCTCCGGAAATTTGGAGCTTCTTCAACTCCTCTTCCAGCTCGGACAGACGATTGCTGACCGCAATGTTCTCCACCCAATGCTGCGTTCGGATGGATAACGTCAGTAACCTGATAAAGTCATCATGATAGCGCGTTAAGAAACATACCCCGGTGGCTTGCTGCATGTGGCTATCTGCCAGCTGACCGGGAGTCATCAGGGCCACGTGAGCCCTCGCATCTTCCCACGTCTGGGCGAGCGGACCCCGGATGGTGACTTGGTGCTCGGGAGCGGCAGGCTGATCCGCCGCTAAAAGGAACTCCTCGTTGGGGAGACGGAGGACAATCTTGATCATTCGGCGGCCGCTCGGATCTGCTTGGGTAGAAACGGCTCGGCTGGAAGACTCGCCGATCGGTGCAGAAGTAATGTCCGAGCGCTTGAGCCGAAGGCGGACCAGGGGCACGGAGCTAACGAGTGGTGCTCCAGTCGAGGGTGCTGGCTGGTCAAGCTGGGAGGGGGTTTGATCAGAAGAAATGGTCTCGTGCGCGGCAGGCAGCGGGTCGATTGCTTCTGGGAGGGCGTCGACTGCCCAATCACCGGCTCAACAGGCGCAATGGCGGTCCGGCGACGTTTGCGAGTTATCAGTGGGGAATCGCCGGCCGATCGCTCCGCGTCCTCTGATGCAGGCTGCTGACCGCCCGAAGAAATATCATCCCCGGTCGCTCCAGTGGCGGCGCCCTGAGCGGCAGACTCTCGGGCCTCAGTTGGAGCCTCTTCACTTTCGCCCTCGTGCGAGCCGACCAGCGCGATGCCTCGATCGGCCATCTCTTTGGCAGCCACCGCCTCAATCTCGGCGGCCTTCAATTTCAGCCGATCAGCAACCTTGGATCGCCACATGATGTCAGCTGCATAACAGAAGAATAAATCAGTTAGACCAAAAGGAGAAAGGACAAGGAGAGTGCTTACCCAAGCTGCTCGGAAGCTTTGTGCGGATCGGGCTCAAGCCAAAGACATACAACACCCCCTCATGAAGCAGTTTGTCGATATTGAACCTCTGGTCGGCCAGTAGGTTAGCCGCATGAAGGTATTCCGGTTGGTTCTTGTACTTGCCAAGGTTAGGCGGGTCCGGCACGGTGATTTGCCACTTGGTACGAAAGGAAGACAGCTCGGGAAAACGAAGGTAAAAATAATTTTCCTTCCAGTGCTTGTTCGAGATCGGCATCTTATCGAAGAAGACGAGGCCGATCCGCGACTGGAAAAGGAAAGTACCCCACTCGGACTGTTTTTGGTAGTAAAAGTAATGGAAAATTCTAGGGGTTAAGGGAATACCGTGCAGCTTGAAGAGGATTACTACGCCGCACAACCGCCTAAAAGAGTTAGGGACAAGTTGGTCGAGCGGGATGTGGAAATAATTGCAAACTTCCCGGATAAAGGAGTGTAGAGAGAAGCGCAGACCGGCCACAAATTGGTCGCGGAAGAAGAAAACTGTGCCGGTCGGCGGATTATGGGGTCGATCGGAAGAGGTAGCTAAAACTAGTCTATGGTCAGAAGGCAGTTCGAATTCGTTGAGGAAACGTCCAGCGTCAGTTTCGTCGAACCGGCTAAGCATGGTCATATACCACAGGCCAGGAGAAGAACCATAAGGTTGCGAAGTGCTAGCCATCGACGGAATGGTAGCGAGGAAAGAAGAAACGATAAAAGGAGAATGAAAGGATGAACAGAGGATCCAAACTATATTGAATGGGTATGGAGGCCACCAGAAAAGAAAAAACAGGAGAAAGCAAGGACAGGAGAAGGCTTACAAGGAATGGACCGTGAAGGAGGCGGCGGAAGTTCGTCGGAGCACCACGGCAAGCGGACACTGGGAGGATGGTCGCGGAAGGAATCGCCAAAAACGCAAAGGCAAGAGTGATAGAAGGAGGTTCAGTGCCGGCGCTTCTTAAACCCCGGTCTCGGTTCACCACAGTCGTCCGATCCAGGTCATCGGAAGAAGCGAAGGCATCGGACCGTCGGATTTGAACCGACGCATGTTCCATCGAAGATTACGCCACCGCCGTACGATGACGGCGGACTTGCCAGGTGTCGATCAGCGATTGGGCGGCATTTAATGAGCGCCATTACACACGCGTGGGCAGCTTAATGGGGATTGACACGAATCCCGAGGAGACCCGACGACGCCGACCGCTCCCGGAACAGTAGCGCAACAAGCGACGGAGGGAGATCAAAACTGCAAGGCATAGCCATCGACTCGCCGATCGGCCTTGGGGGCGTCCTAGAGCCGATCGGAAATACGCTTTCAGAAGTGGCGAAATGAATGTCGCTCGACCAGATTCATAGTCCAGTCAGTCGAACTTCGCGCCTCCTTCGACTAGACTTGAAGGGGAGGCATGTGATCCGGTGGTAAAGACGGGGGATCCTCGTCAGCGGGGGGTCAACGGCACGTGGAGGTGAGAGGGCAACACGGTCAGGCCGACCGGACGGAGCAGGCCTACCGACAGGGCCCTGCAGTCCGACCGGCTAGGAATTCTCCGAGCCGAATGGAGGACAACCTGACTAGGGGTCTGATTTCCGATGCTCAAGATGAAGAGGTTTCAATGGTCAAGAGGGCTCATCGTTCGGCTGGCGCGCAAGGCAACACAGGCATGAGCAGTCTCAGCCGAGCATATGACCAATGCAGGAGTAATATGCTTGACGGGCGGCCTATCCGCTCGGCCCTGGAACAGACAAGACCCGCAAGAGGACAAAGGAGACAGGACAGCATCATCCTCGAGACACCTGCCGCCGACAAGCAGCAGAGTTGGCAGCTGAGCCGTACACAGAATCGTACGGTGGAAGCTTCCACCGTCACATCCGGGATATGCTCGGACGATTGCGGAATGGCGCCAGAGGCACTTTTCTGACACAGGCTTGTTAAGGTATGTTTGGGGAAGCGCGCACGCATTGGGAAACGTGTCCGCGCTTCCCCGGGGTCCTATATAAAGACCCCAGACGTCGACGAAGGTATGCGCAACTATTTACTGTAGCCACGTTACTCTGCCTCATTCGTTGCCTGACTTGAGCGTCGGAGGGCCGTCGTCGGGAACCCCTCCCGGCTCGATTTCTTTGCAAGATCGTCGGAGAACTACATCACCAGTCGAAGACAGCGGAGCGTGCCACGTCCCCGGCGTCCGTCGACTCAGCGCTCGGACAGGATCAAATACCTTATTAAAATTGATTGTCCATATCGAGAGGATAATGGGCATAGCCTATCCGACTGAAAAGGCTAACACAACCTAAAAAGGCAATTATACTTTGCCACGTGGAACTATGAAACAAACTTACTGCTCCCAAAAATTTTACTACGCCCATGATCAAGTGACCAATCAGTGGAAACCCATTAATGATACCCGTTTATATATTGTATTGTTAGTATTTTCCATTAATTTTCAGGAATTTTCTTTCCTTTATTTTGCAGTTTCTAAAATTCGGAAAGACCAAACTAACCTTTTCTCTTTTTATGTATCTATGATTAAAATACAAAATAATAGGGTAACCTGTATGCCCCTTAACAATGAGATTGTACCATGTAACATTTTCAATCCCTATTAATCTAATATGAATAGTTTGAATGCACAGAATAAAAATAGAACAAAATATCCCTTGCTTTCATGTTATAAATTTTATAAACAAATATGGTGCCAATTCCCTTTTTTTGTTCCCAAATGTTATTAACTCAATTTTCTATGAAAATGCATATACAACATGTAGAAAATAAAATGATTATTGTACAATTACATATAACTTATTAGTCAGCTTTATTCAGTATTTTAGGAAGAAAAATCAAGAACCAACTCAATTGGTTATTAATACAATGGTATATTAGCAATCAAACAGTTCAATATTTCAAAAAAAAAAAATTGTATTGATTTGTTAATTCAAATAATTCCTCATCATGATTACTAGTATCAGTTCTACAGTTGAATAAGATCAACAAGTCAATGATATAAAGACGATGGAAGGCTAGTCTATTAGAAAGGCCTACATGGAAATACGATTTTGTATTGACTTGAGTTCAGGATATCAAATACCTTTTATAAGTCCTAAAGCCACAATTTGGAAAAATGTGGATGCCACTAAATTGAACAAAACAAAAACCTGCATGTTTTAACAATTATACAGTGAGTGACAAAGTTCAAAATTAACCACATAGCATTGGTTAGAAGAATATATGTATATAACCATATAGACCTGTCTACTATTCAATAAGTTTAAGCACATAATTCTAAATAACTTCAACTATTTGGAGAAGACATAAAGTTGCAACTTACTGAGTACTTGTTAGAGCCTATCTGTCTCTCAAATACTCTGAAATAATATATCAGATACAAGCCAATTATCGATTCTGGAGAGGATGAAAATGCAAATATTGATGGAACAATCTTCCAAAGACTATAGTTCTGAATAATATCCTGAATACAAGAGATATATGATAATATATCAGTTCCATTCACATAATAGTAGCAAGATAACTATTCTAACAACTCTAAATAAAACAGGTATTAAGTACAAAACCATGCATATCATGTTAAACTATCTCAAATAGAATGCATGCGGTGGATGTGATACATAACCAAGAATGTCAACCAATAGAGGCAAATGTGATAAGACTTTCCTTTGACATGTTTATAAAGAGAACCTATCTATAATAGTAATAGATATCCATGGAACTTATCCAACTACAAAATGACAGTAGTGACATGATGCTAACTCTTTGACGCTGTAGTGAAAAATTATTGAACTACTTTATGCTAAATATGCTAAATATGTTCGCATAACAAAAGATCTAAGAAGCTTTAGTTATCGGTAAAGAAAACCAGTTTATCTCACTGAAATTGTGTTGGATTCAAATGAAACTAATTCGATAGTTCTTAATGATGCTTAGACTAAATAATGTCCATGCATGAAAAAATTCAGTAACAAGTAAATGGATGAGAAAGAAAGAAGTGAAGCATAAACTACCATTGACAAGACACCCAGGAAATATGACAATTTCCAAATTAACTCGCAACAATTTTCTAAGATAAATATAAGTCATTTGAGTCATTATTGTTGTCATAGGCATTATCATCATTGAAAATTCAATAGTTCTTAATGATGCTTAGATCAAATAATGTCCATGCATGCAAAAAATTCAGTAACGACCAACTGGATGAGAAATAAAGAAGAAAAAATTAAATACCATTGACAAGATAATCATTAAATTTGAGAATTTCCAAAATTGAACACACAACAATTTTCTAAGATAAGAAAATATAAATCATTTGAATTGTTGTTGTTGTCATAGCCATTATCATCATCAAGTCTTATCTTTCCCAAATATATTTGAAGTTGGCTACATAAATTTTATCCCTCCACTCAATTCCGTACAAGGCTATATCACTAGTAATAGAAAAATAACTTAATTCAATTTACATTGCATAGACCAATGCCTCCTTTGATCTCCCTCTATCCCTTACACCATCTCAACTTTTTCATTGATTCCTTTCCAATTGCTGAAATTACACTTCATATATTCAATTTCGGTTCTACTTATTTTAAAAATCTCTGGTTTGTAAAGTCTTTCTGACAGAATATACTATTTAGATATAATGGGTAAATGAATAGCAAATTTAGACAATGTGACAGAACAACTAAAGACAAATTTAGAATAAACATAAGTACATTGTTTGACAGGTACTCATCCTGAATTGCCAGACACTATCACCGAAAAGTAATAGATATATACTTGAATGACTAACCCAAACCAAGAAATTGAATAATGACCATAGCTAAATTATCCATCTTAGGCAAACATCTACTTGCTCTCATCATTGATATCTATATTTTCTCAAATACAAACTCCCAAAGATACTCTGGAGCCAGTAATAGGCGGTTTATGAAAGAAAGAAAAACATATCTTGAAGTTTATTTAAAAATTCATTATTTAGGCAATTTTATCCCTAATTCTACTCTCAATTTCACTGAAGGAGTGAAAATCAATTTCCTATTTAGGGTCATAAGACTGGTCATAAATTTTGATAGCAGTAGTGAATTGAAAGTGTGTAAAATCATCCAAAGCTAAATTGATTTAAATTGTAATATATGTGTCAAATTATTAGTTTTAGAACTTCTAGCATATTTTCTAATGTCATTAATATTAGCATATAATATACATAGCATGAAAAAGTTCACTTGCGTTTAGCAATTACAAATTACATATTTATCAATGTAAAGTTTCAAAGTAAGAAATAGTCTTGCAAGTTTACTTAAACATTGTTCTACTTAATACTAATAATCTGTTAGCAAAAGTGAAAATTCAGATTTACCAAAAAACAATTTCAATGATAATAAAAATGGCATAATAGATATATATTATCAATTCTTAAATGGTACTTTACTGTATTGGTAATAAAATAAATAAAACATTGTCTACTATTGTCCAGTTCTAAATCTTAGCTGGCTACTTGGCTACACCATATGATATGACCATACAGCTTGTATTTGATAACTTTCCATTTTTATATTAACCATCCATGGCATATGGCCCATTGTTTCAATAATCAAAGAACTTCATGGCTCACATTGGCTTTTTCAAGAAGCCAGATAACCTGCTAGGGCAGTTGAACACCATGTGTTTTTATATAATACAGGCGACGAAAAAGGTGAGATGTGGTAGTCACTGAAAGACAAAGGTAAGTCGTTGCTTCTTCTATTTCTTTTTTTGGAATTTGTTCCTCTCCATGTCTTTCCTACATGTACCCTTATTGGTATTCCATATCTTCTCTTTGCTCACTCCCATCTCCGTCTTGTTGTTCATCATCTTCTATATCAATTCTTCGACTATAATCAAATTCCCTTTTCTTTTAAAGGGAATACATCAAAATGATACTGCAAAGTGTTTTCCTAAGATATATTTACCACCTGGAAAAAGAGGGGGAATCTATGATTCAAATAGAAGCAGGAGCCACCTCAAGCACTACAGTGGGATGTGCACGGTCAACAATAAACAGTAAGCTGCTACAGCACAAGAAAAGATGCCAAAGAGAAAACAAAAATGGTGTCAGTCTAAATAATGCAACGATAGACTATGATTTTATGTTGCAGATTTATACATTTATCTTAAAGGAAACATCTTTACTGAGTGAATTCAGGGCATGGTATGCTACAAATCCTATGGAGCAAATGGTCAAAATAAGTATAACGTGCCAAGATGAATTAAGTGCAAAACGAGAAGACATTAGACCCTATGCAACTTAAGTGGAAATATCCCAAGTTCAGGGGCAATTAAGTAATATAATCAACCAAACCCGTCTCAGACAATATCTCTCGCCCATTAAAAAAAGAAGAAGAAGAGAGAGAGAGAGATTGTACTAGGTTCCGTTTTCCAGCAACACAACTGGCACAATGCCTAACCTTTAATTACCCACCTTAATTCCTAGAAATCCAAGAACCCAGATTTCAGAGAAAAAAATACTTTAATTTGATACTGGAACCGGCAATCAGTGGAAATTATAATCCAACCAAACATATTTAAGCAACACAATAGACGCATAGGTAGAATTCGAAACCTGATACGACAACCCTATGCTGCGGGAACGGCCACGAAGGGCAGAGGTGACTGTGATGATGGCGCTAGAGATCACTAGGGTTCGCGTGACCGGCGCGTTGTCTGCACCCAATAAAGAATCCCAACAAGAAATTGAACAAGGGTTTCAAGTAGCTAAGTGGCAAAAAAAGACTTGCAATGGAGAACTGGTGGAATCACATAGTCAGCTAGAGAAGCTTACGAAATCCTGATGGTCCTCCGTGCATCATCAATCGCTAGGCAGAGAGGGGGAGAGAGAAATCGATCGGCTCGTCGTTCTCACGGCACGAAAGAGCGAGAAGTCGGCGGGAGATGCGAACCGCAGTGTTACGTCGATCTGTTAGTTGGGTCAACTCAATTGAGGCGACGAATGGCGCGTCATCGTCTTCATCTTGCCAGTACTCAAAACGACGGCCCCGAACTAAACTCGCCGATGAAAATTTATGGCCCAACAAGGGCACTTACTTTATGGCCATGGATTTTGTTGTTATAAAAATCAGATCAAAATTAAAGCCTAAACTTTTATGAAATTAAAATAAGTTTTGCTAACTGCTAAAAGCAATAATCAACAAGAAGAGGATGGTTTAAAATATCATGTTTAGGTCGTTTTATTTAGTTCATTAAAAACTAATATTTATGATTTTTAAAACCTAATAGAAAATAAATATTTATTATAAGCATTTTTACATTTTCACCTCTAATAAATTTAAAAAAGATTAAAAAAAAATTCTATTTCAGATCAACAACAACAAAAACAATAAAAAAAACAATCAAATAAAATAAGTTAAGTAATAAAAAGATAATTCAATACACGAAATTCCGATCAATACGAATCTTAAAAAAGATCAAATTGTATTGAACCTATTGTACTCATTTTTATATTGTATTTTATAAAAAAAAACTATTTCTGCTAAGTTAAGTGATATTTAATCTTAATCATCCATGAATATATGATAAAATTTAAGTATTAATTAGAGGATTATAAATTTACTATAATAAGATAGAGATTAATTCCTGCTAGATATATGTACTTGGAAAAAAATTTCTTCCAACTTTTAAGTATTTAACGTTGGACTAAAAATTAACTCCATAATTTATTTTCATTCACGTAACCTAAACTGCAACTTATCAACTTTTTAGAATGTTTAAGCATCTGGCGGACCTTAGAGGTGGACGCGTTTTCATGGTGAGGTGGATTACCAACATAAACTCGACATTTTCATTAGCGAACAATTTAAAGCATCTGCAGCGGACAAGAAACATTGGAGGACAGCGGGGGTTTTCTTGTAACCTTCACGGGATGCAAAGGGAAATTCAGAACTGATGACAACTAAGAAAAAAATTCCACTATCATATGGTTAAATAAGATTATATATACCTGACCCCAAATAGCTCGGTAAAAATACAGGTTGACCATGATGATTATGAAAGTTCTTTTCTCATTTATCAACAGCAACTGCCCCTTAATAGATGTCCATCATGATCCTCTGAGTATATTGAACTTGCAGAGGGGGCATGTGGCACTAATCTTGAGCCATTTAACAATGCAATCTGAATGGAAGTAATGGTTGCAGGGAAGTGAGTGTAGCTCCACGCCATCTTCGTAATTAGAGAGGCAAATGCAGCATTCCTATGAAAAAAAAAAAGTAAATTCATAAGCAAATAAGTAAACGTTATGATGATTTCAAAGTGATGATAGATTGTGCTCAACAGACGCCAACAAAATTCACCATGCACTTCGGCAAGAGCATGAATCTCGCACTAACAAAACTAACTAGCATACATAATTTTCTCCCAAGTGAACAAGTGTGGGGATAATTTTTTGTCCCGATCTCTACAATTGACTTCCAAGCACCAACTCATTCTGTTTGTTCTCAAAATCATGGCAAAGAACCTTGCACGTGAGTGTAAACTTGACTTGGTTCTTCTAAATCTTCTGCAGCGACTGTAAGGCAATTCTTAATGAAACATAGCTCTTGTCACCGGATGAGTTTGAACAGAAGTGAAGTGAGAAAACATAGGAAACAAACTAAATAAAGAACGCCTAGCCATTTCTCTAATGCTACTTAAAGCCGTCATGGCCAAGTTGCTATGCCTCCAACATTTAGTTAGCAAGCTACAATGGCGGAGGAAAACTTGTCAAATCGAAAACCAACACATTTTTTTTAAGCTAATCCGCCTCCTGAGATGCCTAAAATGGAATTGATGATCCACCAGAAGGGTGTTTGAATGGCAAGCAATGACTACACAAATGCCCTACACTCTGAAATGGACAGAAGTGCAAAGAAGGTGCATCTGAAATACCAACTCTTTTGCAAAATAGTGGTGGTGAAATGCAAACAATCACCGTTATATTGGGGAATCCTTGTTTTTTTTCCTTTTTCCAAACTTGTTTCTAAAAACTGCAGATATTTGTAGATCAAAACAAGTGTCGCTAGGCAAACTCAAAAACACTGCATTGGTTGCAATTTATGCCTCTCCTTTCTTGGGAATGCATTGGAAAACCTCTTTTCATTTACCGGCTTAGCAGTCATATGCTACGGCAAAAGAATTCCACTTGACCAATTTTAATGCTCTCAAATGGTTCATCCCAATTCCCAATACACCCCAAAGTTATCTTTGTTCCCTTATAATGCAAAGCATTGCTCTACTCAACCACAATGAAAGCAACAGAAATCCCTTCAAGATTGGTTGCTTCTATGATATATCACGTACACCTTATGGTGAACCTTCAGCGGATTATTGTGAAATGGTTAAATACTTTCTAATTAGTTAATCATGATCAACCTCCACTCTTTGTTCACTCAAAGAGGCTCTTCAAAAAAAAAGCCAAATCTGTTGCAGGGGCAACTCGAAGTTGATTGATTGGTTAGACCAGGATCGATATGGAACAAAAGAATATGAAACTTTGCACAAGACACTTCACCTTTGGACCCTCAATGAGCACGCCAACCACATAATCATGGAGGCTACTAACTAATATCTTATAGTTTCCTTATCCTTTTTCTCCTATGTACACTCCTGCAACATTTTACTCCTAATAAAGACAGTAGCGTAGTGGTCTTCTATCCACAAAAGAAACTGAAATTTTAAAATTTGCTGGTCGAGGAATCAAGCCATCAAAATATATTCACATCAAAATCAGTTGAACACCTATAGATCTAAATCTTTGATAATATCAACCATGAAAACAAGGTCAGTGGAAACTAAGCATAAACAGTATAACAGGAAAAAAAAACAAGCAGAGGCACAAAGCAAAGGGAGTAATAGAAGATAGATGAAAAGGTCTGAGTGATCAGATATACCGAATCTTCTGGAGGGAGGCAAAGATCCATCAGGGAAGAATCCTCCTCTGCTATTGTGATGGAAATTTCATTTTCATTTTCTTGGCCAAGTTTGTGTAGTTGATTGTTCTGACAGTAACGGAACCTGGGAAGGTTGCTGAGGTTGGTATCAGAAGCACCTTCTTGGCCCACAATAGCATGAAAGAAAGCTATAAGGCACGGCAGGCAACAGCAGAGGGCTATCCCAACTGCACAAGCCAACATGACACAAAATACTGCAAAGAACATGTCAAATGCTAGAAACACCACGGTCAACCTGAATGCCATTTCAAGTCAAATATTAGTAGTTCGTAATCCAACCATTAAAAATCAAGTACCCATTTAAGATTAAATGTTTAGCAGGAACTAGCAATGGTGCAACCTAATTTGCATCTTCAGAAAAGAGGCTATGGCTTAAAATTTGACCAGGAAGATGATAAACAGGACAAATTTTATGCATATCCATGAATCAACCAAACATTCATATCTGCATATGCTTTGAAGAACATCCATTGATATAAAGCCATCATTTTTTTTATCATTTAAGCCTAATGGATACACATATACCAAAAAAGATGTTTACATACATTTATCCATCTGTTCATCCTCTTCCAGTTTGCTTTGAATTTGCAACGGAAATATTAAAATTACATTTTAAGAAGCATGTGCACCTTAGACTCCAAGAAATTGACCTCAAGAAATGTAACAGTACAATGGCAGTAGTATTTTAAATTATGCACTGCTTATGAGGCTAGGATTTTTATGGTAGATGTGTGACAACAATCCATCTCTAGTTCAGGTTCCTTTCTAGTGGCATAGCCAGATAACTTTGAATTTGCAAAATAACAAATATGGTCCCAGATAAAAAAAATTGCAATGGTATGCAGGCAAAGCGTTACACAATAGGCGCTGTGGCAACAACATGGTAAAACGTAGCTTCTTGGGCTCTACATCACTTGTGTGGAGCTCATATCCAATTTGTGCAATATATGAATACACAAGAATACTGAGAATTTAAGTGGAGTTATTGTATTACTCCAAGAGTTTATATGATTTTGGTTGGTATCACTACCTGAACTTGAAACTCAAGGATTATGCTTTGGAAACAACATTGGAGTAAGGCTAAATTATCATCTTGATGTGATTTATGGAATCATTTCCGAAGATAAGAAAAGAGCAACTCCCTTACTACCTTTCCTACCAAACATCATATTAACTTGTGTTTCATAACCAAATTCCATCTAAATAATCTCATTGGCCCCATATTTATTGCATCCCTGGGATTCTTTATCTGGCAGCAACAAAGAGAAAATATCTTCAAGGTGTAATCTAATAACCTACGTTCTAAATTACTTTTTACTGAAAAATTAGTTACGAGCAAGTAGGAACTCAATAAAATATGTGGCTAAAACCATTGGGCCTAAAATAGAAAACACAATCCGGAGAAAGTGGCTCTAATAACCATTCAAACAAAAACAATGCCAAGTCAGCAACATAAAAGGTAAATGACTCTAGAAAGATATTTTTACCAATAGAGACGAGGTGCATCTTGTAGAAGAGCCTGGCCACCAACAACTATCCAATAGAAACCAAGCATCCACCAGAACAATGACATTATTGCATTAAGGGACTCCAATTTCTTAACAGCCCTGTTAAGACAATGTTTAACTAACAGAGAGACAACTGAACATCCATTTGAATGTGTGTTATATTGAAGTTCATGTCATCTGGAAGAAAAATATTTAAGCATAAACAAGATGGATGAAAACAAAAAGGACATAAAAAAATAGAAAGCATATAGCAACATGAATCAGAAAAACAATCTTCCATCTTTTAGTGCACATCCTTTATCATATTTAGTTTATGGAACCATCATTTAAGTTATCATAATCCCCTCACTATACAGAAAATGCAAATGGGTAGATAGTTTAAAACAGCTTCTATATCACAAATGGTCTAAAAGATACTACAGGTTTATTGAGACAAGGTTATAGATGTTGTTTTTGAAAAATGTAATACACATGGAAAAAACTGAGTCAGAAGTTCACAGAAATAGAGGATAGAAACATAAAATGAGATATTTGCAGTAGGTAATAAATTCAAATCATTTGAAATTTACATGATCGAATGATTTCAATGGTCAAACATAGATGGCAATTATATTGCACCTGATAGTGAAATTTCTCTACTAAATAGAGATGTGGGGTTTGGTGTTTGATAATCAATTTATGATCTTCATTCTTCTTCAACATAAAGTCGAGAGTTAGAAGTAATTAAAGGAGGGCAAACTGAAGACCCAACTAGAGTGCAGTTTTGATGTCAGAACATAGATTCACCTTATAAGCAAGCTATACTTCAAATGGTACCTATTAGGAAAACTACAGATGCTAAACAATTGAGCATCAGGTTCTTAGGTAAGAACTTTTAGGGAGAGTTTTTCTGGTTTTTTCATGAGGATAATAAGGTGGGCCAACTACCTACCTGCATACTCCAACAAGGCTGTGAAAGTAATTCTTGAACCATACTAGTTTTCCAAAGAATTACACTCAACAATTAGAGCTGATTCACATTATGATTTTGATACAGGCCTAGATGGGAGTTTCTTATATCATAGTGTTAGTTTCAGTGTCTGTTTAAAGTTTTTTGTTTTATCTTGTTTGGCTTCATGACTTATTTGCTACTGTTTTTGCAATGAATTAGTCATTGGGTAAAATATATTACTAAGTTTTTCCAACTAGTTCTGAATTTTTATCTTCAACAACAGCATAGGTTTTCAGTGAAACAAATAGTTTCAGTTGTATTTAATAATAACTTTCTGGTTTAGTGCAGACCCATATTTACAGTTTGCAGAACACTTTGAATTTTGTTTCACTTGATGCATATAATAAAACAGATAATACATAGCAGGAACATGATGTTTGTCATAGACAAAGGCCCAAAGAAAAGAAAAATGCTGACCCGCAAGACTAATGAGTATTATTACAGCAAGATGCTCCGACATGTGTAAAACTGAAAAATACAGGTGACTAGCATTCAATTTAACGCAGCAAGCCCATGGATGGAGAGGAGCATCCAAGCTCATGCCACCTCAAGAACACTATTAGATTTGGTTCCACTACTTTGTCAGCTCTGGATTAGTTTAATCTACTTTTTTTTTTGTCTTTTGAATCTTCTTTCCATAACATATTTGACTGTATAGAAACCCCAATTAAGAAAATCCAAAAACAAAAGAGTAAGGAAGGCCGAAGCTATTTTGTGATATCAAAAAAATATTTTAAGTACGAACAAGCATGCATATGTATAAGTAGAGGTCCATGTGCAGCTTCATATAACTCGTATGATCTAAACCGAAAATTAATCTAAATTCAAAAAACAATTTTGAGGTTACAGGAATAAAAAAAAAAAAGACAAAAATGTAAGAATGACTCAAAGCGTCAAGAAAAATGGATAAACTTGGAAATGCAAACAAACCTGCTCTCCTCCTGATCCGCTTCGAACTCCTCCTCCTCCTCCTCCTCCATCAACGCGACCCATCGGCTCCTTCTCTCCCTCATCCGCAGTCTCCTACTATACTCGCAACAAACAAATCCCACATGAAGCAAGCATTGCACTGCGTAACCTAACACCCAAGCCCTAATCGGCGTCTCAGGCCTCTCCCTCGACGCCCAGAGCAGAACCGCCGCGGAGACCAACACGAACAAGGAGTTCCATGCCACATCGAGAACGACAACTGGCTTGGAGTAACCCCAGTTGTAGGGTGGATCCGCTATCTGGCGGGCGTCCGTATCCGGCGTTGCATCAGACAGCATTGGCGGGGCCACAAACCGCCCAGCGGTCGCGCGCACGAGGAAGCTAGGAAAATTCCAGCTGACCCTGCCGCCACCGCGAGGTCGGCGCTGGAGGTGTAAGGAGGAGGTTGACCTGAAGATGACTCCGCCATTAGCGCCGCCGCCTCCTCCCCGGCCGCGCCAGAAGAAATCTTCCATCGGGGATCGTGGAGGGAAGGAGGGGCGCTTCCGGCTGCTTTCGACGCGATGGGATTTAAATTTAGTAAAGAAAGGAGTCGAAAACGGTGGTTGGGAGGGCGTTTCGTTTCACTCCCAAAATGTAGCATATTTTAAGGGTATGTTTTTAAAACAATCCTCAACATTTTTAGATTTTTTAAAATAACCTCAATTTATTTATTTGTTCATAGAAGGATATTTAAAAATAATTTGGATATTAATTAAATTTTAGAGATATTTTTTTAAAAAAAAGTTAGTAAGCATTGAGAAAATTGAAAATTATTGTAATAGGAAGAGGCACATAAAGGGCATTTTAATATTAATCAAACTTCATGGATATTTAAAAAAAATTAAACAAGGTTTGGAGTTTCCGTTATTCTATCTTTTCAAAATGTAAAAACTTTAAATATTTTTAAAATTTTATCATTTTGTCAACTATTGATATAATTAATTTACTTGCTAAAAAAAGTAATATTGCACATGTAGCATAGTATGAACCGGTGTGGTCCGCCGCTGACTTGGGGCATCAGAGTTTGACTTCGCCGCCGGTGTCGAGGCAACTGCAGGCGGCAGCAAAATGGTGAACCGTCGCCGCCAAGTGCTCCTACTCACAATAACAGAACAGAGGTGCGGGTGAGTTGGCCATGTGGCCAACTCAATGCTTCCGAGACCCACGCGAGGCAGCAACGATAATGTTTAATCCGACACGTTAAATTAGAAGACGGTTAGTCAACTGTTGTCGGTGTTATCGTGGGAGTTTTCAACTGTGGGTTAGCAAGTTCTTCCTTCTTTTCAGCTACTCCAGACTATGATCATAATTTTACTCGATGACTGCATTAGTAGAATTGTGTTATTAGATTACCGATTCTTGTATTAATCCATTGATATATAATCATGTACGTTGTTCAATTGCCCCCGAGGTTAGAGACTTCAACCATTAATTAGACATCTAAAATTTGAATCACAGTAGAAAACTCTAAGGCAAGCATGTTGTTGTTGTTGTGACTCTTAGCAATTTAAATGAAATGTAATTTATAGGAAGGAATATCAACACTGAATCAACTATCTCCTTGTCATTTGATTTCAATAGTTGGCAAAGTTGATCCACCTTGAAACCACTGAACATTTTTTGAAATGAAATATCCTTGCGAAGGACTGAATAAGCTGATGATGGATCACTTCATCTGCTGGTAATTCCATTTGTGCCTCCTCCCTTAAAGATGGGACTCCTTTATCTGGTATTCCAAGGAACAATAAGCCTCAAATAGTTCAAATCGGGATCAATATTGAACGTTAAGCCATGTGAAGTGATGACTGAAGATATCTGAACACCAATGGCACCAATTTTTCTATCACCAACCTGCACCCCAGTCTGACCTGCTTTCCCAGGATGTGCAACAACCAATGTTCTAAATGACGGTTGAGGTGGCTGATTAGGCGGGAGGCAGATCTCAACCGCACCATATTTGTGAAAGGCGGCAGTGAAAGGCGGGATGTTCTACCATTACTGACTCAAGTCCTTCAACGTAGTTCCTCGCCCCAAATCCAATTGTTCTCAGAGGAATAATAGGATGAAGGACAACATGCCTTGGTCCGTGGAATGTGATATCACCCCTTCTTTGTGTATATGAAGTTCAGCTCCAATGGCTTTGAGTTCAGATTCAGGCACTAATAAATTGTGATCCGTTCACATCTTTCCGAGTGTGTAGGTTGGTGGGTGTCGAAGGGATAAAAGATGGTATCCTGAATATTTCCAGCTTTTCTTTCACAACAATTAAAGCTTTTCTTGGAGCTTAATTGCACTAAAATAGTTCACAATTCCAAATTTGTAGACCTTGAAGGACCGATGTAGGTTCTTTTGATGCAACCTTAGTCAAGCACAGAACTACTGCAGCTTTAGTTTTATAGTGGAAGAAAACAAACTGAAACAACAGTTGAAAGCATTAGTCGTAAATGGAGTCACACAGCAAGGAACAAAGATTTTTGGTTCAGTCACAAATTTAGTTCTCAATGGTCTAGTTAAGAGAACAAATAAATACAACAACCACCGAGTCTTATCCCACTAGATAAAATCGATTATATGAATTTTTTTATCTTATTGAACTTTATTCTTTACTATATCATCATATATATTTAAATAAATTTTATCTTATTTTATTATTACTATCTAAATTTTATTTTTATCTTTCTCTTCAATGAAAAGGTATATATTATCGGTAGAATTAAGGATGATAATGGAGTCTCGTGTGTTTTTATGTAATGGCTGACACTAAAGACACTGGTTTGGCCATCACTACTCAGTATTCACATAACATTTGCAACTTTATCAAGCCCCGTTAAATCAACGTCTGTGATTTCCTTTTGTAATGAAAGATGAGATTGGTTGCCAATGCAACATTACTTGGAACATTGGAGACAGTGTTCAGAGAAGAGGCTGGCATTGAAGTCAAATTTACTCTAAAAACTAAAATTTTCAAGTTTCACTATCTACAATATGAGAACGAACTGACCACAATTGACAAAAATTGACAAAGATTCAAGTAGATAAACGGATAGTGCAAATAGTTAGTCGGCCCATGTAGTATATTTCGTAATAAATAATACTGAGCCGGATTTTCTTTTTGTACCATTTTGTATAAAATCGTAGGCATAAATATGCCAACTGCATTGACTCGATTGTTAAAACAAATTCTCTCCATCAAAATTGGTTTTTTTATCGAAACAGTACATTCTTCAACAGCAAATATAATAAACAATTGACACTCATAATGTTTGATAATGTCTATCAAAAGGAACACAATCATCGTATTAAGCGATGACATTAAATTTCAGAGTCGGATTGACGATTATAAATCCCTTGGCCCGAAGACCGTCGAGCGGCAATGTTAAATCCCAGAGTCGGACCGGCGACTATAAACCCCCTGGCCCAAAGACCGTCAAGCGACGACATTAAATCTCAGAGTCGGACCGGCGACTATAAATCCCCCGGCCCGAAGACCGTCAAGCGGCGACGTTAAATCCCAGAGTCGGACCGACGACTATAAACCCCCTGACCCGAAGACCCTCGAGCGGCGACGTTAAATCCCAGAGTCAGATCGGCGACTATAAACCCGCCGGCCCGAAGACCGTCACGGCGACGTTAAATCTTAGAGTCGGACCGACGACTATAAACCCCCTGCCTGAAGACCGTCGAGCGGCGACGTTAAATCTCAGAGTCAGACCGGCGACTATAAATCCCCCGGCCCGAAGACCGTCGAGCGGCGACGTTAAATCTCAGAGTCGGACCGGCGACTATAAATCCCCCGGCCCGAAGACCGTCGAGCGGCAACGTTAAATCTCAGAGTCGGACCAGCGACTATAAACCCCCGGCTCCGAAGACTGCTAAATGTCGCTCAGAAAGAATGTGTTCGAAGAAGTAACATTAACAGAATCGGAATTTTATATTGACTCGTCGTATAAAAATACACAAACAAGTGGGCTAAAAGTCAGATAAAAGCGGATAATATTAACTCGCGGAACGGCGAGCATACAAATGAAACTTCAAAATATAAAGACAAAGACCAACTAAAGACGCTCCTCACTCCAGGATATCAAAGATAGGCTCGGGGATGGTTTCCAGTAGTCCGGCCAGGTCTTTGGGGGGGGGATAGATGTCGTCTCCGGGAGATGACCCTTAGCTTTCAGATAAACAGTTGTAGCCCGGATGACTTCCTCAAAGGCCAGGACTAGCCGATCGCTAAACTTCTCGCCAAATTCGTCCGAGCGGAAATAGTTCTGCTTCATTACTGCGAAGCGGCCTGATTTGCCGTCTTGGTACTCCTTAAGTGCAGCTCGGGCAGCTTCAAGAGCGTCTTGGAGATCCTTCTTATCTCCTTGAAGTTTAGCTTCAGCAGCCGATCGGTTTTCTCGCTCAGTGGATAACAGGCTTGCCAATTCTTGGACGCGTTGTTCTAGCGCTCGGGCCTGCACATTCTTCGCCTCTAAGTCAGTAACGACCCTATTTTTCTTATTGGTCGCCAGCTTAATCTCCTGGTTGTGAGACTTAACCTAGGCTTCAAGCCCAGCTACCCTGGTCTCCAGGCCAGAAGACTTGTGCCACTCGGTCGCCAGCAGTTTCTCCATTTTGTTCAGCTCGGTCTGAAGCGTGGCGTATGAAGGCTCCTAAGCCGGGGTCCCTCCAGAAATTTGAAGTTTCTTCAACTCTTCCTCCAGCGCAGCCAGGCGGTTGTTGACCGCGATGTTCTCCACCCAATTCTGCGCTCAAACGAAATAATATCAAGAACCAAGTTAAATAGCCATGTAGTAGGTTGAAGAGCATACCCCGGTAGCTTGCTGCAAGTGGCTGTCGCCGAGCTGACCGGGAGTCATCAAGGCAACGCAGGCCCTCGCATCCTCCCATATTTTGGCGAGCGGTCCGCGGATAGTGATCTGATGCTCCGGAGCAACTGACCGATCAGCAGCCAGAAGAAATTCTTTTGTGGGGAGATGGAGGATGGCCTTAACCACTCGACGGTCGCTCGGATCCGACTGGGCTGAGCCTGCACGGCCGGATGACTCGTCGAGCGGAGCGGAAATTATACTGGAGAGCCTAAGCCGAAGATGAGCCCAGGGCAGGGAACTGACGAGCTGCGCTTCAAGGGAAGCTACTGGCAGATCAAGCTGGGAGGGAGTTCGGTCCAAAGAGATGGCCTCGACTGAAGCGGGGGCGGGGGTGATTGCTGCAGAGGGGGCGCCGACCTGCTCTGTCACTAGTTCCGCAAATGTAACTGAGTGAGCGTGAAGGTCCGTTTGACACCGTTTGTGTATCACCAGGGGAGAGTTATCGGCCGAATGCCCCGCGTCCTCTGACGCAGGATGTCCAGGAGACGAGATGGCATCGCCGATCGTTTCGGTTGCAGGGAGCTGAACGACCAACTCTCCAACTGCGGGTGGAGCTTCTTCACTTTCACCCTCGTGTGAGCCGACCGGTTCAATGCACAGAACGACCATCTCCTTAGCTGCCGCCGCCTCTACCTCGGCAGCTTTCAACCTCATCCGATCAGTAGCCTTGACACGCCACATGATGTCGGCTGCATAAAAGAAGAATAAATCAGTTAGTCCAAAAGGAAGGAGGGCGAGAAAAACGCTTACCCATGCTGC
This sequence comes from Zingiber officinale, assembly GCF_018446385.1. NCBI lineage: Eukaryota > Viridiplantae > Streptophyta > Magnoliopsida > Zingiberales > Zingiberaceae > Zingiber > Zingiber officinale. The sequence continues at coordinate 160,685,955 of NC_055987.1, forward strand.
TCGGAAGCTTGGTGCGAATCGGGCTCAATCCGAATATGTACAACACACCCTCGCAAAGCAGCTTGTGGATGTTGAATCTCTGCCTGGCTAGCAGATTGGCTGCGTGGAGGTAATCTGATTAACTCTTGTATTTACCAAGGTCCAGCGGGCTCGGCATGGTGGTCTGCCATTTAGTTCGGAAAGGTGACCGCTCGGGAAAACGAAGGTAAAAGTAGTTCTCTTTCCAATGTTTGTTCGAGGTCGGCATCTTGTCGAAGAAAACAAGACCGATCCGCGACTAGAAGAGGAAGGTACCCGACTCGGACTGTTTGGGATAGTAGAAATAGTGGAAAGTCTTGGGGACTAAGGGGATGTCGTGCAGCCTAAAGAGGACAACTACCTCGCACAGCAACCTAAAGGAGTTTGGGACGAGTTGGCCGAGCGGGAGGCGGAAGTAGTTGCACACCTCAATAATGAACGGATGAACAGGAAAGCGTAGACCGACTATAAACTGGTCTCGGAAAAGCAAATAGTGTCGATCGGAGGGTCATGTGGCTGATCGGATGGGGTAGCTAGTATTAGTTCATGGTCGAAAGGAAGTTCAAAGGTTCGGACGAGGCTTAGCGCGTCCCTCTCGTCGAACCGGCTCTCCGTGGTGGTATACTAGAGGCCAGGAGCGAGGTCGGACTGGCGAGAAGAACTGGCCATTACCAGGATAAGGGCCGAAGCAAAAGAAGGCAAGGGTTGACGAGAAGAATGGCCGGAACAGTGTCAAAAGGGGCACGAATACGGCGAGAGTGGAAAGAAAAACGCAAAAGAACTGAAAGGAGAAGGACAAAGGGGCCTTACAGAAAATATGACCGAAGGAGAAGGCGAGGGATCGCCGGAACGCAGAGAAACAAGTTCGCCGGAACACTGAACGAGATGGAACAGAAGCCTTCGGATGCGCACACGCGATAATGCGAAGCGGCTGTGAAAGAAAAGATGTCCTTATAAACGTTGGGCTCGATCGACCGGAGCCGTCCGATCCTGGTCACGAGATCCGAGGAGTAGATCTGACCGTTGAATTCGAAAGGTCAAAGGTCCCATCAGCCTTGACAGCTCGAGCGAGTGGTGACGGCTACGCGGCCACGTGGCGCCCTCTCATGGGTCGCATTTAATGAGCACCATTATGTGGGCGTGGTTGCGTGCTCAACCTTAATGACAGTGATTTGCACGAATCCCGAGGAGTTTCTAGGGATACCAGTGTTGACCACTACCGGAGCGGCGGGACAACCGCTGGCAAACAAAACTTTCCAAGTGCCAACCGGTGCCGCGCCGATCGACATCACCTACTTACGTAATCCCCGATCGGATGGACACTAACATCTGTAGCCGAGTGGCAGGCGCGCTACCAAGCCAACGGTTCAGTCAGTCGGACTTGCCGCCTCCTTCGACTAGACTTGAAGAGAAGACATGTGATCCGGTGGTAAGGATCGGGGGCCCACAGAGGAAGGGGTCAACGACACAGGAGAGTCAAAGTTCCGGCTGAGTGGGGAGGAAGTCTCCTGGCCAACCGGCCTGAGTACATCCCGGGCCGGCGCGAAGACAGTTCGACCTCAGGTCAAGCTTCCGACGCTCACAAGCTCCCTTATAGAGGAACCGCTGTGCCGAGTGGCCAAGCTGCTCGGTCGAACTGCATAACAACTAGCTGGTGCCCCGTCCGAGTATGTGACCGAGCGGCCGTCTCGCCCGGTCCGAGGTGCATATGTACCCGAGCGCCCTAGAGCCCGAGCGACCAGCCCATTCGGCCCAATTAGAGACAAAGGGCTTAGAAGAGGACAAAAGGGGCAGCTAGTGATAACATTCTCGAGACACCTGCCGCCGACAAATAGCATGGTCGGCGACCGAGCCGTACCAAGGATCGTACGGAGGAAGTTTCCGCTGCCGTGGCAGAGATATGCTCGGACAATTGCGGTATGGCGTCAGACATGCTTTTCTGACACAACCATTCTGAGGTATTCTTTGAGGGACGTGCACACCTCGGGAAGCGTGCACGCGCCTCTCCGGGGTCCTATATAAAGACCCCCAGACTTCGATGGAGGGATGATCTTTCTCCTCATCTACTGTAGCCACAGTCTCTCTATTCTGCCTCTGTTTCTTCTCGCCATTGTCTGATTTGAGCGTCGGAGGGTCGTCGCCGGGAACCCCTTCCCGGCCTGGCTTTGTTGCAGGTTCATCGGAAGCTTACGTCACTGCGGAGATCACCCAGGAGCAACAGAGAACACCACGTCCTCAACTTTCATTGACTCAGCGCACGGACATGATCAATAACCATACTAGTGTAGGTAGGATAACCTAGTTCTACAACCAGACACACCAATGCCCATAGAAACCATTGAACCTAGGGCAAGTTAGCATAGCTAAACTATGCATTGAAAGACCGGATGTTTTAGAGGGAAGCGAGCATTCGAGGATGCGGACGAGCTAATCGTGATCGGATGCTGGAGTTTAGTGTTTTCCGGCGGCGAGGAAGCACAGTGATGGCTAGGGATGACAATTTTCTCCGCGGGTTTGGGGCCCCGCGGGGAAAACCCGAAATGGGGATGGGGATCCCCGATTTTTCGGAGATGGGGCGGGTTTGGGGTGGGTATGGGAATACTATCCCCATCCCCGAACCCGCCCCGAATATTATTATTATTAATATTAATAAATATTAATATGATTTTTTTAAAAAATATTAATAATAGTGCTAATATTAATATTAAAATTTTTGAAAATATTATTAATAATAATATTATTGATATTGATATTAATATTAATATTATCATTAATAATTATTATTAAATAATAATAATAATAATATAAATTAATTTAGAAATGGGGCGGGAATGGGGAATCTCTGAACCCGAAAAAATGAAAACGGGACGGAGATGGGAATGACAAATCTGGTCCTGTCCCGTCCCGTTGCCATCCCTAGTGATGGCAGCTAGCAGGCGGCGATGGTGGGAAGCCGAACAAAAGAAGCAGGACATGATTAGATAAATAATAATAATAAATAATAGAAAAAAAAAAAAGTTGGTATCTAACGAAAAAGGATAAGCGGAGCGAGCAATCATTCGGGTCGGATCTGGTAGGTACCAAAAATTATCTGATGTAAATTCTTTATATCAGGAAAAATAGATACTAAATTTCCGATTTTAGAAAAAAAATCTTGAATAATGATATTACAAATATAAAATCATATAATTCATTTATTTATTTTTATTTTTTTAAGCTGCGTAGTTGAGATTTGAATCGGAGTCACATTTGCCGGTGCACCATCTCCTGGGTTAGTTTTCTTCTTTTATTGTCCACCATCGAAAAAGTCTTCAGCAGCGTCTAATTTGTTTTAAATTTTACAAATTATATATATAATTGTTAAATTTTTAAAATTATAAATATTTAAATGTATAAAATTAAAATACAATATATGACTAGATTAGCGTTAGATTAAGATAGGTGGTCTCGTTCATGAGGTGATCTGTGGTATGTTTGTTCGCTTCTCAGCGATTCTCCAACGATCAAGGGACGCGAGATGATGCAAAGCCACGCGACACCGATCCCGCCCTCTCCGGCAAGGCTCGGCCTCACCGCCACCGCTCACTCGCCCTCTCTTCCCCCCAATCCGAATCCGAGCGCTAACCCTAACCCTAAACCCACTTTGCCATCTTCTTCCTCCTCCACCGCCGGCCAGAACTCCGCCCCTGCTATCTCTTCTGCCCTCCTCTCCCTCCTCCCCCCTCTTCCCCGCGCCCAGTCCATCCTCCCCCAGCTGGCCGCCCTCGCCTCCAAGCTCTTCGATCTATCCCCCAATCGCTCCGTCTGGCTCGCCGCCTACCGCGGTAACCTCCCGAACTTTTCCAACGAGCTCAAGTCGTCTGCCACCGTTCCCCTACCAGCCTCCACCAAGGACCTGCTCGCCCACTTCGCATCCCTCCAGGACCAACTCTCCGACGCCATCGCCGAGCTCCAGAAGATACTCGATCTGCAGGACACCCGCGCTAAGGTCGCCCGCGAGGTAGTCTCCAAAGATTCGGCCCTTCTCGCCTTCACTAAGAAAATACGAGAGGCTGAACAAGTTCTGGACCAGCTCGTCGACGACTACGCTGACTATCGCAGTGATCCCAAGCGCCCTAGATACGACGGCAATTCTTGTTATACATCATCCTCGTTGGACTTGGAAGATATTTTGTCTTACGCCCATCGTATTAGCTACACTACCTTCGCCCCACCGGAGCATGGGGCAGGGCTTGCCCCGCTCCGTGGTGCGCTGCCACCTGCGCCTCAGGAGAACGAGATGCGAGCGTCGCAGTTATATCACTTTGCTGACCTCGATATCGGGCTGCCGAAGAAAGCTGCGCCAGAGGCGAAGGAAAGGGCTGCGGACGGTGTGCCAGAGATTTCATTGCAGCCTACTCCGCCCAGGGAGGATGTGCCAGTGGCGATTCTGCCGCCATTGCTTCCTATTGCAGTGCCTCCAGGTTGGAGGAAGGGAATGCCTGTGGAGTTACCTACGGAGCTCCCCCCTGTTCCTCCTGGATGGAAACCAGGGGATCCAGTTACGTTGCCATTAGATGGAGTTGTGGTAGGTAATAAAGGAGATGAGCCGCAATTGGGTGGTGTTCCTGGTGTATTAGTCGGGCAACCAAAGGCGCCAGAGGCCATTCAGGTCAAGTATGTGCAGCTTGATATAAATCCAGAACAGGATGATTATAGTAGTGATTATAGCAGTGAGGTGGGGAGCTCAGAGGAGGATGAAGACTGAAGTTTGGGGTAAATTTCGTTTTTTTTCTTTCTTGTCCTGTTTATATCATTGGAATTTCAGCTCTTTCTGGGTTTGTTTTAAACAACAAATTAATCATGAGTTGCATTATGGAACTTTTCTCAATTTCTTTTAGTCAATGTCAAGTGCCATAATTATTTGTTTCAAACAAAAAAAAATTAAACATGAATGACGCTTGCAAAAGTTATTTAGTATAGTGCGTGGAACTTCTCACTGGTTCTTAGGAATTTTAGCTTCCATCAGTGATTTTGTTAAAACTACAAAATTTTATCAACAATGACATTACAAAAACATTTTTAGCATTTCGTACAATTGGCTTTGCTACTTCTTCAATGTCCATAATCAACAATTTCACTTGTGGATTCTAATCTATATCCTTGAAGGGAACCTCTAGCGTAACGGTAAAGTTGTTGCTTTGTGACGTAAAGGTCATGGGTTCGAATTATGAAAACAGCCTCTTGCAAAAAGCAAGGTAAGACTGCGTACAATGGATTCTTTCCCGGGACCTTGTGTGGTGGGAGCTTTGTGCACCGGGCTGCCCTTTATCCTAATCTATATCCTTGGAGTAAATTATCATTATATATCTTATCAAGTTGCTATTTTAGAAGCCAGTGCTAGCATGAGGCTCTTAATTTACTTTTTTACCATCTAGTGACACTGAGTTCAGAATTAGCCAATGTGAAAACTAAAATACCCTGCCAGAAGATAATTTGCTCCATGATGAACCAAGCTTGATTTGATTTCAAGTTTTCTTTCCTGAATTTCTATGTTCAGATTTGTTAAAGTTTGATTGTTTTAGAAGCTTTCTTTATCCTTGCCCTTATCTGCGCATTTGAAACTGATAGCACCAGTGGATTTTTGAAACTTACAAGCATCAGTGAAATGGTTTAATTTTGTTAGAAGTGTTCTACCAATAGGGTTTAATCAGAATAGTAATACAGGCAACTAAATCATTCTTATGCTTATTGTTGTCTTTATTTTTGACTAGTTTTTTGGAGTTTCTAAATGTGATCTTCTTTTTATGAACATTGCTCCTTGCAAAGTCATAATACTGAATTATCAGAATAAAAAAAAAAGAAGAGAAGAACTCTGAACATTCTAATATGAAGCTTTATATTTGAGAATTATTGCTCCTTTATTTCTTTAATTTCCGAGTTAAGCTACCAGTCTAGCATTGACTTGTATAAATAATTAGTTATGGATCCATTAAAGTTGTCTGGTTAGAAACACAACATTGGAAAAAAGTGACAATGTTGCAAACAGGCTGACAAATGTTTATCATATGGTTCTACTGCGAGCCAGACTAGAACTAAATTGTTCTAATGCTTTAAATGTTTGGATGCAAAGATTTGCTTGATCATCTTGGTCAGCTTCTCTTCCTTGGTCTTTGTTTCACAATACAAACTTAATCAGATATATCGTTAATGCTATCCATTTGCCAAGTTAAAGAATGATGCTCTGGAAGTCTATGAAATAGTGTAACAAAATTGCCTTTGTCTGATTGTCTTGAAGTCCAAAGAATCCTATACAGATCAGAATTAGGACGGAATATCCAGTAGGAGTTTCAGTAGATGACATTTGCATAGACATTGGCAGTAGGTTTTTGCTTAATAACTTCCATCCGGTTCTTAATGTTATAATGCTCCCAGAATGTATCTTCTTAGCATCTTTATTAATTGATAGTTTGACATTGTTTTGAAGTTTGTTAATTCATTGCTTTTCTAATGTACAGGAGTCTGTTTTGCTCTCTTATTCCTCTTCAGTTCGGTTGCATATTTGTCTTGTGCTGTTCGACATCATCACATTCAAGTTAATTTTAGACTCGGAAAGAAATAGCTACTGTTCTTTTCTGAAAATTGTTGGATACTTAATATGTGTTATTTAATGCATAATTGCCTTTAGGGAGTTTCATTCTTTGAGTTCTACTTATGATGTCTGTGTACTTTGAATTCGTATGATCTTGAAGTACTTGGGAGAAGGCTGGACATTAGGAGATATTTAGTTCATGCCATTAACAACTGATTCATAAACGTAATATTATTTATCCACTAGAATGATCAAACACATGTTAGCTAGCATTATAATTATGGTAACGAGTTAGAAAATTTCAGCATTCTGGAATTAGACAATTCTCTTTTTTTTGTTTGACTTTGCTAATTGATACGACGAATAAGATAGGGTCCTCAAAGTTGTGGTCGAAGTCAAGAAGGTTAGTTGATGTAATGGTCAAAGTCAAGGAATGGTCAACATTCAGGGATAGCACGGTTGTATGACTCAGCCAAATAGTCTAGCCAATCAAACCATTTGTCCGATCGGATCCTGAGGTTTCCTAGCTTGATGGAATCCCAAGCCGTCTCAGTTCAATTCAGAACTGATTCCTCTTGGTCTAATCAAATATACTAGGCATACAGTTCAACCGGACTCCTTGTCCGAGTGTATGTCGAGTTTCAAGGAGAACGAATCCTCAAGATGGTCAACATTCCTTAGTCTATCCAACTCCGTCCGAAGATTGGACGTTAGAGGGAAATCGGTCGGTCTATCACCAAAGCGTATTAATGGTTCAGCAATCCAACGACATAATAATCCTTTTTGACATTTTGTGTAATCATTGTCAGAGAATCAAGAAAATATTCTTTATACAATTCGTATGGTAGAAGTTTATACCTTATAAAATATAAAAATGGTGGATCTATTTTAGAAAACTTATCAGAATATTAGAATAGTCGGCTTGTTTTTTGGAAATGCATCAATATTTGTGTATAAAGGAAAACTAATACTATATAAGGGGTCTCCTCTTAAAAGTGCAAGTATGCAAGGCTAGGCATTCAAAGTTTACTATTCATTTCTACTATTCGTCGCATTTTATTTCTTTCCCTACCACTCGCCTAACTTGAGCATCGGAGTACTTGCGCCAGAACCCTTCTTAGGTTTGGTTGTTGATGTTTTATTCCATCTACGAAGGATCGTTCGGTGTCATCTTCCTCAAGCTCAAAGTTTTTTACGGTGCACATCAAAGTCACCTAATCAACGCATCATCTTTTCCGATTTGAGATCAGATCACTAATCATGTTATTGGCTAGTGTGTGAATTCATATCTAAAGCATTTTCAAATTCCTCCCGGATGTAAATTGGATTGGCGTAGTTGTGCAAGGATATATGCTACAAATATTTCACATCTTTCATATGCTACAAATTGTTGCTTTATTTGACATTTACGTCATGTGCTTGTGATCATCTTGTTTTGATAATAGTTAAAAAAAAAAATCAATTCTTCTGTACAACAAGCACTCTCTATTGGAGCAACACCGTGGGGCACAGCAAGCACACTCTAGTCACTGCGGGTTCAATATCAGAATGCCATTTCATGTTTTCTCCTTCCTCAAAAGTCCCGGCCGTGTCTGACACTGACGGAAACTCGTACTTGGTTGCCGCTAAAGACACGCTTAGTCGTCGTGGTGTCCTCCGGAAGGAAACCAAATGAGGCAGTGCAATACTGGAACAATGCAAGGCGATTATTTCCTTTGCATTCTTCTTCTCTGTTTCAAATGAGCCGCCCACAAGCTCATCGGCCTCCTGTGAGCTCGTCGGCTGCAGTCAGAGTTCATCCTTCGAATCAGGCGTTTCCTTTCGTTCCTTTTATTCTGGTCAACATGATGATTTTTTTTCTCCCTCAGAAAAAATTTTATGTTTAGGTATGATTAGTCCTCTATTATTAATTTTATGAGCCATCGCAAAGTCACCAGCATATTCACATGGTGGTGCAGTTGGTATTTGTATAGTAGTGCATATGTTGGCGCAGTTAGTATTTGTATAGTAATTGATATGGTATATGTTCGTGGGGTCAGTAAGGTGAGGTGGTTAAGAGTCAAGATCACAGGATGGTCAAAAGTCAAGCCTCCTTGGAGGTCAGAAGTCAAGCTCACGTGGAGGTCAGAAGTCAAGCTCACGTGGAAGTCAGAAGTCAAGCTCACATGGAAGTCAGAAGTCAAGCTCACGTGGAGGTCAGAAGTCAAGTTTACGTGGAGGTCGGAAGTCAGGCTTATGTGGAGATCAGAAGTGCAGCCTCTGTGGCTAGTCAAAAGTCAAGTTTACAGGACCAGGGTCCAAGTCTCAGCTGGTGGGGCGATCCAAGGATAGGAGTTTAAGTCAGACACGGGCTAGTCTTGATAGAGGTCAAAGACAGGGCCCATAGGCCAGGTACAATTAAGGATAAAGCCCATAAACCAAGGGTAAAGGAAAGAAGGTTCTGGGCGTAGAATAAACAGACCAGACATGCAGATCGGGACGTACAAGCCGTGGATAGCAGTAAACAGTAAATAGGTCTGGACATAGGCTGAGCGTGCAGGTCGGGACGTACTAGCCAAGGATAATATCAAACGGAAGCAGGTTGGGAAACAGACCTAATGTGCCGGTCGGGACGTATAAGCCGTGGATAGCAATAAACAATAAACAGGTTTGGACACAGACCTAGCGTGCAGGTCAGGACGTACAAGCCATGGATAGCAGTAAACAGTAAACAGGTCTGGACACAGACTGGGCGTGCAGGTCGGGACGTACAGGCCAAAGGTAGCAGTAAGCGGAAGCAGGTCGGGAAACAGACCTGACATTCAGATCAGGGCATACAAACCAAGGATAACGGTAAATAGAAGTAGGTCGGGAAATAGACCTGAAGTGCAGGTCAGGACGTACAAGCCATGAATAGCAGTGGATCAAAGCAGGTCATGACGCAGACCTAGCGCTTAAGCACTACAGGACAAACAAACCAAATAATCGTAACCGCTTGTCAGAGAATCTCAGAGAACAATCAATGTGTCAGAGAATATGCTAACAGTTGGGGCTCGCTACGTCTTTGGTTTTGCCGCCAGTCTATTAGAAAGAGTCACGTGTCAGTCACCGCCTGACAAAGCCTGATAGCCGACATTCCTTGACACTCGCCAGGTCCTATAGACATCCGTTGCAGTATAAAAAGGGATGTTTTGTCCCTTATGCAGGTACGCTCACTCGTCATTTCTCACTAGTCTTTACTTTTCGTTCTTTCTTTGTATTTTTTTGGGAAAAAGTACTTGACTTGAGCGTCGGAGGACCTGACCCGGGGATTTTTTTCCCTGGTTTCTGGTCTCTAACGACTCGTGGGCTCGTCTGAGTGTGCACAGAGCAACAACGTCATCGTCCTGGTCGTCTTTCTTTGTCAGCTGCTCGTACGAACCTTTCCAGGGGGTACCAGGTAGATCCAACGCTTCAGCAATTTTTCGTCAACTTCCAGTACACCAAGGTCCATCTTCATCCGACTTAGCTTCCAGACGGGATCAGTAATTATTCTAATAAATTTTAAAAGTATTTTTTAACAGGTGTAAAATATATTGTCGAGTCTTTGATTTTTCTCATGTAAAGCACCACTGCCCCTTAATAATGATTTAACCCTTTTGAAAATCATTAAGGTGTCGAACCTTTTGTTCCAACAAAATTATCAACTTCTTTTCTGAGGTACTGACGTATTGTGGCACACCGGGTTCAACTAGCGACCTAGAAGAGGCATGGAAGACTGTAGAGCTACGCTCGCTGTGAGACGAAGAGCTCAATTTGAGTGAAGGTCATCCTTTCACCAAAATGCTTTTAATTTTAGTCTACTAACGTAAAATAACGAAAAGTAGTTTGGGATGCTTGTATAGCTTTTCATATCTACAATGTTCAGAGCCGGTCCTTATTGTTCAAAGGTCCTGGGCGAAATTATAAAACATGCCCCAATTTATTCTACAGAACACTACTTTTCATTAATTAAAAAAATTACATATGAAAAAAAAAATCATAAAATGAAGAGGGTCAAGCTGATCTCATACTACAATTTCTAATCAAAACAAATAATAGTTTATCAATTTTTGATCAAAATAACTAAACTCCCAATTGCAAAAAAAATCTTTAGAAATCCATCTAATAAAATTTTACTCAATGAATCAACCACATATACAACCTTTCAAAAAATATGCATTGCTCCACCTTCAGAAACCATTATATTAAACTCCAACAGCAATAGTATCTCACAATCAAAACATATCAAATGCTAACACATATCAAAACAAAACCAACCAAATACATCTACACTATCAGAACATCACATTTCCAGCAAAACCAATACAAAAAACCAACTTTACAAATTTCCAGCAACCAATACAAAAAACCATTATAAAGAAAGCACATTGTACCAATATTCCTGTACAACATATCATAAACCATCAACATCACAGCTTCAATCCAACCCCTTTTAGGCACATTTTGTAAATAAGCTTCTCCTCCCTGCAAAATTCCCACTGCAACATCCATACTCCAGCCAGCCAACCACCAAAAAAAGTGCTACCTAATCTGACATGAATAAAACATCTTTGTATCAAAGCATATTAAGAATACTCCATAAAAAGGATGCTACTTGAAACAAAATTTCCACCATAGAAAATGCTCCACCATTTCCCTCCGAAAGCCACAGTAAACAAAAAACTATCAATTTATTAAACTATCAATTTATTAAACTATCAATTGATCTAATCACCAAAAGAAAAAAAGTATGAGTAGCACCAATTAGCATAGGTACTAGAGTTGTTATGACTTATGAACACTTTAAGAGCATAAATACAATGTCACGTGTACTCATAAGTAACAAAATGTTTACCTACAAGTGCGAATGAGAGTGAATGCAGAAGATATAGTTAAATTATTGGTTGTAATACACCTACAAAAAAACACAAAGGCAACTCATTTAAAGTGTATTCGTGATGCGCTTTTAAAGGCAAAATCATCAATAATAACATCATATTCAATATTTTCCAAAATATTATTTTCAATACATAAAATTGCCAATCCATTTAGTCTATCTTGAGTCATTGTGGTCCGCAAATAAGATTTTATTAATTTTAATTTTGAAAAACTTCTTTCAGCAGATGCCACTGTCACGGGTATTGTCAATAATATCCTATAAGCAATCATCACATTTGGAAACATATCCATTGTTTTTAAAAAATCTAATATTTGAATGGAAGACCATTTTTTATTTGTTTCATAAGATTCACTTGGTAACATTACTTGCAAAACTTGTAGTTCTGAAAACATATATTTTGCATCAATATCAGAAGTGTCACCATTTCTTAAAGTATTTTCAAGATTTACACAAGAACTCATCAATTCATCATCATCTAATGAAACTAATTTTGCAACATCATACAAGAATCCAAATATAGATTCAAAATATTGCAATTGTTCAAATCTACTCTTCAATTGCCCAAGAGCAATATCGACCACTAAGAGAAAATAATCTATTCGAAAAGATTCTTCTGGTGATTGATTTTCTCTTTCAGTGTTAGCAATTTCATCAAAATGTCTCTTTCTACAAATTTTACGTTTTGTAGGAAATACAGGCTCAATTTCCATATCAGATGCTATTTTTTTTTTGCATCATCTATAGCAGAAGCAAAACCATTTTCTCTATATTTTTCAAAAAAGGAAACAAGACCAGACAATTGTTTTACAGCAACATCAAGACGCATATCCTCTGACTGTAATTTTTTGCTAACTAAGTTAATTTTATGCAAAATATCATGCCAAATAACAAGGCTTAATATAAATTCAAAACTTGAAAGTTCACCAGATGCTAAAGTTTCAGCATCTCTACTTAATTTGCCATCTTCACTTATTTCTGCTAATTTGAACAAAGCTTCTCTAATTTGGGAAACTTGAGATAGTATTGCTTTGACTGTTTCAATATGACTTTCCCATCTTGTAGTTGACAATGATTTTAAAGTTAATCCATCAATATATTCAAGCAAAATATTCCATCTTTTTGTTGAATTAGAGAACACGGTGTACATACATTGACATGCTCCAAAAAATGATTTTGCTTTAGCACAAAAATTTGCCATGTCACAAACAACTAAGTTAAGAGAATGAGAACCACATGACATGTAAAATGCTCTAGGATTAATGTCAAGCAATCTTCTTTGCACACCTTGATTTTTGCCTTTCATATTAGATCCATTATCATAACCTTGCCCTCTCACATTATAAATATCAAGTTCTAAAGATTGTAAAACAACTTGCAATTCATTGAAAAGACCTAAACCGGTTGTGTCTTCTACATTTATAAATTTTAAAAAGTACTCTTCTATTTTAATTGGAGTCTCTGAAACATCTACACATCTTAATATGAGAGTCATTTGTTCTTTGTGACTTGCATCCGGTGTACAATCAAGAATTACTGAAAAATATTTTGCCTCTTTTACTTTTTTAATTATTGCATTCTTGACTTTAGAAGCTAGAAGAGATATTAACTCGTTTTGAATTTTATGACTAAGATAATGATAATGAATCTTTTTATTTTGAATGAGTCGAAAATGCTCTTGCATTATTGGATCAAAATCTGCAATCATTTCAAATAGACCCAAAAAATTACCATTACCATCTTCATAAATTTTGTCATGTGTACCACGAAATGCCAAATTATGTATAGCAAGACATTTGACAACAGCAACTATTCTTAGCATAACATGTTTCCAATGTTTTGTGTCCTTTTTAATCTGTTCTTGTATTTCCTTATCAATTGTCAATGTTTTTTTGAATCTCATTTGTAATTCAACAAAGGCTCTCAGATTAGTGAGGTGTTCAACACTATTTTCATGTTGTTTAAGTTTGTCACATAAATGTTTCCAATCATTAACTCCTTCTCTTGCTAAATTACTTTTGGTGTGTATTACTTTAAACAACTTACAACAAATACAAAATACTTTGTCCAAATCCTTCGAATATACTAACCATTTTCGATCACGAGTTTCACCATTTGGTAACATTTGAACATAGTAAGTATGAGAAAAGTGTCGAGATTCTTTATCTAAAGGAAACTTAAGAATATCTTCTCTTTTAGGACCTCTTTCCACAAGTAAATCTCTCATTTTTGTATCAAGGTTATCGCAAACTCTTGGATCAAATATGTTTATATCATATCTAGATGTCGAACATTGATATTCGTTTGTACACTTATCATCACAACAATTATCAATATCTTTAGTTTTGTCAATTTCAATTTCATTCAAATTATTAAGATCTGTATTCTCTTCATTCTCATTTTCTACAAATTTTTCATTCTCATCACTTTCGTTTCTCATACATTCTTCATATTCATTATTATTATTTTCAACAAAATCTTCATTTGCATTTGATTCATTACTTAAAATATGAACTAAACTTTCCGTTGTGTTATGTGATTCTTTACTAAAATATTTATTCAATGAACCTCTTAAGCTTTGGGCTATCTCCTCTTCTTTTTTCTTTTTTTGTCTTTTTTGATATCCAGAGAGTTGTTTCATGATGATAAATAATTATGAACAATAAGCAATAAACAAAGAACAATACAACCTGATATGGAGAATTTTTCTTTGATTCGAAATCCACTTATATAAGACCTAACACGGATATCCTGCAAATTTATTGAAAAACACAATAATTTAATTGTTTAGAAGTTGGGACCTTATTCATGCAATTAAAGACACAAGCACATTAATCTAACTAGCTAAATGACATGAAAACTTAGTTAATCTACTTATCATTTACTAACTAAAAGAACCCATCTGAAGAGAATAAATAACTAGAAGCCAAGGCTTTTTAGAGTAAACCAATAAGAAAATTCTTGTATCTACACATACACACACAAAATCCACAAAATCTAATTGTTGATATCTGCTTATTCTTTTTAATCAAGAGTCTACTAAGTGTGACCAACTACAAATACTAACTTTGGAATCTACTTGCATTCATCAAAGATTAAAGTTAAAGGTAAAGATAAACAACCCACTGACCAAGTTTTGTCAGCTAATAAGAGTAGGAATAGCAGGCTTTTGGAATGATGAAGACCCCAAAAAACACTGCAGCAAACCAAATCAAAACAGTCAGATTTCTATCTGAGATTTAGGCTGTCAAAAGTAAAATCTAAATCTAAGCTCACTCAATCTGAGTTGACAAGACTCCAAATTGTGATGTTACTGCCGCATCTTGCCATCACAAATAGAACTCTGAACTCCAGCCAACTGTAGAACATCAAGAAGCAATTTTTAGGGACACTGCTTGTATTCATCAAAGATTAAAGTTAAAGGTAAAGATTAACAACCCACTGACCAAGTTTTGTCAGCTAAGAAGAGTAGGAACAGCAGGCTTTTGGAACGATGAAGACCCCAAAAAATTTTGGTGAAATCCAAGTATACAAACCCTAATTGATTGCCTAATCAAACAACAAAACCCTAATTAACTAGGAATCAAGATCTGGTCGCGAATCGCAGTTGCCCTAAAAGATAAAAACGATTACTAACCGGAGGACTGGAGGACAGGAGGTCGGAGGAGCAGCCGTTGAGGTTATCGACGCTGGCGATATCCTCTCGATGAGCCGGGGTTGGTGAGGATGGCAGTCGGAGAATCGCAGCGAAGGTGAGAGTCGAGACTTGGTCACTCGAGAGAGCTAGGGCTTATTCGCTGAGTTCGGAGCTGCTTCGGCGACGGGAAAAACGCAAGGAGCGAAGCTGCGAAGGTGAGGAATAAAATTTTTATTAATATATATATATATATATATATATATATATATCTCTCTGTTTGGGCCCTTAGTATTTTTGGGCCCTGGGCAGGGGCCCTGGTAGCCCTGGCCCAGGGCCGGCTTTGACAATGTTGAGGGATGTAGCCGGGAGCCAACTATAGTGGATCGTCTGGAATAAACGTTATCATCATTTACTTTAATATTGAGCGACGTAGAATAAAATAATAAAAATTTAGCAGATTCTGATTTTATTGATAACTCAAAAGAACAACATATAATAAATTTCAGTTTACTAAAGATAAAATCATTACAATAACTTATCCCACTTAATAGATTGCCATAGCAATTACATGGTTTGTTTTCATGTTTCATCTGAAAACGAATAAATTGTGAAGGACAAAACGACTAATGAAATAACCCTACTATGATCAATAATTTTGGAGACAATTTTTTTTTTTGAAAAAACAAAGGTATATAATATATGTTGTCTGATCCTGTCCAAAAGTCAAGAAGATGGATGTTGGGGACGTGGCGCTCCTGTTGACCTCCGGTGGACTTCGGTCCCGCCTGCAACATAAGCAGCGTCAGTGCCGAGCCAGAGAAGGGGTCCTGACGATGACCCTTCGACGCTCAAGTCAGTCTCTGACGAGGTAAAAAGTAAAGAACTATAGCACAACAGTAAAAATCGCGAGAAAAAACATACCTCCGTCGATGCCTGGACCTCCCCTTTATATAGGGCTCCTGTAGTGTGTGTGCACGCTTCTTAAAGCGACCACACTATCCCATGCTTTCCCTGAAGAGACATGCCAGTAAAGTGTCTCTGACACAGTACCTTAATGGGTCGAGCATATCTCTGAAGTGACAGTGGAAGCTTCCACCGTACGATCCTTTGTCTGACCATGCCGCCCGTCGGCGGCACTAACTCCCAAAAGGATATCGAAGGATATCCTGCTGTGTCTATTGCTCGGCTCAACGGAAAGGTCGCTCGGCTGAAAGTGCCTTGTCCAAGTGTCGTTCTTTGCTAGGCCGAGCGGGATGGACGCTCGGCCGGAAGCCCACTGTCGCGCCGAGCGGTAGAACCGCTTGGCTGATCGGCCTTGATCCATGTTGTCCGCCATCGCGCCAAGCGGAAGAGTCGCTCGGCTCGGCTTCTATGCGTCCCTTGAGCGTCGATTTGATTACTTCCTATCGGAGATGGTGGGTCGGTGTTTAGCTCTCGGTCGCGCTATGTCCCACCTGACCGGCCAAGACTCTCCGTCCGTCGACCGTCTTGACTCTGACCTTCGTTGACCTCCATCGTGACAGCGGGGCGGGGCCCCTCCTTATCACCGCATCACAAGTCTCCCCCTCAAGTCTAGTCGAAGGAGGCTGTATTCCGACTGATTGGACCATCATGTGCACAAATTTCCTCTCGCTCGGCCATCATCCCTGTATGGACTCCAATCAGGATGGGCTCGATCCTTGCCGATCGGCCTTCTGAAGCTCGTCGCTCGGTCATAAGCACACTTCCTCGATCTGATCGGGGTGGACAAAGGCTTGTACTTGTAGAACTTTTCCTTCGGGTTGTCTCGGGTGAGCGCGGGCTAAGCTGATGTCACCATAATTTTTTGAGAAGCGTGCAAATCCCCTCTCATTAAGGCAGAGCATGTTCTCATGTCTGCCTTAATTGTTGACCCGTGGTAGCATGCTACATGTCATGCCCACAATCGTCGCACGCCTGATGTGACATACATTGATTACGACGTTTGGCGGTTTGAATTCAATGGCGAGATCTTGTCCTAGATTTTTGCAACCTAGATCAGACGGCTTTGGTCGGTCGAGCCTGGGGTTTATGAGCTCGCTGCATCGCTGCCTTCTCCATGCTTTCGCTGCCACGTTTCCGACCTTTGTGCTCCTACGTCCTGTGCTCTCCGGTGATTTTGTGCGTGTTGACCTCCAGCGATCCTCCATCTCTCCTTTTCTTAGTAATCTCTCTTTCCGTCATCTTTCCTTCCGGGTATTCTGCTTAACGTTGTCCCGACGATCTTTCGGTGAACCTTTTGTATCTTTTTCGATCGTCTTTCCTCCCTTTTGCGCCTATTTTAGCGATGGCCAGCTCTTCGAAGCTGTCGGCCCCCATCCCCGGACCCTAGTATACCACCATGGAGTCTAGGTTTGACGAGGGAGACGCGGAGGGCCTTAGGAATACCTTCGAAATTCCATCTGACTACGAAATTATTCTACCTTCCTCATCCGAATGGCCAAATACCCCGCCGACCGGATGCATCTGTCTGTTCAGGGGTCATTTCTCCGCCGGTCTGTGGTTCCCTATCCATCCCTTCATCATCACAGTCTGCAAATACTTCCGCATTTCCCTCCCTCAACTTGTGCCGAACTCCTTCCGCCTTCTGTGCGGCATAGTCATCTTATTCTGGCTACATGGCATCCCTCTTGTTCCTCGACTCTTCTACTATTTTTACTACCCAAAGTTGTCCGAGCCGGGGACCTTCCTTTTCCAGTCTAGGGTCGGCTTAGTGTTCTTTGATAAAATATCAACCTCCAATAAACATTGGAGGGAGTATTTCTTTTTCCTACGTCTTCCCGAGCGGCCGGAATTCTCGACCCGTTGATAGCTTGAAGTGGCGCCTCAACCCCCACTAAAGAGTTACAAGAGACGCTCAGACTATTTGGATGCTATGACAATGCTAGCTGGTCAGAAGTATGACATCCACGAGTTGCTGCTTAAGGGTGTCCTTTACATCTTCGGCCTGAGTCCGATCTGCACCCGGTTGTCGACCAGCCTAGGTAAGATACTACTTTACATATTCCTTTGATGCTAACTAATTTTTCCTTTTATCCTGCAGTCGAAATCATGATGCATGCGTGGATGGTCGGCAAGGCGAAGCTCTCGGACAACGTGATCGAGGCGACGGCTACCGAGGAACTGGCGAGCCGAGGTCTGCGGCCGGTCGGCTCTCACGAAGATCCGCTCGAGCTGAGCGAGGAGATGCCCGTGGAAGCAGGCGAAGGCGTAACCAGCCATGCGTCGAGCGGAGGGGCCACCCCAAGCTCACAGCCTCAGACGAAGCGACGCCCCATCATTCCCGTCGAGAAACGCTCAGGCTCGGCCTCCTCCGACGTGCCACTAACCAGGCATGAGAGGCGCCAAACGGAACCGTCTTCGCGCTCCGCTACCTTGGGCCCACAACTGGTCGAGAGGGTCGAAACTTCGACTCTGGCCCCGCTCCCAGCAATTGTGGAGGCATCATCGTTCGATCGGACGCCCTCCTTGGCCGAGCTGCCGCAAGAGGTCGTGGCTGCATCCCCCGTGGCCTTCATGCCGCCACCACCAAAGCTTGTGGCGGTCCAACGGTTTGGCATCTCACCAGCTTCCGGTTGGGAGGCCTCATCCCACTCGGCCCTGAGCAGCCAACGATTTGTTATGGCGATTTGGTTGCTACTCGGAAAACCTAACGGTTCCACTGTACAAAAATTTTGTACAAAGGTCTGAACCTTTTCCTGGCTACCATGTGTTCTTTTAAATTAAACTTGGATCGCCTGCGGAACTTAACACGTTTGATCCTAAGTTTAATTTATTTGTTCTTTTAGGTTTAGACTTGGATCTCCTGCGGAACTTAACACGTTCGATCCAAATCACCTAGGTCACGAAGACAATTAAATATCTATTTCCAAAATCGGCTTCCAGTACTGCATGGTGAGGCACATGACCTTCTTGGATATGAGAGCAACCACCACCGACTAGACAAAGCCTTTTAAGGAAATTAAATATTTAACCTTCCCATAATAACCCTAGGTTAACCGCTAAGAACAATCAAATCACAAGGAAAAGAAAAAACAAAAGAACACAATTTTGAAAACTAATTCGAAAAACTAGAATCGCATGCCTCTTGTATTTGGTATTTTTACAAAGAAACAAAACTAACATGATGCGGAAAATAATTATTAGTTATACCTTTCTTTGTGAATAATGACCTCTTGATCTTCTACCGTATTCCTCTTCTAATCTCGGACGTTGTGTGGGCAATGATCTTCCGAGACGAGAACCACCTAGCACCTTCTTCTCCTTCCTTCAAGTTTCGGCCAAGCACAAAACTTCCAAAGGATGAAGACTTTTTTCCACCAACTAAGCTCCAAGGGATGTAAGCTTTCTCTCCTTCTTCTCCAAGCTAAGATCCGGCCACCACTTGATCTCCAAGAAGGATGAAAGGTTCGGCCACACCAAGGAGAGGAGAGAACTTGAAGGGGTCGGCCACACCAAGGAAGAAAAGAGGGAGAAAATAGAATAGAGGTTGTTCACCTTGAAGGCACCCAAACCCCCTCTTTTATAATCCTTAGCTTTGGCAAATAAGGAAATTTAATTACAATAAAATTTCCTTAACTTTCCTTGACATAAATTAATTAAGAAAAATTAAATAAAATTTCCTAATAACCCATGTCATGGCCGACCACCTCACGGAAGGGCAAATAAGGCAATTTTCAATCAACCAATTAAAATTCCTTATTTGTTTCCGGAAATTTTAAAAAATAAAATTTCTCTTTAAAATCCCTTCATGGTTGATAAAAAGAAATTTCTATAATTTTAATTTTTCAACATGTGAATAATTTATAAAGAAGAAAAATAAAATATCCTTTCAATCTACAAATAAGGAAAGAGATTTAATCTCTTTCCTTAATCTTTTATAGAAACTTATAAAAGAGATATTTTAATTTTTAATCTCTCTTTTAAATTATATCTTCTACCTAAGAAAATTTTAAAATTAAAATTCTTTTCTATTTTAATAGGGCCGACCACCAAAGCTTAGGTTCAAGCTAGGGCCGGCCACCCATGGACCAAGGCTTGGCCGGCCCTAGCTTGGTTCTCAAGCAAGCTTGGCATTCCCCTACAACATGGGTATGAAGGTGGGTATAGGTGGGTATAGTACTCTATAACTAAGAGGCTACGATAGGGACCGAGAGGAGGAATTGGTTTTGGTCTCCCGATAAAATTAAGCATCCCGTGTTCGCCCCGAACACACAACTTAATTTTATCAATAATAATTCATTCCACTAGAGAACTATTATTGAACTACCGTACCAATCCCAAATTATATTTTTGGGCTCCTTCTTATTATGAGTGTGTTAGTCTCCCTGTGTTTAAGATAACAAATGTCCACTAATTAAGTAAGTTACTGACAACTCACTTAATTAATATCTAGCTCCAAGAGTAGTACCACTCAACTTCATCGTCATGTCGGACTAAGTCCACCTGCAGGGTTTAACATGACAATCCTTATGAGCTCCTCTTGGGGACATTCTCAACCTAGATTACTAGGACACAGTTTCCTTCTATAATCAACAACACACACTATAAGTAATATCATTTCCTAACTTATCGAGCTTATTGATTTATCAAGCTAAATCTCACCCATTGATAAGTCAAAGAAATAAATACTAAATATATGTGTTTGTTATTATATTAGGATTAAGAGCACACACTTCCATAATAACTGAGGTGTTTGTTCTTTTATAAAGTCAGTATAAAAAGAAACGACCTCTAATGGTCCTACTTAATACACTCTAAGTGTACTAGTATAATTATATAGTTAAGATAAACTAATACCTAATTACACTACGACATTCCAATGGTTTGTTCCTTTCCATCATGGTCGTGAGCTACTGTTTATAATTTATAAGGTACTGATAACATGATCCTCTGTGTGTGACACGACACATCATGTTATCTACAATATAAATTAATTGAACAACTACATTTATCATAAATGTAGATATTTGACCAATGTGATTCTTATTTCTAGATAAATGTTTATACCAAAAGCTAGGCTTTTAGTATACAACCTAACAATCTCCCACTTATACTAAAAGACTAAGCTGTCATATCTGCTGCCATACATCTGATTCCCAACCCTTCAACATGTCCATCAAAAGCTCTTGCCTTAAGGACCTTAGTGAAAAGATCTATAGGTCATTACTTGATGCACTCTAGGCAGCAACAACTTCTCCTCGTTTATACGATTTCTCGTTTTGGGTGGTACTTGCGCTCTATTATGTTTACTTGCCTTATAGACTTATGGTTTCTTCGAGTTTGCTACTGCACCATTATTATTACAATAAATTGTAATAATCTTTGGATAAAGCAAAAATTATATCTAAATCTATCTTGAAGCATCTGAGCCATACAGCTTCTATGACTGCCTCAGAGGCTGCCACTTACTCAGCTTCTTATGGTAGAGTCCGAAAAGGCACCTTTGCTTATCACTCTTCCATAGTTATGACTTTACCTCCTAAAGTAAACACAAAACCCCGAGGTCAACTTACTATTGTCCCTATCCGATTGGAAGTCAAAATTCGTGCAACCCACAGGGACCAAATTAACTGCCTTATAAACTAGCATATAATCTCAAGTGCCTCTAAGGTACTTCAATATATGCTTTACTACAGTCCAATGTCCTTGTCCAGGGTTACTTTGATATCTGCTTAACTATGCACTAGGCAAAACAGATATCTGATCTCGTGCATAGCATACATTAGGCTGTCCAACTGCCGAAGCATAAAGAACTTCCTACATGTCCTCAATCTCCTTTGATGTCATCGGAGACATCTCTTTAGATAAAGACACTCCATGCTTAAAAGGTAGAAAACTTTTCTTGGAGTTTTGCATGCTAAAACGAGCTCGTTATATAAAGCTTGGGATAAGCACAATATTCTTTTCTTGCGAACCTTGTTCCCAAGAATATGTGCTCATTTTCCTAAGTCCTTTATAACGAATTGCTTGGACAACCATACCCTTACTTCCGATAACACCTTGATATTGTTTTCAACTATCAAAAATGTAATCTACGTATAGTACAAGAAATACCACCACGTTTCCATCACACTTCTTGTATACACAAGACTTATCCGGTAACTAAATCCATAAGTCTGGATTACAATCAGATGTTCCAAGACCTTGAAGCTTGCTTCAGTCCATAGACTGATTGAGCTTACAAACAAAATGCTCTTTTTCCCTTTGCAATGAATCCCTCTGGTTGCTTTATATGGATGTTTTTTTCAAGACTTCCATTAAGGAAAACTGTCTTGTCATCCATTTGCCAAATCTCATAGTCCATATGAGCAGCAATAGATAAAAGAATCTGGATAGGCTAAAACATGGCTACTGGTAAAAGGTTTCCCTTTTCAACAAGCCTTTCTTTGGAAGTTCACACCTTCCTGTCTATTCTTCTTTTCCTATTGTAGACCTTTTTACACCCAATGACTTTTACACCATCTGGTGGTTCTACAAGCTTCTAGATTAGAATACATATATTCTAATTCTGTATTCATTGCTCTTTGCCAAGATGCTACATCTTTATCTTGGAGTGCTTTATCATATGTCCGGGATCAGGCTCATGTTCATTTAGGATCAAGTCCAAAGACTCTCCCAAAACATGAATCTCTTAGGTTGCTTGACAACCCTCCCACTACGATGAGGCACTGTTTGTAATTGTGTATCATTTATGATACGTGTTGCAGTTTCTTGTGATATTTCATCTTGTACAGTTGGTACTAGATTAGACATGTCCTTTATTATTTCCTTAAGAACAAATTTACTTATGGGCACGTGGTTTATTATATAGTCATTTTCTAAAAATCGGTCATTGATGCTAACAATGACCTTCTGATTTTTAAGACTATAAACCTACTTTCATTTCTCTAGGATAACCCACAAACAAGTGAATTCCTGTCCAACTTATCATTGCCTCTCTTCAGCATATGTGTTGGACTACCCGAATCCGAATATGCTTCAAAATAGGTTTACGCCTATTCATCAATTCTATATGAGTAGAGAGTTCTGACTTTGGAAGGTACTATGTTCACTTCCGTTTCCAGAGTATATCCTTAAAATGAATTTGGTAATTTTCTAAATAACTCATCATCAATCTACTTATTTCCATAAGAGTCCTATACCTTCCTTTTTCTACACCATTCTGTTGGGGTGTACCAGGTGCAGTTAGTTGGGATTGAATCTCTACTTCTGATAAGTGACTCCTAAATTCTCCCAAGAGGTACTTGCCACTACGATCTCACCGTAGTGTCTTGATACTTTTACTTTGACGTTTCTCCACATCAGCCTCGTACTCTTTGAACTAATCAAAGTACTTAGACTTGCGGCACATCAAGTAAATGTATCTGTATCTTAAATAGTTGTCTATAAAATAGACGAAATATTTGAAACAACCTCTTGCCTGGATAGTCAAAGGTCTTCACAAATCAGAATGAACCTATTCCTATATATCTTTGGCTCCAAACCCCTTAGACTTAAAAGCTTCTTGGTTATTTTTCCTTCCAAGTAAGACTCGCAGGTTGGAAAATTTTCCTCTACCAATGATCCCAAGAGTTCATCGATTATTATCCTTTGAATCCTACTCAAGTTAATATAACCTAGCCTTAGATGCCAAAGATATGTTTGGTTCATTTTGAAGGTTCTTTCTCTTATAGTTAGAAGATGTGTTACTAATTTCCATTTGTTGCATTGTAGGAGTTATTGGATTTATAAATTGTCAACCAACGTACCAGAACAGATAACTTCCCTCTTTTTCTTGATAACAACTTTGTTATTAAAAAAGGTAGAATATCAAGTTCTTTGAATAGTTTAGAAACTGAAAACTAGTTTTTTCTAAACTTGGTACGTAAAGACAATTACTCAAAAATCCATGTTTTATTCTTATCAAAGGATAAACATCTCCCACTGCAACAGCTACTACTTTTACAGCAGTGCCCATGTGGACAGTGTTTTTATTTTCATTTAGTTGTCGGGTTTCCTGGAACCCTGCAATGAATTACGGACATGATTAATGACATCTGTATCTACACTCCAGGTTCTAGTAGATAACACCACTAAACATGTTTCAAATAATGAATTAAATACACCTATATTGTTCTTAGTTCTAAGAAAACAGTCTACCTTAATGTCCAAGTCCTATTTCCAATCATTACAATTTGGACTACTAAGTCTTTTCTATAGTATAACAACTAGGGAATTGACAAACATTTTAAATCCTAAGAATCACAAAAATATTTGGTCAAGATCAATTCCTTAAAATCCCCATGAATTTTGTATGTCACGATAGTGTGGACGTATACAAAATCAAAGAAGAGATTTTATCCATTAATTTTATTATCTCGTCAACTTTATTTTATGACGAATAAAATTAATAGTTGATCTTTCTTTGATCAAATATTTGGTCAAAACTTTTGAATTTAAAATAACATTGATTCCTCAAACAATATTATTTAAATTCACCAACACCTCAAACACCGTGAATTTTGCATATCACGATAGTGTGAACGTATACAAAATTTAAACATTTGTAAGAGGAGGGTTTTACCCATTAATTATCTTGTCAATAAATCTTTATGACAAAATAAAATTACCTCAAACACCGTGAGTTTTTGTATGTCACGATAGTGTGGACGTATACAAAATCAAACATTTGTAAGAGGAGTTTTTAATTTTATTATCTTGTCAACCTATTTATTTGACAAATTAATAGTTGGTTTTCTTCGGTCACACAAATAATAACAGTGACTCCGATGGGGAGGATACTATTAGACGTGCCTAAGTGTATACTATTACTTGACACTAAGTCCATTAATAAGATTGTGCCCCTTCCGATGGGGAAGATCACACGCTCTTAATTAACTTCCTATAGTCATCCAAAATGGAAGTTTAATCTAGTGATCCGCAAACAAGCTCATCTGATATGGAGGAAGGCACTCAGAGCCAACGCGCAAGCATGTTGCATCACTTATAAACCAGTAATGGAGACCGTGGAATTTATTTAAAAAATAAATCCCTCTCCCACTTAGTTATTTAAAGTGAGGAATTTTGATTATGTTAGCCTACTTAACATGCATACTAACAAGCACATACAGCACAGCATAAAAAGCAATAAATAGAAAAACTAATTTTCAACTATTATGGCTTTTATCTATTGCTATCCTTCGTGTGTCGCCAACCCTAGCTGCTGCCATCTTTGGCCACCGCCATCGGGTCTAGTTGTCGCATCCATCTTGCTCCTTGTTCCGCTGTGCCTCTAGTCCTCAAAAGGTTCCACGCCTTGTAAGATTCGATCCGCGACATAAATAGAATTTTACATTTTTCAATCCTATATTCCTCGAAGGAATGTACATGTAAACTAGATCGAACATAAAATAAAATTTACATCCATCGATCCTATATTCCATAAAAGGAATGTACATGTAACTAGATTAAAAAATAAAATCCTAATAAAACTAAATACAGCTCCTGCTGTATTTTATAATATAATCATGCACACATAATAAAATGCCCTTGACATGTCCAAGGGTCCAATCACACACACAATATCTATAAGCCATAATAGTTGAATCCTACATCCACAAAGTTAGCACATCCTACTATTATCCTGCCTAAATTATGTATGACATGTGCATAATTAAACTAATACTAAATACGCAGAGGCAAAACCCTAGCTCTGATACCAATTGTTGATTGCTACTCGGAAAACCTAACGGTTCCACTGTACAAAAATTTTGTACAAAGGTCTGAACCTTTTCCTAGCTACCATGTGTTCTTTTAAATTAAACTTGGATCGTCTGCGGAACTTAATACGTTTGATCCTAAGTTTAATTTATTTGTTCTTTTAGGTTTAGACTTGGATCTCCTGCGGAACTTAACACATTCGATCCAAATCACCTAGGTCACGAAGACAATTAAATATCTATTTCCAAAATTGGCTTCCAGTACTGCATGGCGAGGCACACAGCCTTCTTGGATATGAGAGCAACCACTAATTCGAAAAGAATTTCGAAAGGAAAAATCAAATCACAAGGAAAAGAAAAAACAAAAGAAAACAATTTCGAAAACTAATTCGAAAAACTAGAATCGCATGCCTCTTGTATTTGGTATTTTTACAAAGAAACAAAACTAACATGATGCGGAAAACAATTATTAGTTATACCTTTCTTTGTGAATAATGACCTCTTGATCTTCTACCGTATTCCTCTTCTAATCTCGGACGTTGTGTGGGCAACGATCTTCCGAGACGATAACCACCTAGCACCTTCTTCTCCTTCCTTCAAGTTTCGGCCAAGCACAAAACTTCCAAAGGATGAAGACCTTTTTCCACCAACCAAGCTCCAAGGGATGTAAGCTTTATCTCCTTCTTCTCCAAGCTAAGATCCGACCACCACTTGATCTCCAAGAAGGATGAAAGGTTCGACCACACCAAGGAGAGGAGTGAACTTGAAGGGGCCGGCCACACCAAGGAAGAAAAGAGGGAGAAAATAGAATAGAGGTTGTTCACCTTGAAGGCACCCAAACCCCCTCTTTTATAATCCTTAGCTTTGGCAAATAAGGAAATTTAATTACAATAAAATTTTCTTAACTTTCCTTGACATGAATTAATTAAGAAAAATTAAATAAAATTTCCTAATAACCCATGTCATGGCCGGCCAACTCATGGAAGAGCAAATAAGGGAATTTTCAATCAACCAATTAAAATTCCTTATTTGTTTCCGGAAATTTTAAAAAATAAAATTTTCCTTTAAAATCCCTTCATGGTTGATAAAAAGAAATTTCTATAATTTTAATTTTTCAACATGTGAATAATTTATAAAGAAGAAAAATAAAATATCCTTTCAATCTACAAATAAGGAAAGAGATTTAATCTCTTTCCTTAATCTTTTGTAGAAACTTATAAAAGAGATATTTTAATTTTTAATCTCTCTTTTAAATTATATCCTTTACATAAGAAAATTTTAAAATTAAAATTCTTTTCTATTTTAATAGGGCCGACCACCAAAGCTTAGGTTCAAGCTAGGGCCGGCCACCCATGGACCAAGGCTTGGCCGGCCCTAGCTTGGTTCTCAAGCAAGCTTGGCATTCCCCTACAACATGGGTATGAAGGTGGGTATAGGTGGGTATAGTACTCTATAACTAAGAGGCTACGATAGGGACCGAGAGGAGGAATTGGTTTTGGTCTCCCGATAAAATTAAGCATCCCGTGTTCGCCCCGAACACACAACTTAATTTTATCAATAATAATTCATTCCACTAGAGAACTATTATTGAACTACCGTACCAATCCCAAATTATATTTTTGGGCTCCTTCTTATTATGAGTGTGTTAGTCTCCCTGTGTTTAAGATAACAAATGTCCACTAATTAAGTAAGTTACTGACAACTCACTTAATTAATATCTAGCTCCAAGAGTAGTACCACTCAACTTCATCGTCATGTCGGACTAAGTCCACCTGCAGGGTTTAACATGACAATCCTTATGAGCTCCTCTTGGGGACATTCTCAACCTAGATTACTAGGACACAGTTTCCTTCTATAATCAACAACACACACTATAAGTAATATCATTTCCCAACTTATCGGGCTTATTGATTTATCGAGCTAAATCTCACCCATTGATAAGTCAAAGAAATAAATACTAAATATATTGTTGGGGTTGTAAGGTTGCAAACATAGTCCCTGTAATGGCCCAATTTTCCTCATTAGGAGTTCTAAAAGTGCTTTAAAATATTTAGAAATACTTTAGAAAAATTCTAGATATTTTTAGGAATTTATAGAGTATTTTTATGCAATTTTTGGAGTTCGTTTGGTATTTTTACCAAACGAAAGAAGTTTAAAAAAAAATAAATAAAGTGTTAAGGTTGGGTTTTGAACCCTAAACCCTAGACCGAACTAGACCTTAACCAAGGTCAGCCAACCAACTGAGCTAAGCAAGTTTTGTTATAATATAAGGGAATTAAATGTAGTTAAGTAGTTGTAAGAAATGAAATTAAAATTCCGTTTCAAAAACAAAGGAAAGAGTCGAGGGCGGCTCGAACCCGAGACCTTCGGGAATCCTCTTTTCCAGCAGACCAAGCGTGCACACTGATATTTCATGAACAAATCAATCGCGAATTAGTCTTAAGCCGTAGGTTATAAAGGGATAAGTTAAGAGAGGGATTAATTATTTTCCTTTCCCTCAAAATTTCTCCTCTCGCACGCGGCAACGGCGTCGGCTCCTTCTCGGGCGAAATCGCAGCCGCCGCCAGGATTCCTTCCTCCGGTGGCCGGTGAAGGTTTCCTTCCGGCGGATCTTCACCAATTGAGGGCATCTCGGCAGGAGGGCCCGTAGGCACGAGGAAGCGGTCGGGGAACTCGAGCTTCGGCGCAAACTCTAGATCTCTATCTTCTTCGGTTGTAAGTCCAAGAATAGCGCGGTAAGTCGCTCCTCACCTGCATAAGAGTAGTTCTGAGATTTCATCTTGTGATGTTTTCTGGATTTCCGCTTGTTAGTGTAAGATCTTGTTTTGTTCAAGTTTTCTTTTTCCTGATGAATTGAGTTTTGAAACTATACTCTTGATGGATTTGTTGGATAAGGATGCCCTAGTTCTTCATGGAAGACTCAGTCCCGATTTGTTTTGTTTGTCATACGAACATTGATGAACGTGATGAGTTTCTCATTCCCTGGTGATGATGCCGAGCTATTTCTAGTGTAGACTAGAGGGATTTGGGGGATGTTTTATTGTGTGTTTGTCTCTATTGTAGTTAGATTCGGTGGATGAAAATTGGTAGGTTGTGAATTCTCTTGCTACGAGATTTGTTGCTTTCCTTCCTGGGCAGACTCAAGGATAAGGAATTGGTTTGAAGTTTTGGACAGATTTATGGGTAGCTAAACATTGAATGAGAGTGTTCTTGTTCTTCTTACCGTTTTCAAAAATCCTGGACAGATTCTGTTAGTAGATTTAGCTTGATGGTTGGTGTTTTGTTTCCCTCAAATTCTTTCAAAAGTTCTGGGAAGAGTGGTTTAGATCGGACTGAGTTTCCAATGTATGATGCTAATACTTCTCTTAATCAGGTTTCTTTAGTGGTTGTTTTTCCTTGATAACTCATGATGCCAATAATTTTTATGCACTGTTAGGATTTTAAAGTGGATCCTCTTATGAAAATAGGTTAAGTGCCATGCATTTTCCAGAATTTGGGTAGTTTAGATTTAGCTTAAATTGATGTGGTTCATGTATATAATTGGACATGCAGTAATTAGTTTAGGTGTTAAGTGTTTGGACTTTGGGATTTTGTTTCCATACTCAGAAAGTTGTTGGGTTGTTTAAAGCATAGCATAAGGAGGTTAGGAAATAATGGAGAACAGTTCGGGTTTCTAAACCTTCAGGTTTTCAAGCATGAGTTTCTTTGCTTTCTATGCTTTCGGATTGCCTTGTACAGCATTAGAACAACTAGAGATTATTGAGTAGCATGCATTCTTTGCTCTCTTTCTTTTATCTCTGTTGTAGCAAGATTTAAGGTTTTAATTTCAACACGTTTTAGATGTAGCATAAGCTTGTATGATATGCAGATTTTTATAAGTATAGCATGCAGAATTTAGATAAGCTTAGTATGCAGATTTTGTTAAGCTTAGTATGCAGATATTAGATAAGCTTAATATGCAGATTTTAGTTAAGCTTAATATGCAGATTTCTGTTTAAACTGGTATGCAGATTTTGTTTAAGCATTGCAGTGTTAGAAGTTGTTTAAATATTTCAGTTTTGTAAGAAGTATTTTTTTTATAGGAAAAGTATAAGAAAGATAAAGAAAAGTATAAGAAATATAAAGAAAAGAAAGAAAAGGCCAAGGCCTTAAGTAAATCCCAAAATCAAGACTTTAGGGATTTTGGCACACAAGGTGCTTATTAAAATGCCAAGGCATTATATAGAAGTATTAAAAGATAACGAGTATTTTACTTTTATCAGTGGCACTATACTGGACTCTCTGTCCTTGGGTTGGACTCCCATAGTCGTCCCTAGGTTTAGATAACCTAGTAGTAACGGCTCGGCCGACGGTCGACGGTCGACGACCATAGGGTCGCCAAATGGGCCGCCAAATGGGCCGAATGGGTCGGGTCGTTACAAAAGTAAAAGCACAGTTGCCGGGCCCAAGAAGAAGATGATTATTATTTTGAAGTATTATAAGTATAAGTTTTTGAATAAGTAAAACGAGTTTTTATATAAACATAAAGTATTAAAGAATAAGTTAGAACAAATGAATCAAGTTTCACTTTGTTTTAGAATCAGCAAGTTTAGTTCCCTTTTATGCTAGCATGTTATTTAGATTAGCTTACTGTTCTTTGCTATTAGAAGAGCATGAGTAGTTTTACATGTTTAGCTTTACATGTTAGCATTCATTTTTAGCATGTTTTTATTTCAGAATATTCACATACATATCGAGTTTTTGTGAGTTAGATAGCGCTTACTAAGCATTTTGCTTATAGACTACACTTCCTCTTACTGCAGATACAGGAAAGGAAAAGATATAGAAAGGAAGGCGACAAGGAGGTGTTCGAAGGATGTGTGATGCCAGGACTATGGAAGCCTTGGGACTAGGAAAGAAGTTTTAATTTTAGTTTCCGTATTTTAGTAATTAATAAACATTTGAGTTGTATTTTAAGTTCATGTCATTTGAGATTTTCCTGTTTAGATTGCATGTAGGATGAGTTTAGTTTAGTAAGTAGATATTTGTGTGATTGATATTTATTATATATTGCATGTATTGTTGAGTAAGGTCACCAGAACAGGGGAGACTCTGCCGAAATTTTTCGGTAGGGTTTCCATGTGATTTTTAATCATACTGGTTAAGTAGAGTTAGTAGTTAAGTAACGGTCATCCTTAGAGAGTAGTAGTAGTAAGAAGGGTGGTCGTTACAGTCCCATATTGGAAACACATGGGAAAGATCATGAGTTTATAAGAGAAAAGATATCTCCATTAGCATGAGGCCTTTTGGGGAGAGCCCAAGAGCAAAACCATGAGGGCTTAGGCCCAAAGTGGACAATATCATGCAATTGTGGAGATATCTAAATTCTTTTCGATCCAACAATTGGTATCAGAGCGGGGTCATTTTGAATCGGTGCAACCACCATTCAAAATATTTTTTCGTGGTATTTTTTTTTATTTTCGGAGTCGATTAGAATTTAGCCTCATAGCTATATTCTAATTCTTTTTCCCTCGAATCGGTTTTTCTCAGAATTGGTGCAACACCACCCGAGTTCGTGATCCATTCTTTTTCCCTACCGCACTACTAAGCCAGGACCAAGTCCTGGGACATTTTTTTTGGTTGTTTTTCGCTTTAGGTAAAACTGAAATGGCCCTTCAAGAAGGCTACAGTACTGCCCGCCCTCCGCTATTCACCGGAGACGACTTCGGGTACTGGAAAGGTCGGATGGAGGCATATCTCCAGACTCACTTTGAAGTCTGGATGATTGTCAAAACCGGATTCGAACGACCATCTGACAGCGCCGGCAAACCACTACCGTACGAGGACTGGGATGCATCTTTGATCAAGAAAGTGGAAGCTAATGCCAAGGCAACCTGCACCCTCCAGTGTGGCCTATCAAAAGAAGAACTCAACCGCGTCGGCCCCTTCAACAGTGCCAAAGAGTTGTGGGAGAAACTAATTGAACTTCACGAAGGGACATCCGACACCAAAGTAAGTAAAAGAGACCTAATTTTTAATAAATTATTTAACATCAAATTGCAGGAAGGTGAAACAGCTGCCCAACTCCATGCCCGGATTCAAGACCTGCTCAATGGGCTTCATGCAATTGGACAGAAGGTAGACAACCGGGACATCATAAGGTATTCTCTAAACGCATTTCCAAGGAACACCTTGTGGGCATCCATGGTAGATGCCTACAAGGTCTCCAAGGACTTATCTACCATTAAATTAGATGAACTTTTTGCAGAACTCGAACTTCATAAACAGACTAATGCACGCCCGACCGAGAAAGGGTTGGCTTTGGTTGCAGGAATAGGGAGATCGCGTGAGTCAAAAAACAAGCGGAGAACCGAACCTGAGTCAGAAGAAGAATCAGATTCAGAAGATGACGATGAACTTACAACCGAAATAGTCAACTTAGTAAAGAAGCTCTGCAAAAAGAAGGGCTTCAACAAAAAGGATCTCAGAAAGGCCATTCAGTCTAAAGAAGCCCAACCAAGCTCGAAGGTTAAATTCGAAGTGACCTGCTACGGATGCAATCAAAAGGGTCACATCAAGGCAAATTGCACAAACCAGAAGGATCCAAAGAAACCCAAAAGAAAGAAAGCATTGAAGGCAACATGGGACGAGTCTTTTTCCGAGGAATTCGACGACGAAGAACTAGAACAGACGAACTTTCTCGCCTTGACAGCCCGGGACTACACCAACGAATCCGGAAGCGAGGACGAATCGAAAGCTGAGTCCGAGAGAAGCCACGGATCCGCATCCGTTTCCGAAGGACCGAACCTCTCTGTAAGTAAAAATCGTTTATATAGCTTAATTAATTATTTAATGCATAAAGTAGCTAAGTCCAAGATTCGAATCAAAACGCTTCTAAAGGAGGTAACACTCCTTAAAGAAATGCCTAACAACGAATCCTTAACTGATCAAGTTCAGACTGGAACCTCAACTCAAGTTCAAAAACTTGAGGAAGAGAATTCCAATCTGAAAAGTCAGGTAAAGGATTTGAAAACTACCCTAGAACGATTTTCCTTGGGATCCAAGAATCTTGACTTGATTCTTGGAACATAAAGGGCAATCTACAATCGAACTGGACTAGGATATAAAAAGAAATATAAATCTTACCTATCCTTAATAAACAAACCAAATAGAAAAATGGTCCAAGCATGGGTTGCCAAGTCCAACCTGATCAATCAAGTTGGACTTGGACATTATTGGGTTCCTAAGGATCAAATACATTACCTCGATAAACCTTATCGAGGCTATGATCTAGGGGGAGCTAAAACAATAAAAATTTGAAATTAATCTAAAACTCCAAATTCAAAATTCGAAATTAATCTAAAACTCAAAACTCAAAATTCAAAATTCGAAATTAATCTAAAACTCAAAACTCAAAATTCGAAATTAATCTAAAACTCAAAATTCAAAATTCAAAATTAATCTAAAACTCAAAATTCAAAATTCAAAATTCGAAATTAATTTAAAACTCAATTCGAAATTAATCTAAAACTCAAAATTTAAAATTCGAAATTAATCTAAAACTCAAAATTAAAATTTAAAATTCAAACTCAAAATTCGTAATTAAAATTTAAAATTCAAACTCAAAATTCGTAATTAAAAATTCAAACTCAAAATTCGTAATTAAAATTTAAAATTCAAACTCAAAATTCGTAATTAAAATTTAAATTCAAACTCAAAATTATTAATAAAATTTAAAACTCAAAAATCAAATAGAAGGAGGGTCCAGAATAGCTGGCAACTCCGAAATTTATTTACCCGACAGGGTAACCGAACTTAATCTACCCGAAATGGGTAAACAAGAGTAGATTACCCAGATGGGTAAATAAGGATAGATTAAAAAGGGTTAAATTTTAACTTGAAGCACAGTACTGGTGAAGTTTTTGGATGATAGTACGTTGGGAAAACTTGGGCATCGCATGTCTAGGAAGATATGGCTTCGACCTGGTGCATTTGGCCAAGTGGAACTAACCGAAGCTACCCTTAAATGGATCCTAACTAGTTAGACCAAGGTTTAGTATTAAGCTCAATGGGTAGGACTATTTGGGAAACCTCGAAGGCATGATTACTTTAATGAGCTCCTTGTGACTCACCATAACCCAGAAGTTTATCCAAAGAACGCTTACTTGTTGAACCCAAAGCTAAACCCGAATCTAACATAAAGTTAAACAAAATTGAACTAATTCATCTCACAAAATAATAGGATCCCCTGATTGAAAACATTCATCGGGTGAGATGACTAAGGAAATTAAAATTTAAATATTCCTCCAAATTACTTAACTAAGACTTACTTCAATCAAACTGTCTTTTGATCCATCAACTACTTTATGTGTAGAAATTGGATCAATGGATGTTGGACAGTGGATGTTCCAGACATATGACTGGAGATCGGTTGAAGTTCACTAAGTTAAAACTAAAGAACCTAGGATCAGTTGCATTCGGCAACGATGGAATACTGAAAGTAATCGGAAAAGGTAATATCGAACTTAATTATGATTTTATTATTCGAAAAGTACTGTTAGTTGAAAATTTTAATTTCAATTTATTAAGTATAAGTCAACTATGCGATACTAGTTATTCAGTCAATTTTACCAAGTCTGAATGTATAGTCAAACATGTCGATAATCCAAAAATCATACTTAAGGGCACTAGAAAAGATAATGTCTACACCATCTATCTACCATCATCCTCAATAAAGTGTTTTTTAACACAACAAGAGGAAACTGAGTTATGGCACGGAAGAGTCACACGCACACAAGACTAATTTCAAAAATGAGTCAAAATGGACTAGTTAGAGGGTTGCCCAAATTAAAAGTTATTGAAAACTCAATCTGTAATGCATGTCAACAAGGAAAACAAACCAAGTCCACCCACAAGTCAACCAATACGGTTAGAACTACCCATCTACTTGAGCTCCTTCACCTAGATCTATTTGATTCACATGGAGCCAAGTCACTAAGCAAGAACTAATATTGCTTAGTTATAATTGATGACTACTCCAGGTTCACCTGGGTAAAATTTCTAAAAACAAAAGATGAAACCTTTGAAATATTCAGTAATTTTTGCAAATTAACAGAAAATGAAAAAGATACTAAAATTAAAAGGATAAGGAGTGATCATGGAGGAGAATTTGAGAATCACAACTTCACTGAATTTTGTGAGATAAATGGGTACAAACATGAATACTTCTGCCCTAGAACCCCCTAACAAAATGGTTTAGTAAAACGTAAAAACAGAACCTTACAAGAAGCTGCCAGAACCATGTTAAACGAATATAATCTGTCTAATCAATTCTGGGCTGAAGCAGTTAGTACAACATGCTACATTCAAAATAGGATCTTAATTAATAAATTTCAAAATAAAACCCCCTATGAAATTTATTATAATAAAATTTCTAACTTAAACTATTTAAAAGTATTTGGGTGTAAAGTCTTTATTTTAAACACTAAAGATTACTTAGGAAAATTTACATCAAAAATAACCCCAGGAATATTTTTAGGGTACTCAACCAATAGTAGAGCATATAGAGTATATAACAAGAATACCCTAAAAGTAGAAGAAACAACAAATATAAAATTTGATGAAGACACTATAGATGAAACTGAGGATATAGAAAATGCTAATCCAATAAACAGAGAAGATGACGAAACTCAACCTGAACCTATTGAATCTGAAGAACAAATCACTAATTCAAATGACATACGACCAACCAGAACAAGCACAAATCACCCATCTGACCAAATCTTGGGTGATCCAACTATAGGAGTAAGAACTAGGTCATCCTATAGAAACCAGAGTCAAATAGCCTTAATTTAAAAAATTGAACCCAAAACCATAGAAGAAGCCCTACCAGACCCAGATTGGACTATAGCAATGCAAGAAGAATTGGCCCAATTTGAAAGAAATCAGGTATGGGAATTAGTGCCTAAACCCATTAACAAAACCATAACTGACACTAAATGGGTTTTTAGAAACAAATTAAATGATCAAGGTGAAATAGTAAGAAATAAAGCCAGGTTAGTAGCCAAAGGGTTCAATCAAATAGAAGGACTAGACTATGATGAGACCTATGCTCCGGTAGCAAGACTTGAATCCATTAGGATGCTGTTGGCCTATGCAGCACACAAAGGATTCAAGCTATTTCAAATGGATGTAAAATCCGCATTCTTAAACGGATTTATTAAAGAAGAAGTATACGTAGGTCAACCCCCAGGATTTGAGGACATAGAACGTCCAAATTATGTCTTCAAATTAAAAAAGGTCTTGTACGGACTAAAACAAGCACCTAGGGCTTGGTATGAACGACTGTCCAACTATCTAATATCAAAAGGGTTCAACCAGGGTCAAATAGACCCAACCCTTTTTGTAAAAACCTTTGAAAACGACATCTTTATAGCCCAAATTTACGTTGACGATATTATTTTTGGATCAACCAACTCAAAATTTCTAAAAGAATTTACGAAACTAATGGAAAATGAATTTGAAATGAGTCTAGTGGGTGAACTTAATTTCTTTTTAGGGTTACAAATTAAGCAAACCAAAGATGGAATTTATATTTATCAAACCAAATATGCTAAGGAATTAATTAGTAAATTTGGAATGGAAAACTCAAAAATCATTAATACACCAATGACTACTAATGTTAAAATTGACTCAGACTTGGAAGGTAAAACAGTAGACTTGAAATATTATCGAAGTGCAATAGGAAGTCTACTGTACCTAACTGCAAGTCGACCAGACATCATCTTTGCAGTAGGTATGTGCGCAAGATACCAATCTTGTGCAAAAGAGTCTCACTTAACCTTAGTAAAAAGAATCCTTAGGTATGTTAAGGGAATCCTAAACGTAGGACTTTGGTACCCTAGAACTTGCACCCTTGATCTAACCGGCTACTCTGACTCTGACTATGCCGGGTGCAAGCTAGATAGAAAAAGCACAAGTGGCAGTTGTCAATTTTTAGGGCACTGCCTAGTAAGTTGGTCAAGTAGAAAGCAACACTGTGTTGCCTTATCTACCACTGAAGCTGAATATATATCACTAGGTGAATGCACATCTCAATTACTATGGATGATGCATACCCTTAAAGACTATCAACTTGAATATCAAAAAACAAAAATCTCAATCGATAACATAAGTACAATAAATCTAACAAAAAAACCCAATTCATCACTCAAGGACTAAACATATAGAAGTAAAACACCACTTTGTAAGGGATCATGTAGCTAAGGGCGACATTGTACTCAGCTATGTTGAGTCAAAAACAAACTTAGCTGACATCTTTACAAAACCCTTACCTGAACTTGAGTTCAGTACACTTAGAAGACAAATAGGAATGTGCTGGGTAGAATAGATACTGTAGCGCCCGAAAATTCCCAAACTTGCATTAGAATTATTCTAGGATTTTTCTGGAATTTTTAGATATTTTTCCGGAATTTTTCGAGTATCGGGAGTAGCAAAAATGAATAGAAAAGTAAAGTGGTTTAAGCGGGAATCGAACCCGGGACCTCTCGGGTCCGCTAAACCTTTAGTTAGCCTTAGTAGCCGGTGAACCCAGCAGGGCCGTGTTGAAAGAGAAGGGAAACATTTATATTTATATTTGAGTTGGGCCTAGTTACCCACTTAATATAAATTAAAAACTTAAGTAGGTTTTGGTTTATTTTTGGGTTCGGCACCTTCTCAACCCTCACCACCGAAACCTCACCGCCGCCTCTCCCTCTCCTTCTCTCTCGGCGCCCTAGCCCCAAGGTCCATAGGTTCATTTTCCGGCGACGACTCCAGCACGAAAAAGGTTCTTCTCCGCGAGAGGAACGCGAAGACGCAAGTGGATCGTCGAGAGGATCGTTTCCTACAGAAAACTAGCGATCCAATTCGTAAGAAACTACGCGCTGGATGTAAGAAACCCCTCACCTGCAGTATAATAGCTTCCGTTTGAGTTTTTATGCTTTAGTTAGGATGTATGCAGATTTTTATCGATATCTAGGGTGTATTTAACTCTCTTCGCAGATTAGGGATTTAGTTGAGCACCTCTAGATGGGCCGGACACGTTTTCCCTCTTCAGATAGGAGGTTAGACGTTGTCGGGTGCCTAGAGGTGGTCTCCCTAATAGGGAGAAGAGTTAGAGCATCCTAGGTGCTCGATTAAAGGTCTAACTCAGTAATAGACAGTTTAATTAACTTATTAAATGCACTAGAAGCATTTAAAATAGCAAATTAGTTTTATTTCAGCTTATGTAGGATTACAGTCCCATGGGTGGGCTCCCACAGTAGCCTCTAGGTTCAGACAACCTAGTTCTAGGTTCAGACAACCTAGTTCTAGGTTCAGATAACCTAAATTCAGCAAAATAAGTATATAGCATTCAGTATTTTACTTTCAGCAGTGGCACTGTACTGGATTAGATATCCACTGGGCTGGACTCCCATAGTCGTCCCTAGGTTTAGCTAACCTAGTAAACCCTACTAGATTCGGAACTTGCAATCCCGGGTTTAGATAGGGATGCGCGCACAACAAGTACAGTTGCCAGGGCCCCTCAGCAGCATGTTTAGTATTTTCACTTATTATATGTATAGCTTTTCAAATTCACAATCAGTTATGTGAGATCAGCTTAGTTTCAGTTTCAACTTCAGTTTAGCTCTTCCTTGTTGATACATTATGATAGCTTATATTCAGTTCTTGATTGCTATGCTTGTATGAACACATGCCATGCCATGTTTAGCCTAGTCAGTATATTTCGAATAGCATGTTTTAAAAAAAAAACCATATCTGCATCGTATGCATGTTTTTGTGAGGTAGATGGTTTCTTACTAAGCCTTTTAGCTTACATATGCTACTTTTCTTGTACTGCAGATACAGGTAAAAGAAAAGTGGACTAGTGGAGGCTGGAGGGCAATGCAGATCAAGATGTGTGTGGAAGGAACCTGGAATAAAGATCCTAGGGATCTAGTTTTATTTTACTACGCATTAGAACTTGCAGCAAGTCTAGTTATTAAAGTCTTGTTCTCTTTTCTCTTATGCTTCGCATTCTAGTATGGTTAATGGTATGAACTAGTGAACATGCATTATATTATGTCTTGAATGTTGCCCAATGTATGAGAGAATAGTTATTAGTATATGTTTAGAGTGGTTGCAGGTGGTTTTGGCACGACAAAGTGTCGAAATCAGCATCTCTGATTTCGTATCAGGAAATCAGACGCTGGATCGGTCTGCCGACCGATCCAGTAGCGTACCAGGCTTCTGGATCGGTCAGCCGACCGATCCAGACAGATACAGTATGCTACTGTATCCTCCTGGATCGGTCAGCCGACCGATCCAGCACGATACAGTAGCGTTCCAGGGGTTTCGGGTGCCTGGATCGGTCGGCCGACCGATCCAGCCACACCTGAATTGGTCTGCCGACCGATCTAGCCACACATGGATCGGTCTGCCCGACCGATCCAGTTGGGAACCGTATGCCCCATAGCTTCGATCGATCTGCGGATCGATCGGCAGGTCTGTAGTTAGTTGGGAAGTTTAGTTTCTAGTCCCTAGCTCAGTTGGGATGTTCAGTTTCCCCTCCTTAGCATATGTACATTAGCAAAGAAGGTCTTTAGACCTTTCTTAGTAATTGTATCCGTCATTAGTAGAGTAAAATTTTAATTAGCCCAGCTTTCCGCACAGCATATAGACAGCAGTAATTGTAGCGACCGGCCTTACAGCCAGTACCCAGAAGGTGGGTCGTTACAGAGTGGTATCAGAGCCAAGTTTTCCATACTTCCTACACACACATCAGCATTGAACCTGCAGCTTCCAAGTAAGAATACCTCTACTTTATTTATGCTCCTTGTTTTGTTATTACAGTTCATGTTTATATGCCTACTGCTTGTTAGTATGTGATAGCTTTTAAACATGACATCAGTAGTTATATAACTGTGATTACATTAGTTATGTTATGTTCTCTATGTCTTTAGAAATGGCACGGGGACGCCCAGCTAGAAGGGCATTAGCTACTAAGCCCCAGCAAGAGGCAGGCAGTTCAGTGCCTCCTCCAGAGTTACAGCAGCAGCTAGCTGAACAGCAACAGGAAATAGCCACCTTAAAGGCTAATCAGCAGAGTACCCCCACAGTCACCCCGGAACCAAATTTGACTACTACGGTAGTCTTGGAGGTTCCACCAGCTCAGCCTACAGCACCAGCACCAGAGCCAAGAAAGGAAGCCTATCTGATCCAGTGGCAGCGGGTCAAGCCAGAGAACTTCTCAGGCACTAGTGAACCATGGGATGCACAAGCCTGGTTCAAAACACTGGAGAGCACGATGGAGCTTCTGGACTGGCCAGAACACGAGAAGGTGAAGTGTGCCTCCTTCTGCCTGACAGGAGACGCACGCATGTGGTGGGAGAGAATCAGAACGAAGCGCCCAGTGAACCAGATGTCATGGGCTGACTTCGAGAAGGAGTTCTTCGAGGAGTTCTTCCACATACGGGTTACGAACCGCCACTACGACGAGTTCACTGAGTTTCGTCAGGGCAACCTTTCAGTTGAGGAAGCCGTGAAGAAATTCAACAGGTTGGCTCGTCTATGCCCAGAGCTAGTCAGCACAGAGAAGGAACGAATCCGGTTGATGCTCAAGATGCTGAGGCCAGAGATAGCAGTGAACGTGGCTGGTGGCATACATAGGCCACAAACCACAGAGGAGCTAGTGAGCAGTGCCTTGACCACGGAGCATTACCAAAACAGCATAAAGCAGCAAAAGCAAGTCTCCTCAGAGTCCAAAGGCCAAGGAAACTCTCACACTAAAAAACAGCAAGGCCACAGCTCTAACTGGAAAGGGAACTCCAACAGCAAGCGCAGATCAGGAAGTGACCCAAAAGGAGGACCATCTAGCAAGCGACCCAGTTATCCAAAGT
The DNA here is from genome assembly GCF_018446385.1 of Zingiber officinale. Classification (NCBI taxonomy): domain Eukaryota; kingdom Viridiplantae; phylum Streptophyta; class Magnoliopsida; order Zingiberales; family Zingiberaceae; genus Zingiber; species Zingiber officinale. The sequence goes on from NC_055987.1 coordinate 160,726,693, forward strand.
GTGCTACTTGTGGGAAATTCCACCCAGGGGTTTGTCGCAAGGGCACACGAGGATGTTTTGAATGTGGACAAGAAGGGCACATGGCTAAGCAGTGCCCGAACAAGACCGGTCTTCCTCAGCCACAGCAGATTCAGTATGCTGGCCAGCCAGCTCAGTTATATCAGATGCAGGCCGCTCTAGAAGGTCCACTTATCAGCCAGGGCAGATTAGAAGCCCCTCCAGCTATGGCGAATGCGAGGATCTACACTCACCAGAGAGGACGTAGCCAATGCCTCGACAGTTGTCACAGGTCAGATTAGCATTTTTCAGTATAGTGCTACTGTTCTATTTGATACTGGGGCAACCCATTCTTATATAGCCAGGATGTTCTCCGAAAAGTTAGAAATACCCTCAGAAGTACTCAGTGGTCAGTTTTTGACGGCACTACCTTCAGGAGAGATCATGGCATCCACGCACTGGCTCATAGCAGTGCCGGTCATTATAGCAGACATAGAGCTCTTTTGTGATCTGATAGTGCTAGAGATGACCGACTATGACGTTATCTTTGGAATAGACTTTCTGATCAAGTACGGTGCTACCATAGAGTGCCGTAAACAGAAAGTCATCTTCCAACCTAAAGCGGCAGTGCAATTTGAATACAGCGGGGAACCAAAGAGAAAGGCCAAGAAGTTTCTCTTAGCTATGAAAGCACAGAAGCTACTGGATTCAGGATGTACAGGATTCCTAGCACATGTAGTCAACGCCAGCCAGGACAAGAACCAACAGCTAGCAGAGGTTCGAGTCGTATGTGACTACCCAGCAGTCTTCCCTGAAGAGTTACCAGGCTTAGTGTTGATACAGTCTGACCTGGATGTTGTTTTGATGTTGACACTGATTTAAGTTTGAATCAGATATTAAATTAACTCAGATTAATTACTAATCAAGGTTGACTTGGTTAACCTGATTGACCTGATTGGGAAAAGTCCAAGCAAGGAGCTTGGCACGGGAAAGTCCTGGTGAGTGAAGCCAGGCAGTGGGAAAGTCCTAACTGGGATGTTAGGCAGTTGGAAAGTTCTGGTGAGTGAAGCCAGGCAATTGGAAAGTCCTGGTGAGTGAAACCAGGCAATTGGGAAGTCCAAGTGTGGAAGCTTGGCATGTATGGTCGGAGAGGGTTCGGTAGCACGCTCTCTGGACCGTCAGGGGTGAGGGCAGCAAGCTTGGAAGCTTGACTCGAGACTCACAGCTTTGGATCGGTGCGGACCGATCCTGATGTACGGTGATCGGTGCATGGGCCGATCCGGTTACTGATCAATCTGCGCCGATCGAGGCAACACTCGATGCACTTCGAGTGTATCTTGATCGGTCGGGACCGATCGAGCAAAACTCGATAGCACATCGAGTGTATCTTGTCGGTCCGGGACCGATCGATAACACTCGATAGCACCGAGTGGATCTTGATCGGTCGGGGACCGATCGGATGATCTCGATGGCGGTGGATCTCGTCGGTCCTACGGACCGATCGGTGAATCTGATCGGTCCGCACCGATCGATGCCGGTCGCGTGAAGGGTGGATCGGTCTTGGGACCGATCGAGACAAGCACGATCGGTCACCGACCGATCGGTGGACGATAAATAGAGCGTGGATCGGTCTGGCGGACCGATCCACAGTATGGCTTGTTTTGCATGCGCTTTCTCTTATTGTTTCTGATTCGCAATTGCTTTTACCTATTTCGTTTCTAACCATCTGCTGTAAGCTTTCTCGAAGTTACAGGTTACAGATTACTTGATGTTGGGTGAATTCAAATTAAGGATCATTAGTAGAAGGCGACGAAAAAGCTTTTGCTGTGTCTCGCTGCGGACAAACCAGTTTTGGTAGCAACGTCTCGTTTGCGATCTGTTGGCAGCCGTTTGGTCGAAATCAGCTTGACTTGTGCTGATAGGTTCAAGCTCAGAGGTACCAGTGGAAACGAGGATGCCATTGGTGGGAGCTGAGACAATCAGACAAGGAAGAAGCGTGATTGGCGACGTCGTGGACGGTTGCAGGGATTTGCAGGGATTTGCTGCAGGTTTGGCAGAGATCCGTTACAGAGTAGAGAGGCATATGAAGGTGGAGAGGAGAGGCTCTCGTGACAATGCTTTTTGTGCTCTTGCTGTGAAAAACTGTGGAGAAAAACTCTGAAGATTGAAGCAGTGTGCTTGTTCTTCGCTGATTGTGGCTGTGAGCTTCCTTTGATCATTTTCACTTGAGCCACTACTGTAAGTCTTGTGCTTAATTTCTTACTGCTGTTAAAGACTTTGTGGGGAGGTTACTCCACCGAGAAGGAGAATCCTTTAGCCGGATAGCTTCCGGGGTGTGATCTACCGAAAGATCAAGAGGATTCGTCCACCTTACGGACACGCCGAGGAGTAGGGGCAAGTTATCCCCGAACCTCGTAAATCTCTGAGTTAGTGTGCTGTGCTTTCTTGTTTTAGTTTTCTAATTCCGCTGTGCTAACAAAGTTCTTGAAGAAATTTGTGTTTAGTGTTTTTCAAAGAGGCTATTCACCCCCTCTAGCCATCTAAGGTCCCAACAAGTGGTATCAGAGCCTGGTGCTCTTCATCTGGACTAACATTCCAAGGAGCAACAAGATGGCCATGAAGGAAGGATTCAGCACCAACAGACCACCGTTCTTCGATGGAGCAGATTTCCAGTATTGGAAGAGTCGCATGGAGTATTACCTCAAGACTGATATCTCCATGTGGTTCTCGGTCAAGGAGGGATTCTCACCTCCAAAGGACGAAGAAGGTAAGGAACTTGACTCATCGAGATGGTCAACCGAGCAAACTCGCAAGGGACAAGCCGATGCCAAGGCGGTTGTCACTTTGCAATGTGGGATAGCCAAGGATCAACTTGTCAAGGTTGGTCCTTTCACAAGTGTGAAGGATCTATGGAACAAGCTCATCGAGCTCCAAGAAGGGACTCGAGACTCTCGGATCGCCAAGAGGGATTTGTTCCTAAACCAACTACAGAACCTTGTCATGAAGGAAAATGAAACTGTAAGTGAGATACATGGAAGGTTCAAGGAGATCATCAATGGTCTCCATTCGGTGGATGAACGAGTAGAAAACCGTGACCTCGTAAGGTATGCTCTAAAAGCTTTTCCTAGGAATGCCTTGTGGTCATCCATGGTGGATGCCTACAAGGTATCCAAGGATCTTTCCATTGTTAAACTAGATGAATTTTTATGTGAGATGGAACTTCATGAGCTTGCTAACAAAGGTCAAAAAGAGAAGGGTATTGCTTTATTTGCAGGACCAAAGAGCAAGGATGGAAGAAGGAAGAAGGAAAAGAAGAAAGAAAAGGAGATTTCCTCATCCACCTCTTCTTCCGAATCCGATGATGAAAGTGGATCATCATCAAGCGAGATGGCGAACTTCGTAAGGAGGATTATGAGAAGAGGCCGAAGATACAAAGGAAAAGGTAAAACTAATGATCAAAATTTTGATAAATCTAATGTTACATGTTATGAGTGTAGCAAGAAAGGACACATTCGGAGCGAGTGTCCGAAACTAAAGAGGAAGGAGGAACGAGCCAAAAGGAAGGAGGAAAGAGCCAAGAAGAAGAAGGCTCTCAAGGCCACTTGGGATGAGTCCTCATCAAGCTCATCGGAGGAAGAAGAGAAGATGGAAAAGAGCACTCGGCAATTGGCACTCATGGCAAGGGAAGAGTCAGAATCCGAGAGTGATGACTCAAGCGCTTCAACCACGGCTTCATCATCTTCGGATGATGAAGAGGTAACCTCTTCTCATATAGAAAAGTGTTATAAAACTATCACTCACTTATCTACATTGCTTAAAAAGTCAAAAACAGAAAATAAATTGTTGAAAGAAGAAGTAAAAACCTTAAGGACCCTTAGGGAAGATAAGGTCGATGACCTACATCTAGAAGTCCTTGAGGATGAGAACAAGGCCTTAAAGGGTGAGGTTGAGAAACTCAAGAAAATGCTTGAGAAATTCTCAACTAGCTCTAAGACTCTAGACATGATTCTAAATGCCCAAAGGGCAGTTTACAACAAAGCCGGGTTAGGGTATCAACCCAAGGAGTCGAGTTTCATTTCTCTAATGTCTAGAACTCAAAATAGTAGATCACATGTTTCTAGAGTTCATGGAACTAGGAAAGGTATGACCAAGGCATGGGTTCCTAGGTCTTTCGTTGTAGAAGCATTAGGTCCCAAGATTTGGGTACCTAAAACCTCTATTTTTCGTGTATTGTAGGCATTGGTCGAGGGGGAGCATCTATCAACTTGGTTTGTTGATAGTGGATGCTCCAAGCACATGACTGGGAACAAATCACTGTTTACTACCATTCAAAACAAAAGTAGAGGTAATGTGTCTTTTGGTAATAATGGTAGCCTTAAGGTTGTAGGAATTGGAGACATTCATATATCCGAATGTCTTCATATCAAGAATGTCCTTCTAGTCAAGGGGATGACTTTTAATCTCCTAAGTGTCAGTCAATTGTGTGATACGGGTTACACAATTGAATTTCATTCAAGTCAATGTTTGGTTAAACACATTGACACACTTGACACGGTACTAGTAGGCACAAGGGTTGATAATATTTATCAAGTATCATTTAAAAGTGCTACTAATGCTTTGATTAAGTGTTTCATGTCAAAAGAAGAAGAGTCTTGGCTTTGGCATAGAAGGTTGGCACATGTCAATATGAAGAACATCCGGAAGTTGGCCAACCAAGGACTAGTACGAGGCTTACCAAGCATCAAGTACCAAAAGAACAAACTATGTGATGCATGTCAAATGGGTAAGCAAACAAAAGGTGTTCATAAAGGTAAAAGCATTGTAAGTACATCTACTGCCTTAGATTTATTGCACATGGACCTATTTGATTGCAGTAGTGTAATATCATTGAATGGAAGTAGATATTGCTTGGTAATCGTTGATGATTTTACTAGATACACATGGACTTTCTTTTTGAAGCATAAGGACCAAACTATAGATATTTTTATTTCCTTTTGTAGAAGAACTGAAAATGAAAAATCAACAACAATTAAAACCATTAGAAGTGATCATGGTGGTGAATTTCAAAACCATAGGTTCTTAGAATTTTGTCAAGCAAAAGGGTATAGACATGAGTTCTCAACTCCAAGGACCCCACAACAAAATGGGGTTGTGGAGAGAAAGAACCGAGTCTTACAAGAGGCTGCACGAAGCATGCTCAATGAGTACTCACTACCAAGTTACTGTGAATACAGCTTGCTATGTGCAAAACCGAATACATAGGTTTTAGGAAAGACTCCCATGAACTTTGGTTTGGGAAACCACCTACAATTAAACATCTTAGGGTGTTTGGTTGTAAGGTGTTTATTTTAAATACCAAGGACCATCTTGGAAAATTTTCGGCCAAGGCTGATGAAGGGATACTGGTCGGGTATTCTCTTACCAGCAGAGCCTATCGAGTCTACAACAATAGGACTAAACTGATTGAAGAGTCCTCTGATGTAGCTTTTGAAGAAATCCCTAACTCAAATGATCAATCAAGGGCTATAGGAGAAATTCAATTTGAACTTAGAAATCTAAGTTTGAATGATCAAAATGAAGAACGAGTCGAAGTTGACTCTGATGTTGATGAGCAAAGGCAACAAAGAACTCAATCTGATCCTTTGCCAGATAGTGAGTCCTTGCCCGTGCCTAGTGAGACCATTCATGAGGCACCATCAACACCAAGACAATCTAGGATAGCCTCTAGTCATCCCCAAGACCAAATTGTGGGAGACATTCAACAAGGGGTTAGGACTAGGTCATTCTTCAGAAATGAGTCTAATGAAGTCGCATTGATTTCAGAGATTGAACCGAAATTAGTTGATGAGGCATTGCACGATCCTGATTGGATCATAGCTATGCAAGACGAATTAGGTCAATTTGAAAGAAGCCAAGTGTGGGACTTGGTTCCTAGACCTAAGAAGACCACCATTATTGGAACTAAATGGGTCTTCAAAAATAAGTTAAACCAAAAGGGAGAGGTAGTAAGAAACAAGGCAAGACTAGTAGCCAAGGGCTATAGTCAAGTTGAAGGCCTCGATTATGATGAGACCTATGCTCCTGTGGCACGATTGGAGTCCATTCGTTCAATGCTAGCTTTTGCTGCACATAGAGGTTTCAAGCTCTATCAAATGGACGTTAAATCGGCCTTCTTAAATGGTTTCATTAAAGAAGAAGTCTACGTTGAACAACCACCGGGGTTTGTGAATACCGAAGCTCCAAACCACGTGTTCAAGCTCAAGAAAGCTCTTTATGGGCTAAAACAAGCACCTCGAGCTTGGTACGAAAGGTTGTCAACATATTTACTAGAAAAAGGTTTTGTAAGGGGTCAAATAGACCCAACACTATTTCTTCGTCGAGATGGTGAAAATATTTTTGTAGCCCAAGTATATGTCGATGACATAATTTGTGGCTCAAATAACAAGGGCTATTTAAATGAATTTATCACTCACATGGAAAGTGAGTTTGAAATGAGTCTTGTGGGAGAATTGACATTCTTCCTTGGACTAGAAATCAAACAAACTAGAGATGGCATTTATGTCCATCAAGCAAAATACACTCAAGAGATGCTTAAGAAATTCAAAATGAGTGATTCTAAGGAAGTATCCACTCCTATGGCGACGAGCACTCGTCTTGACAATGATGAGAGTGGAAAATCAGTTGATCTAACGCAATATAGAAGCATGATCGGTAGTCTTCTATATCTCACAGCTAGTCGACCGGACATACTCTTTGCTGTGGGCATGTGCGCTAGGTATCAAGTCTGTGCCAAGGAATCTCACTTAATTGCAGTTAAGAGAATTCTGAGATACCTTAAAGGCACAATTAGAGTAGGTCTTTGGTACCCTCGTACTGAATCATTTGACTTGATAGGTTATACCGACTCCGATTATGCTGGGTGCAAATTGGATCGGAAAAGTACGAGTGGGGGTTGCCAATTTTTAGGTTCATGTTTAGTTAGTTGGTCAAGTCGGAAGCAACATTGTGTTGCTCTCTCCACGACCGAGGCTGAATATATTGCCATGGGAGAGAGTGTATCACAGTTGTTGTGGATGATACACACCCTAGAGGATTATGGACTTTCTTATAAGTGTGTACAAGTGCTATGTGACAACATTAGCACGATCAACCTAACTAAAAATCCAGTCCATCATTCGAGAACCAAACACATTGAAGTGCGTCATCACTTCATAAGAGATCACGTAGCTAGGGGAGACATTGCACTCACATATGTGGAGTCAAAGTCAAACCTAGCCAACATTTTCACCAAACCCCTTCCGGAGAATGAATTTAGTCATTTAAGGAGGGAGTTGGGAATGTGTTTGGCTCCTTAGGTCATTAGAACTTCACCATGATCAATAAGGACTATTAAAATGACAAGAGTAATTGGGACAATATTTTGGGCAACTTGGGAACATCTCACACAAACTATAAGGTTTAACAAAATATTTTTGTTTGCTAGAAATGGGGTGAGATGCTAGGAACAACCAAATTATTCAAAATGTATCATGCATCCTTGAATAATTAGGTTGAAGAGACATTAATTGAGTATGGGGAAGGTCATTACATAATTCATGTGTATTTGACTCCTAGATCTTACTCATATATTCCAACCAAGGAATCTTGGTTGGACTTTTGTCTAGAAATTATCTAATCATGATTGATGTGTTGATTGATACTTTGGATTGGTATCTTTAATGATAAGATGAGTTGATAATGTAAGAATAGTAATTTAGGATATATTTTGACAAATTTGAAACTAAACATGACAGGGTTGGATATTTCAGGTTTTGAAACTCTGAAATGTCTGAAACTAACTTGTAACTTAATAAAAAAAAAACCTAGAATGTTAGGACTTTCAGAGCTTGCAATTAGGAAATGTTCTTGTTCGTAGATGTTTAAGTTCTGTGTTCTGAATTTGAGAAGTTCTGAATTTTCAGAATTCTCGAGAGAAACGACTGCGAAATCAGTTGCTCGAATTCAGATATCAGAAATCTGAATTATCAGACACTGATCGGTCTCACGACCGATCAGGAGACTCTCTGATCGGTCCACAGTCCGATCAGGGGTCCTCCAGATTTTTCTGTTGGCTCACTGATCGGTCCAGGGACCGATCAGGAGGTTCTGGCACGCGACAATCACAAATGATCGGTCCAGGGACCGATCAGGAGGATCTCACGCGACGATTCACATCTGATCGGTCCAGGGACCGATCAGGAGAGTCTCAACCTCTTCAACCTCTCTGTTCGATCTCTGATCGGTCCAAGGACCGATCAGCTCTCTATGGTTCGCAGGAAGGCCCCTGATCGATCCGAGCACCGATCAGAGGGTTTCCTGATCGGTCAAGGGGACCGATCAGACCCTTTTTGTGTGCGTTAAAATCGATCCTGATCGGACAGCCGTCCGATCAGATTACACTGTGCGCTACCCCCTCATTAAATCCTCCTGATCTCCTCTCTTCCCGATCTTCTTCTTTCTCACAACCCTAGCCGACCGACGCCCCGACACCCCTTTCTTCCTCCCGTATTCTCGACCCATCGTCTTCTAAAAGCCGAAGGTCAAAATGGCACCGAGGTAATCTCTCGATCTCTAATCTCTACTGTTATTGTCTTTGGCAGTTCACGTTATCATGGTTCTTACGGTGACTGTGGTTTGTGTTTGGTGGTTTGCCCATGGCCGGTGCTCTCTCTTTGTTTCCCATTGTCCAAATGGTTAGGAAGAAACCCACTAGTGGTGAGGGTACCTCTAAGGAACCAACCGAGAAATCCAAATCCAAGTCCAAAGCTCCTGCTACCTCCCGACCTCAACCGGCTAGTTCGGGGAGATTCCCCAACCAACAATTTGAAAAATCATTTAAGGAGAGGACTTTCAAATTACTCCCTTGTCGATCCGTTGATAAGAAGTTCATGCAGGAATCTTGTCCCTCTATTTTAGAAACCATTGCCTACTACAAGCTCGATTCTTTGGTTTTTCTAGAAAGGGACATCAACTTTGATCTAGTATCTGAATTCTATAACAACCTTCATCCGACTCCTGATGGTAGTTATAGAACAAGAGTGGCTAAGCAAAACGTTGATCTCAACATAATTGCCTTCTTTGAGTATTTAGGTTGTCGTTTGTGTTCGGGGACGGTGTTCTCCATCTATCCTGTTTTGCCTGAACCCGTACCTCATCCTCTTAATGTCTCTTCTGACTCAATCTATGAGTACTTCTTTGGTCATCCGAGACTGGATGGTTTAGATGAGTTAGATGACGACTTTCCTACATTTGCAGCCCTTAGACTCTCTGCTCCTGACTACATTCTTTTCAAAGTTGTCACACAATGTCTTCTACCTATCACCTCTAAACCGTTGGCAGAAATTCGACCATATCACTGTCTGATGCTTTATGGGTTACGTCGACGTCTAGATTTTGATATTATGTCGAGTGTCTATATGTCTATCATATCCCATAGCGAACCGAGCGGTGACAACATCTATATGCCTTTTGGGCATATAATTACTGATTGGCTCGAGTCCATGGGTATTGACGTCTCTAGGGGGAGGATAGTGAAGATGGTCAGGCAGGATTGTTGACTTGGGAAACGTGCGTTTTCCAAGTCCGGAATCCTAAGTCAGGATGGGACGGTTAGGTGGAAGGATGGGAGGGCACTGGGTGAGCTACCACTTCCACGACAGGTTGCTCGTCCTCCTGCTGCTGCATATGGCGCTGGCAGATCGCTGAGCTGGAGAGCCGGTTTGACCGCCACGAGGAGATGGTGGCTGCAGAGTTCGATGGCCTGCGCCTCCAGATTGATCAGCGCTTCGATACTCTACAGAGACAGCAGTTGGCGACACATCAGGCATTTCTAGGATGGATGGCCGGCCATCCACCTCCTCAGCACTCCGCGGGCGAGCTACCCTCAGGCAGCAACATGCCTCTTCAGGATTCCACTCTTCCAGCTGATGCTGCGGATGATCCTCTTGATGAGGATGTTGGCTGACATTCTCTATGTTTTGATTGTTTTGTTGATACTATGTCTTTGATACATTTATCTGAACTGGATGTTAGCTGTGTTTCTTATATTCATGCTATTTATGATGCTTCACTATTCATGATACACTTATGATGTTTCATATGCCATTGTTTTCATATACCGTTTTTTTTATGTGGATTAAGATTGAGGCGTTATTGGTTAAAAGGGGGAGGTGCTTGTCAGTCTTATTCATTATTTTACACCTTTTCGGTGTTTGACAAAGGGGGAGAGAATAATTAAGTTTAGAGACGATTTGACCTCTTTGAATCAATATAAAAAAAAAAAAAAAGGAGAGGAGAAGGTAACTGAGTTATATCCATCTTAGGGGGAGATCTTAATTTCCCTGAAATTATGGATATGAGAGTTTTTCTGATCTAAACTTAAATTGTGTTGTCAAACAACAAAAAGGAGGAGATTGTTGATACAGTCTGACCTGGATGTTGTTTTGATGTTGACACTGATTTAAGTTTGAATCAGATATTAAATTAACTCAGATTAATTACTAATCAAGGTTGACTTGGTTAACCTGATTGACCTGATTGGGAAAAGTCCAAGCAAGGAGCTTGGCACGGGAAAGTCCTGGTGAGTGAAGCCAGGCAGTGGGAAAGTCCTAACTGGGATGTTAGGCAGTTGGAAAGTCCTGGTGAGTGAAGCCAGGCAATTGGAAAGTCCTGGTGAGTGAAACCAGGCAATTGGGAAGTCCAAGTGTGGAAGCTTGGCATGTATGGTCGGAGAGGGTTCGGTAGCACGCTCTCTGGACCGTCAGGGGTGAGGGCAGCAAGCTTGGAAGCTTGACTCGAGACTCACAGCTTTGGATCGGTCTGCAGACCGATCCAGTGGCACAGTGGCACGGCTGATCGGTCTGTAGACCGATCCAGTTGCCTGATCGATCTGCAGACCGATCAGGCAACACTCAGTAGCACACTGAGTGTATACTGATCGGTCCGGGGACCGATCAGGCAAAACTCAGTAGCACACTGAGTGTATACTGATCGGTCCGGGAACCGATCAGATAACACTCAGTAGCACACTGAGTGGATACTGATCGGTCCGGGGACCGATCAGATGATCCTCAGTAGCGCTGAGTGGATACTGATCGGTCCTACGGACCGATCCAGCTGAGTCCTGATCGGTCCACAGACCGATCAGGCTTCGGTGCCAGATTCGCGTGAAGGGGTGGATCGGTCTTGGGACCGATCAGACAAGCACCTGATCGGTCACCAGACCGATCAGTGACGATAAATAGAAGCGTGGATCGGTCTGCTGACCGATCCACAGTATGGCTTGTTTTGCATGCGCTTTCTCTTATTGTTTCTGATTCGCAATTGCTTTTACCTATTTCGTTTCTAACCATCTGCTGTAAGCTTTCTCGAAGTTACAGGTTACAGATTACTTGATGTTGGGTGAATTCAAATTAAGGATCATTAGTAGAAGGCGACGAAAAAGCTTTTGCTGTGTCTCGCTGTGGACAAACCAGTTTTGGTAGCAACGTCTCGTTTGCGATCTGCTGGCAGCCGTTTGGTCGAAATCAGCTTGACTTGTGCTGATAGGTTCAAGCTCAGAGGTACCAGTGGAAACGAGGATGCCATTGGTGGGAGCTGAGACAATCAGACAAGGAAGAAGCGTGATTGGCGACGTCGGGATTTGCAGGGATTTGCTGCAGGTTTGGCAGAGATCCGTTACAGAGCAGAGAGGCATATGAAGGTGGAGAGGAGAGGCTCTCGCAACAATGCTTTTTGTGCTCTTGCTGTGAAAAACACTGTGGAGAAAAACTCTCTGGAAGATTGAAGCAGTGTGCTTGTTCTTCGCTGATTGTGGCTGTGAGCTTCCTTTGATCATTTTCACTTGAGCCACTACTGTAAGTCTTGTGCTTAATTTCTTACTGCTGTTAAAGACTTTGTGGAGAGGTTACTCCACCGAGAAGGAGAATCCTTTAGCCGGATAGCTTCCGGGGTGTGATCTACCGAAAGATCAAGAGGATTCGTCCACCTTACGGACACACCGAGGAGTAGGGGTAAGTTATCCCCGAACCTCGTAAATCTCTGAGTTAGTGTGCTGTGCTTTCTTGTTTTAGTTTTCTAATTCCGCTGTGCTAACAAAGTTCTTGAAGTAATTTGTGTTTAGTGTTTTTCAAAGAGGCTATTCACCCCCCTCTAGCCATCTAAGGTCCCAACACTTAGCACCAGACAGGGAGATTGACTTTGAGATAGAACTCATTCCCGGTACAAATCATATCTCCAAAGCGCCTTATCGCATGGCTCCAGCAAAACTGAAGGAACTTCAGGAGCAACTACAGGAGCTGCTTGACAAGGGTTTCATACGCCCGAGTCACTCACCATGGGGAGCGCCTGTATTGTTCGTGAAGAAGAAGGATGGAAGCATGCGACTGTGCATAGACTACAGATCACTGAACCAAGTCACGATCAAGAACAGGTATCCCCTTCCCAGAATCGATGACCTGTTCGACTAGCTGAAGGGAGCAGCAGTGTTCTCTAAGATAGATCTCAGATCAGGTTATCATCAGGTGAAGGTTAAAGAAGGGGATATACCCAAGACAACATTCAGAACCAGATACGGACACTACGAGTTCGTAGTCATGCCCTTTGGCGTGACCAATGCTCCAGCTACATTCATGGATCTCATGAACAGAGTATTCAGGGAGTATTTAGATAAGTTTGTTATTGTATTTATCGATGACATTCTTATCTACTCAGGAACTCAGGAAGAACACTCAGAACACCTGAAACTAGTATTGCAAACCCTTCAGCAGAACCAGCTATACGCCAAGTTCACGAAATGTGAATTTTGGCTAGATCAGGTGTCCTTCCTGGGTCACATCATCTCAAAGGATGGTATTATGGTAGATCCCAGCAAGATAGAAGCAGTAAGTAACTGGAAGAGACCTAAGAACGCCAGCGAAATCAGGAGCTTTCTGGGATTAGCAGGTTATTACAGAAAGTTTGTAGAGGACTTCTCCAGGATAGCCTCCCCACTGACAGCTCTCACCAGAAAGAACAGAAAATTTCAGTGGACAGAGGACTGTGAGAACAGCTTCAGCGAGCTCAAAAGGAGATTGACCAGTGCTCCCATTTTGGCTCTACCAGACAACACCAGCAGCTTTGACATCTATAGTGATGCCTCTAAGTTGGGACTAGGAGCAGTACTGATGCAAAACGGCAAGGTGATCGCCTATGCCTCCAGACAACTCAAGGATTATGAGAAGAATTACCCTACTCATGACCTTGAGCTTACAGCAGTAGTGCTCGCTCTCAAAATTTGGAGACATTACTTATATGGAGCTCAGTGCAGAGTGTATACAGATCATCAGAGTCTGAAGTACTTCTTCACTCAGAAGGATCTGAACATGCGACAGCGTAGATGGCTTGAGCTGGTCAAAGACTACGATATAGACATCCTCTACCATCCAGGGAAAGCCAATAAGGTAGCAGATGCACTTAGCAGAAAATCCAGTGCTACCTTATTATCTCTTACAGCCATGTCACCGCCCCTACAGAAGGAGATCGTAGATTTTGGTCTCGAACTCATCGTTGGACAGCTCTCTACTATGACCTTAGAGTCTACCTTGCTTGGTGATATTCAGTCAGCTCAGGAGCAGGACCCTGAAATTCAGAAAATCAAGCAAGGGCTAGCAGAATCAGAAAGTAGAGAATTCAGAGTGTCCGATAGCGGGGTGTTGTACTTTGGTGACAGACTCTGTGTTCCAGATCAGGAGGAGCTACGGAGACAGATTTTAGTTGAGGCTCACAAGACTCCCTATGCGATGCATCCAGGTTCCACCAAAATGTACCAAGACCCGAAGAACCGTTTTTGGTGGCCCGGGATGAAGCGAGACATCGCCAGATATGTTAGCATCTGCCTCACCTGTCAGAGGGTCAAGGCAGAACATCAGCGACCAAGAGGAGTTCTGCAGCCTATACAGATTCCAGAATGGAAGTGGGAGGATATCTCTATGGACTTCATAGTGGGACTACCCAGAACCACGAATGGTTTTGATGCCATCTGGGTAATAGTCGACAGGTTGACTAAATCAACCCACTTTTTAGCTATCAAGATATCCTACTCCATGGAGAAGCTAGCTCAGTTGTATCTACAGGAGATCGTCAGACTTCATGGAGTCCCACGTACCATTATTTCAGACAGAGACATCACTTCTGGGAGTGTGTACAGTCAGCATTGGGCACGAAGTTAAAGTTCAGCACAGCATTCCATCCTCAGACAGATGGTCAGACAGAGCGAGTAAATCAGGTACTCGAAGATATGCTCCGAGCATGTGCCCTAGATTTCAAGGGAAGTTGGTGCAAATATCTGAGCTTAGCAGAATTTGCATACAACAACAGCTATCAGGCCACTATCGGCATGGCACCTTATGAGGCTCTCTATGGGCGGAGGTGTAGATCTCCAATCTGCTGGTATGAGAGTGGTGAACAGAAAGAACTAGAGCTTCAGACAGATCTAGTAGCAGATACCACAGCAGCTATACAGCAGATCCGCCAGAGGATAGAGACAGCTCAGAGCCGCCAGAAGAGCTATGCTGATACACGGCGTAGACCCTTAGAGTTTTCAGTTGGGGATTCAGTGTTTCTCAGAGTAGCTCCCATGAAGGGAGTAATGCGTTTTGGGAAGAAGGGCAAGCTAAGTCCCAGATATGTGGGACCATACCTGATCAGCAGAAGAGTGGGCAAGGTAGCATATGAGCTAGAGCTACCCCAGGAAATGTCAGCTGTCCACAACGTATTTCATGTCTCTATGCTGAAGAAGCATACCCCAGATGCCACCCAGGTGATTGAGCCCCAGTCGGTACAGATCCGCGAGGACCTCAGTTATGATAGTCGGCCTATTCAGATAATAGACCGAGCAGTTAAGAAATTACGGAACAAGGAAGTACCATTAGTCAAAGTCATTTGGCACAGTCACACAGCAGAAGAGGCAACTTGGGAGACAGAAGCCAGCATGAGACAGAAGTACCCAGAATTGTTCTAAGTTCGAGGATGAACTTTTTATAAGGTATGGGGGATTGTAGCGCCCGAAAATTCCCAAACTTGCATTAGAATTATTCTAGGATTTTTCTGGAATTTTTAGATATTTTTCCGGAATTTTTCGAGTATCGGGAGTAGCAAAAATGAATAGAAAAGTAAAGTGGTTTAAGCGGGAATCGAACCCGGGACCTCTCGGGTCCGCTAAACCTTTAGTTAGCCTTAGTAGCCGGTGAACCCAGCAGGGCCGTGTTGAAAGAGAAGGGAAACATTTATATTTATATTTGAGTTGGGCCTAGTTACCCACTTAATATAAATTAAAAACTCAAGTAGGTTTTGGTTTATTTTTGGGTTCGGCACCTTCTCAACCCTCACCACCGAAACCTCACCGCCGCCTCTCCCTCTCCTTCTCTCTAGGCGCCCTAGCCCCAAGGTCCATAGGTTCATTTTCCGGCGACAACTCCAACACGAAAAAGGTTCTTCTCCGCGAGAGGAACGCGAAGACGCAAGTGGATCGTCGAGAGGATCGTTTCCTACGGAAAACTAGCGATCCAATTCGTAAGAAACTATGCGCAGGATGTAAGAAACCCCTCACCTGCAGTATAATAGCTTCCGTTTGAGTTTTTATGCTTTAGTTAGGATGTATGTAGATTTTTATCGATATCTAGGGTGTATTTAACTCTCTTCGCAGATTAGGGATTTAGTTGAGCACCTCTAGATGGGCCGGACACGTTTTCCCTCTTCAGATAGGAGGTTAGACGTTGTCGGGTGCCTAGAGGTGGTCTCCCTAATAGGGAGAAGAGTTAGAGCATCCTAGGTGCTCGATTAAAGGTCTAACTCAGTAATAGACAGTTTAATTAACTTATTAAATGCATTAGAAGCATTTAAAACAGCAAATTAGTTTTATTTCAGCTTATGTAGGACTACAGTCCCATGGGTGGGCTCCCACAGTAGCCTCTAGGTTCAGACAACCTAGTTTTAGGTTCAGATAACCTAGATTCAGCAAAATAAGTATATAGCATTCAGTATTTTACTTTCAGCAGTGGCATTATACTGGATTATAAATCCACTGGGCTGGACTCCCATAGTCGTCCCTAGGTTTTGCTAACCTAGTAAACCCTACTAGATTCAGAACTTGCAATCCTGGGTTTAGATAGGGATGCGCGCACAGCAAGTACAATTGCCAGGGCCCCTCAGCAGCATGTTTAGTATTTTCACTTATTATATGTATAGCTTTTCAAATTCACAATCAGTTATGTGAGATCAGCTTAGTTTCAGTTTCAACTTCAGTTTAGCTCTTCCTTGTTGATATATTATGATAGCTTATGTTCAGTTCTTGATTGCTATGCTTGTATGAACACATGCCATGCCATGTTTAGCCTAGTCAGTATATTTCGAATAGCATGTTTTAAAAAAAAAACCATATCTACATCGTATGCATGTTTTTGTGAGGTAGATGGTTTCTTACTAAGCCTTTTAGCTTACATATGCTACTTTTCTTGTACTGCAGATACAGGTAAAAGAAAAGTGGACTAGTGGAGGCTGGAGGGCAATGCAGATCAAGATGTGTGTGGAAGGAACCTGGAATAAAGATCCTAGGGATCTAGTTTTATTTTACTACGCATTAGAACTTGCAGCAAGTCTAGTTATTAAAGTCTTGTTCTCTTTTCTCTTATGCTTCGCATTCTAGTATGGTTAATGGTATGAACTAGTGAACATGCATTATATTATGTCTTGAATGTTGCCCAATGTATGAGAGAATAGTTATTAGTATATGTTTAGAGTGGTTGCAGGTGGTTTTGGCACGACAAAGTGTCGAAATCAGCATCTCTGATTTCGTATCAGGAAATCAGACGCTGGATCGGTCAGCCGACCGATCCAGACAGATACAGTATGCTACTGTATCCTCCTGGATCGGTCAGCCGACCGATCCAGCACGATACAGTAGCGTTCCAGGGGTTTCGGGTGCCTGGATCGGTCGGCCGACCGATCCAGCCACACCTGGATCGGTCTGCCGACCGATCCAGCAACACATGGATCGGTCTGCCCGACCGATCTAGTTGGGAACCGTATGCCCCATAGCTTCGATGATCTGCGGATCGATCGGCAGGTCTGTAGTTAGTTGGGAAGTTTAGTTTCTAGTCCCTAGCTCAGTTGGGATGTTCAGTTTCCCCTCCTTAGCATATGTACATTAGCAAAGAAGGTCTTTAGACCTTTCTTAGTAATTGTATCCGTCATTAGTAGAGTAAAATTTTAATTAGCCCAGCTTTCCGCACAGCATATAGACAGCAGTAATTGTAGCGACCGGCCTTACAGCCAGTACCCAGAAGGTGGGTCGTTACAGATACTTTCAATTCAGTCCTTTGTTTCATTTTTATAACTTCTAGGCAAAACTGATTTTTCAAAATCCCTACTTTACTAAACTTTCAAAAGTTGGATTTAGCCTAGGATTTCCCCTAGAAATCATGTTCCCCCAGGACTCAGCCAGAGCATCTCACAAACACCTAGGTTTACCTTGATTGTGTTTGTAAAACATAGAACGGTGTGAGATGCATAGGGTACAGCCTGGACTCAAGAATGCTTATTTTTGTGCATCAATATGAGTCTGGGCGTTAAATACGTGATTAAAAGTAATCAAATCAAGTCTTCCAGCCTTAGTCAAATCTAACTGGATCAATTGACTTGACTTGACTAGACTAACCAAGTGAACACTGTTGCCCTCTAGGCAATCAGCAAGTAGCTAAACGGTTAGACAGCTGGTGAAGGAAATAATAAGTTTAAGCATGTATGTACTTAAGGGATCTGATACCTGATCAAAACAAATCTTGACTCATGCTTGGACTTTAGGGCTCTGATACCTTACTAAAACAAATGACAAGCTATTAAAAAAAAAAAAATAAGGTTATCGCTTCTCCTTTGCCTTGAGTATTCTTGAAATTCATTTCAAAAACATGCCTTAAGCAGCTTTCTCCAAATTTAAAACTTTCAAGTGTCCTCTACTTTGAAAATTTTTGTTCTTGTTAGAAAGGTATTTAAGCTGAAACTTTTTCGAAAATTCGTTAAGTTAAAATAAAGTTTTTTAGAAAATTATTTAAAACTTTGAAATTTTTTTTAAAATTTTTTCCTTGGAAATTTTCTTTAAAAACCTGAATATTTTTTTTCAAGAAAATTTTTGAAGTTGAAAATCTTGTTTAAAATTTCTGAAGTTGAAAATTTTGTTTGAAAATTTCTGAAGTTGAAAATTGTGTTTTGAAAATTTTCTTGTGAAAATTTTGGAAACTCCTCAAAATACACTAAGTTAAAAAGAGCTCCTTTTTGCTATATCTCTTCAAGCAAAATCAATTCTAAGGTGTTGCCTTTCACTTAAGGTAAAATGTTTTCTGCTAAATTCTATCTTGAAAAGTTAAGTTTTTCAAAACTAGCTCATTTTTGATATATGACAAAGGGGGAGAGTAGAGAAATTCAAAAAGAAAATATTTTAAAGGGAGCTTGTATTAAGGGGGAGCTATGGCTATTAGTAAAAAATTCAAAGAGAATAACTTATATTAAGGGGGAGCTATGTTTATGCTTATCTTGCTATCACACTTATCGTGGTTCTTGTGCTTATACATAACTACATATTTTTACTTAACATTGAATTTCGGTTGCCATTATCAAAAAGGGGGAGATTGTTGGTGCGGGAAGCATCCGACGATCGAACCTTAGTTTTGATAATGGCAAAGGATTCAAAGTTAAGTTAGTGTGTGATCTAACATGTTTGAATGAGTGTTTCAGGAAAGTCCTAGCTGCGGTTAGGCAAGTGAAAAACCCTAAGGGGAGGTAACCTTAGGTCCTAGGGGGCGGTAACCCTAAGTGGAGAAAAACCCTAAGGGGCGATAACCTTAGGTCCTAGGGGGTGGTAACCCTAGGCGAAAAGTCCAGTCGGTCTGGAGGACCGGACTGGCATCAGGTAAATCTCCTGAGTGGAGTAGGTGAGGACGCGTTCCCCATAGAGGGAACAGTAGGCGTCGAGTCGACCTAGGGTTTCCGGTTGGGAATCCGAAGTCAGACTCGGACAGTTCGAAGACTGTCAGCTCTTTTTCACTTATGAATTATCAGATTCTAACATTGTCTTGCAGGGTATGAAATTGCTCGGACTAACCTTGTTTTGCAGGAGAAGCGGCTCCTGGAAAAAGGAGGTCCGGGCGCCCGGGACTAAATTTTATCCCCTGCGCGACTTCACCACGTGGAGCAACCTAGTTGGCTGGCAACGTCACACTCCAGGCGCCCGGAACCTCATATAAAAAGAGGGTTGAGGTGCAGCTTCAAGTACAACCATCTTCTAAGCATTCTCCGTGCGACAAGCTGCTAACGTCTCGACTCAGAAGTGCTGCAACGACAATTCGGAGCTTCAGCTTTATTCTTTTTATTGTCGGTACAATATTCTTTTCTGCTTGAATTAT
Source organism: Zingiber officinale (assembly GCF_018446385.1). Classification (NCBI taxonomy): domain Eukaryota; kingdom Viridiplantae; phylum Streptophyta; class Magnoliopsida; order Zingiberales; family Zingiberaceae; genus Zingiber; species Zingiber officinale. Next base: position 160,746,162 of record NC_055987.1, read on the forward strand.
ACTTAGCGTGTAATAGATTTTACGAATTATAGTTGTTGCCCACCGGAAGCGATCAAGGATCACGGGCCTTCGAGTAGGAGTCGTCACAGGCTCCGAACGAAGTAAATCCTTCGTGTCTACTCTATTTACTTTTCCGCTGCGTTATTTCTGAACAAGCTTTTGCGATTTCGAAAAACGAAATAGCCACGAGCGCTATTCACCCCCCTCTAGCGCTTTCGATCCATCAATTGGTATCAGAGCCCGGACTGCCAGAAGGTTTAACCGCCGACTGTGCACAAGAGCTATGGTCTGATTGAGCCATGTGGGTACAATATTAACCTCGAACAAAGAAAGTGGGGGCTCCTATGTTCGGATCAAGAGTACTAGACACTAGGCAGGAAGTCCTAGTTTCGACTAGGCAAGGAAGTCCTATTAGGTCGAGTGGACCGAGGGGCAGGAAGACCTGGTGGGTCGAGGATCAGACGTGGGAAGTCTATGGTCCTTTGTTTGAGGGGGGGATTGTTGGGGTTGTAAGGTTGCAAACATAGTCCCATATTGGAAACACATGGGAAAGATCATGGGTTTATAAGAGAAAAGATATCTCCATTAGCATGAGGCCTTTTGGGGAGAGCCCAAGAGCAAAACCATGAGGGCTTAGACCCAAAGTGGACAATATCATGCAATTGTGGAGATATCTAAATTCTTTTCGATCCAACATATATGTGTTTGTTATTATATTAGGATTAAGAGCACACACTTCCATAATAACTGAGGTGTTTGTTCTTTTATAAAGTCAGTATAAAAAGAAACAACCTCTAATGGTCCTACTCAATACACTCTAAGCGTACTAGTGTAATTATATAGTTAAGATAAACTAATACCTAATTACACTACAACCTTCCAATGGTTTGTTCCTTTCCATCATGGTCGTGAGCTACTGTTTATAATTTATAAGGTACTGATAACATGATCCTCTGTGTGTGACACCACACACTATGTTATCTACAATATAAATTAATTGAACAACTATATTTATCTAAATGTAGACATTTGACCAATGTGATTCTTATTTTTAGATAAATGTTTATACCAAAAGCTAGGCTTTTAGTATACATCCTACCATCTCTATCTGCCAACGGAGGACTACAGTGAGCCGAGCGCCCAGTCCCAGATCCCTGAGCACCAGATCCTCATCCAGGGGTCGCTTGTCGCAGTCTGGGAGGACGCTCGGGCCCGTGCGGCGATGCTACCTCCGAGCACCCTGGCCAACAGTCACACCCAAATGGCCACCGGGGTAAGTTCGTTAATGTAAACCCATGGCTTACCTCCGTTCGACTATAACATTTTTCTCTTTTTCTTGCAATACTAGGTGGAGAGTCTGGCCATGTGCCACAGACTCGCATTCTTGGAGGGCGAGTTCACAAAACTCAAGGTCTCGAGCAGCGTCTCCTCCTCCCAAGGGCCATCGCTTTATGAGGTCGAGAAACTAAGGGCCAACCTGGAGAAGAGCAATAAGCTTCTGGAGGTTGAGCGGAAAAAATCCGCAAATCAAAAGGTGATGTTGGCCTGGCTCAACAAGTAGGTCACCACCTCCGACAAAAAGATCGAGTTGGCCACTGCCAGAAAGCAACGGGTCATTGACGACCTCGAACTGAAGAACAAAGAGGCCTGGAATCTCTCCCAGAAGATGAAGGAGCTCAAAGACTTCTTGGTTTCCGAGCGGAGCAGCCGCTCGGTCGAAGAAAAGTCCTTCCGCGACCAGATCGCCTCCAAGGACGTCGTGTTAGCCGCTGCCAAGGATGAGCTGGAGGGCTCCCGCGTGGCGCTGCAAATCTACGAGGACGTCGAAGGGAGTGAGTTTGAAACCATGAAGCAAACCTACCTCCGTTCAAACGCGTTTTGTGATAGGTTCACCGATCAGGCCCTTCGACTGTTTGACCTGGCGATCAAAGGAACGATCGGTCAGCTTCACGAAGGGGACCACCTGCCGATCCCTGTGACCAATAAGGTCATAAGTCGAGACAAGCTGATCGTCGCTCTACCAAATGACGTGCTAGACTACTTAGAGTGAGGCTGAGGGCTCAATCCTTTGCAATCCCCCCCTTTTTGTAAACCTTTTAAGTATTAATGCATGTCAGGCCGTTCGGCCAAGCTTTCCCTTTTTCTATTTATTGTCTGGTCTTCTCTCCCTAGTGCTGTAATCTCATAATTTTCTCGATCGACAGTAGCTTATGTGCATGTCTACTCGATTCGCCTTTCTCTCCAAGTTGCGGAGCTTAAGTATTTTAGCACATTCTACCGAACGGGTCGTTCATCTGTAAATTTGGGGACTTTTGGATAACTCTTATCCGTAGTCATCCGTTCAACTGTCCGCGTAGACTCAGGTCTATCATTGCTACTCTACTATTTGATGAAGCCTCGGGTTTAACGTCGCCGCTCGACGATTCAAAGTATGCCTGTGTTTAACGTCGCCGCTCGACGATTTGGTGAAGACTCAAATTTAACGTCGTCGCTCAACGATTAGTGGAGACAAGGGTTTAAGGTCGCCGCTCAAGCGTTGACGGATATACACGTTTAACATCGTCGCTCGACGATTGGTGGAGACAAGGGTTTAAGGTCACCGTTCGACTGTTAGTGGAGACTCGAGTTTAACGTTGCCGCTCAACGGTTGGTGCAGATAAGGGTTTAAGGTCGTCGCTCGACCGTTGGTGGAGGCTCGAGTTTAATGTCGTCGTTCGACGGTTGGTATATACTCGCACTCGGGTTTAAGGTCGTCGTTCGACGGTTAGTATATACTCGCACTCGGGGTTAAGGTCGTCGTTCGACCGTTGATGGAGATGCACTTGAAACTTATTTATTTAAACTTTGCCTTGCATTCAACAAACATACAACAACTATGAAATACAGGATTCACTTGTGCACCTCTCATCCAGCCCTGTAGGGTTGAAGATGGTTCACGCTCCAAGGTCTCTCGAGCTGCCTCCCTCCTTCGTCCTCCAAATAGTAAGCGCCCGAACGGAGCTTCTGCACGACCTTGAACGGTCCCGTCCATGGTGCCTCAAGCTTGGCAGCGTCGTCGACCGACTTCACCTTTTTCCATACGAGGTTGCCGACCTAGAAGGTGTTATTAGAGCCCTAGAGCCAATCATATGATGATTGTTGTATGGGCTCATTGTATCATATTCTTATGTATATAAAGGCATTTGTTTTGGTTATTATACTTATTTGTATTGGTGCCAAATAACTAAGTATAATAGCGTCTTTGAGTAGAAGGTTCTTATCTATATCAATCGATTGGTAGAATCGATAGTGAGATGATATAGAGAACACTACTCTTAACATTCCTAGTCAAGTATTAACATTCAGGGACAATGTTAATGCGACGAGACTAGCATGTAAGTCAACTCGATGACTTGATCTCACAAGTCATGGATATGGAGATATCAAGTTGGCACATGGGTATGCATTGGAGAATGTATACTGAATGACTTGCCATGAGAAAGTATTATGGATCGTTATATGAGTGTCATATACTTTCTCATGTGGCTATTAGTATGACTATTAGTCCTTGGACCTGAAGTCACCATGGTTCCCTACATAAGGAGTTACATATTTTGGCTTCGTCAAACGTCACCCGTAACTGGGTGGACTATAAAGGCGATTACTGGGTATGTAACAAATTATGCGGAGGGATGTGAGTGATGTAGATGAGATTTATCCCTCTTATATGACGGGAGTGACATCATTATTCTTGATAGAGTGAGACCACTAAGTGCATGGCCATGCCCAAATGAGTCAATATGAGATGTTGAGCTCATTTGATTGAGTGAGTCTACTTGGGATTCAAGATTTAGATTGATCAGAGGATGACACAGTCTATGCCTCATATTGATCAATCTAGATGTCAAGGATAGAAGGACACTTGTCATATATTGTGAGGGGTCACAATTAGTAGTCACAAGGTGATGTTGGATCTCAACATTCTTGTAACTTGGGTAGTAATGATGTGTTGCTAGATACCGCTCATTACTTATGCTTCTAAATGGGTTTAGGAGCATTGCCAACGTTACAAGAACTTATAGGGTCACACACAAAGGGTAATTAGATGAAGATTAGGTTCATTTGATGTACCTAGAGGATTAGGTTCATGTGATGAACCAAATTGGATTAAGAGTAATCCAAATTAGATTAATTGAGTAAGACTCGATTGAGTTAGACTTGAGTTAGACTCAAGTGAGGTTAGACTTGAGTTAGACTCAAGTGAGGCTTAATGATAATATTCATTGAATTTTGAATTCAATGATAAATGGAATTCAATTTGAATTTTAGATTCAAATTTCGAATGAGTTTCAAAATGACTATTTAATGAAGAATATTAAATACTCATTAAGGCTCATTAATGAGGCTCATTATTGGTGTTAATGAGTAATAAGTATTTTCATTAGATGAAAATACTTAAGTCATTTTTTACTCTTATTTTTATTATCGATCATTATTATTCCTCCTTGCTTCTTCTTCTCTCCCTCTCCTCCTCCTTGGCCGAAACATCCAAGAGTGCTAGCACACTTTAGGTGTTTTTCTCCACCTAATCGTTCGTGTGGATACACATAGAGGGGTATTCACTTGACACCCTTGAGATCCGGCATCTTCTTGGTCGAGCGGGATTCACGAACGGCTTCGCTACAAGGGTAATCTCTTAACCATGTAGATCTAATGTAGATCTAGGATAGAAAAACATGTACACGAAATTTTTTGTTCTTTTAATCTTCGCACGAATCCGGTGGCATGGGATTTCGAGGTTTCCGCAACGCAAAAAGCGGTTTTTGCGGCTCGAAAAACCCAACAGAAGGACCTCGGGATTACTCGTCGATTGTAATTCTGCTTCATGCACTGCTGGTAAGCCGTTATCCGAGCGACGACTTTTGCCCTCACTTCGCCCACCAGGTCGAGCTCTATTAACCTCCGTTCAGCGTTTCCTTTGTCGTAGTGATGCACCCGATCAGACTCTACCCCGACCTCTACAAGGATAACTGCTTCTCTGCTATATACCAACTGAAATGGGGTTAAGCCGGTCGCCTCTTTTGGAGTCGTGCGGAGAGCCCATAGCACGCTGGGGAGCTCGTCGACCCAGCTGCCTCCCATGTGGTCGAGCCGAGCGCGCAAGACTCTAAGAATCTTCCGATTGGTAACTTCCGCTTGCCCATTGCCTTAGGGGTAGGCCACTGAGGTGAAGAATTGTTGGATGTCATAGCCTTCATACCATTCTTTGAGTTTCTGACCGATGAACTGCCTCCTATTGTCAGACATGAGTCGGCGTGGGATCCCGAACCGGCAGACAATGTTCTGCCAAATAAATTTGGTAACCATCCGCTCGGTGATTCTTGTAAGTGGCTTGGCCTCTACCCATTTTGAGAAATAGTCCACCGCCACCAACAGAAACTTTCGCTGACCGGTTGTCATAGGGAAAGGTCCCACGATATCCATGCCCCATTGGTCGAATGGGCACGATACTGTGGATGCTTTCATTTCCTCAATCGGTCGGTGCGGCATGTTGTGGTACTTTTGGCAAGATAAGTAAGTTGTTACCATCCGAGCAGCATCCTCCTGGAGGGTCAGCCAGAAGTATGCAGCCAGAAGTATTTTTCGCGCGGCCGCCCAGATGACCCCCACAAGAGCCTTGGTGTACCTCCTTTAGGATGTAATCGACGTCTTTTGGTCCGACACATTTGAGTAGGGGTCAGGCGAAGGCCTTCTTATAGAGTTGGTCGTCGATCAGTGTGAACCGACCGACCCTATTTTTTATCAGGCGAGTGTCCTCCGGATCGGCAGGTATAGTTCCTAAACGTAGAAATTCTGTTAGGGTCATCCTCTAGTCGTTCGGGAAAATGATGTTGGTGCGGTTAGCACTAACGGTCTAACTCAGGTTTTGATGAATGACAAATCAGGTTAAGTTAGGTTCGTCGTTATCTAACACTCTGATCGAGTGTGCAGGATAAGTCCAGCTAGGTCGACGGGCTGACCGGATAGCTGGCGAGAAGTCCAAGCGGGTCGACGGGCTGACCGGACGCTTGGCGAGAAGTCCAGCTAGGTCGACGGGCTGACCGGATAGCTGGCGAGAAGTCCAAGCGGGTCGACGGGCTGACCGGACACTTGGCAAAAAGTCCAGACGGGTCGAAGGGCTGACCGGCGTCGATCCGGCTTAGAACCATTTCGGATGTCTAAGTCGAGATCGTGACTAGATTCCGGTCTCGGAAAGACGGAATCTAAGTCATACTACTTGTGCTAATTCCTACTATGATAAAATGTGCTAACAATCTGTTTTGCAGGATATATATTGCCTCGAACTAACTTTGTTTTGCAGGAAAAAGGAGATTTCTGGAACAAGGTAGTCCGGGCGCCCGGAGGGGATCCGGGCGCCCGGAAGGGATCCGGGCGCCCGGAAGGGATCCGAGCGCCCGGAAGGGATCCGGGCGCCCGAAAGGTAAATTCTATCCAGCCAAGTCGTCGCCACGTGGAGCATCTCGATTTGAGCAGCTACGTCACATTCCAGACGCCCGGAAGGAATCCAGGCGCTCGGAGCAGCATATAAAAGAAGCCCCAGGCAGGAGCTTCAGTATCAAGAATTAATCTGAGAACTCTTCTACTACTAGTCTTGCTGCTCGACGTTCAGTGCGACATCAACAACGCTCCGACAAAGTGCTCCTTCAGCTTTTATTTAATTTCCTTGTCGGTATTGCTTTATTTTCACTAGCATTTCCTATATTCATTCTGTAATCATATTTCGACCTGTTAGTGATTGCCCAACGAAAGTGGTCAAGTACCACGGGCCTTCGAGTATGAGTCGTCACAGGCTCCGAACGAAGTAAAAAATATTTGTGTCTATTTTACTTTTCCGCTGCGTTTATACTCTAAAATTTCTAATCGATATTCACCCCCCCCCTCTATCGAATCTAACGGTCCTACAAGTGGTATCAGAGCAGGTACCGCTCTGATTTGGTGCAACCACCAATCAGACTGGGGGTGAAATTTTTTTTGTTGTTTCCTTTTTTTTTCGATTTTCAGTTTTACACTTAAACTCAAAACTGGTTTATCATTTTTTTTTGTTGCAATTAAAATTAAATTGGTGCAACACCAATCTAGATTTTTTTTTTATTCTCTCTTCCCACACTACTAATCCAAGACCAAGTCTTGGGATTTTTTTTTGGTTATTTATCTGTGTACAGGATGTCCCAACAAGAAGGTTTCAGCACAGTACGACCTCCACTTTTCAACGGGGACGATTTTCCGTACTGGAAGAAGCGCATGGAGGTCTACCTCAAAACAGACTTCGACCAGTGGATGAGCATTATGAGGCCCTACAAAATTCCAGCAGACACTTCCGGGAATATACTGGATCCTGAAGACTGGACAGCTGATTTGAAAAAGAAAGCATCAACAGAAAATAAAGCAATCAACACTCTACAATGCGGATTAACAAGAGAAGAACTAAACAGAGTCGGTCCACACAAAAACGCTAAAGAGCTGTGGGACAAATTGATCGAGCTGCACGAGGGAACGAGCGACGCCAAGGTAACCAAACGAGACTTGCTCTTGAATAAAATTTTTAATATAAAAATGCAGGAAGGTGAAACGGCGAATCAGCTCCATGCGAGGATCAAGGATATCCTCAACGGGCTTCATGCGATAGGCCACCAGATGGATAATAGAGACTTAATAAGGTACGCATTAAACGCCTTTCCACGTAATAGTTTGTGGGCATCAATAGTGGATGCCTACAAAATTTCTAAGAATCTTTCTAAATTAAAATTAGATGAGCTTTTCTGTGAATTAGAATTACACGAACAAACTAATGCTGGAGCCGAGAAAGGTGTAGCTTTATTTGCAGGTTCCTCCAAAGAAAAGAAAAGCAAGCCTGAATTTGAAGAAGACTCCGACCAAGACTCCGAAGATGAAGAACACCTGGTGAACTTGGTAAGAAAAATGTTCACCAGGAGAAAGAGGAGCTTCAGCAAAAAGGATCTTCAAAAGATCAGTTCTCCCTCAGAACAAAAGAACGTGACTTGCTACGGCTGCAATAAAAAGGGACACTACAAGAACGAATGCCCAAAACTGAAGTTCGACAAACCAAAGCCAAACAGAAAGAAGGCACTCAAAGCAACGTGGGACGACTCCTCGGACGAATCAGAGGAAGAAGAGCAGAAACATCAGAGCCACCTCGCACTGATGGCCCGCGAAGACGAAACAGAAGACGAGATGAAGACGGGTCTGAACCCGAAACAAGCCACGAGTCCGTACTCGTTTCCGAAGGCCCGAATGAGGTATATTTTAATTTAAACAAAAAATTCTTTAGAATTATTTCCTGTTTAAATAGTAAATTAACCAAAATAGAAAATGAAAACAAATCACTTCTTGAGGAAAATCAAAACCTCAAGGAACAAATCAAAAATTCAGATCCAACTCAAGATCTAACACTTGAGGAGGAGAATTTATCACTAAAAAATGAGATCAACAGTTTAAAAGGAATGTTAGAAAAATTCACAACAAGATCAAAAAATCTTGACTTAATCCTGAACAATTAAAAAGCATGTTATAATAAAACCGGACTCGGATACAAGTCAAACTCAAATAAAACTTTTAAGTCATTAATAACTCAATACAAATCAACTAATCAAACTTGGGTTCCGAAAGCGTGCTTAACCAAGCAAGTAGGACTCAATCAATATTACATACCTAAAGAAAAAATACATTATATAAAATCAAATAAACCAAACCAAAATTCAAAATACAAACCCAAATCAAATTCAAAATCTAAACACTTTAAAAATCAACAAAATTATCATCAAGTTAACCATAACTATAAAAAGAATCGACACAAACCAAAAAATCAAAATTTAAAATAATGACCAATAATTCAGGGGGAGGCTCCAGAATAGCTGGCACCTCCAAAACTAACTTACCCGATAGGTAACCCAAAACAAACTAACCCGGCAGGGTAATTAGGATTAGAGACCAAGTTTAACTTGAATCATGGTACTGGTGAAATTTTTGGATGATAGTACGTTAGGGAAGCTTGCGCATCGCATGTCTAGAAAGATATGACTTCGATCTGGTGCATTTGGCCAAGTGGAACTGACCGAAGCTACCCTTAAATGGATCCTAATCAGTTAGACCAAGGTTGAGTACTAAGCTCCGTGGATAGGACTATTCGGAAAACCTCGAAAGGTTGGTTACTTCTAATGACGTCCATGTGACTCACCAAGCTTAGAAGTTTATCCGAAGAATGTTTGTTTGTAGAGACCAAAACTAAACCTGAATCTAATGCTAGTTAAACCAAACTCTATAACCAAACCAATTTCATCTCACAAAATCATAGGATTCCCTGATTGATAATATAGATCGGGTGAGATGAATAAGGCTAAAATTTTAATTTTAAATTAATTTCAAAATTTTAATTTTAAACTTAAAAATTAATTTCAAAATTTTAATTTTATACTTAAAAATTAATTTCAAAATTTTAATTTTAAACTTAAAAAAAAATTAATTTCAAAATTTTAATTTTAAACTTAAAAATTAATTTCAAAATTTTAATTTTAAACTTAAAAATTAATTTCAAAATTTTAATTTTAAACTTAAAAAAATTAATTTCAAAATTTTAATTTTAAACTTAAAAAATTAATTTCAAAATTTTAATTTTAAACTAAAAAATTAATTTCAAAATCTTAATTTTAAACTTAAAAAATTAATTTCAAAATTTTAATTTTAAACTTAAAAAATTAATTTCAAAATCTTAATTTTAAACTTAAAAAATTAATTTCAAAATTTTAATTTTAAACTTAAAAAATTAATTTCAAAATTTTAATTTTAAACTTAAAAATTAATTTCAAAATTTTAATTTTAAACTTAAAAATTAATTTCAAAATTTTAATTTTAAACTTAAAAATTCATTTCAAAATTTTAATTTTAAACTTAAAAATTAATTTCAAAATTTTAATTTGTTTACTTAAAAATTAATTTCAAAATTTTAATTTTAAACTTAAAAATTAATTTCAAAATTTTAATTTTATACTTAAAAATTAATTTCAAAATTTTAATTTTAAACTTAAAAATTAATTTCAAAATTTTAATTTTAAACTTAAAAAAAAATTAATTTCAAAATTTTAATTTTAAACTTAAAAATTAATTTCAAAATTTTAATTTTAAAACTTAAAAATTAATTTCAAATCTTTAAAACTTAACTTAAATAAGGTCTACTTAAAAAGACTAACTTTAAATCCCACTTACTGTAGGAAACCAAGTGGATTTTGGACAGTGGTTGCTCCAAACATATGACTGGAGATCACACCAAGTTCACTCAACTCACTTACAAAAGCCTAGGAACAGTTGCCTTTGGAAACAACGGCAAACTCAAGGTAATTGGTATAAGTAATATTGAATTAAAATTAGACTTTATAATTACAAATGTTTTACTTGTTGAAAATTTTAAATATAATCTTCTGAGTATAAGCCAATTATGTGATACTAGGTATAAGGTGAAATTTCTATCCACAGAATGTTTAATCAAACATCTAGATAATCCTACCATAAGCCTAAAAGGTTTTAGAAAAGACAACATCTATGCCATCAACTTAACCATTTCTTCCATTAAATGTTATTTAACGCAAAAAGAAGAAACTTTGTTATGGCATAGGCGAATGTCTCACACCAACTTCAGAAATATAAGTAAACTAAATGGACTTGTGAAAGACTTACCAAAATTACCTAACTTAGATTCAACCATATGTAATGCTTGTCAACAAGGCAAACAAACTAAATCCACTCACAAACAAACAAATCAGCCACAAACTAACTCAATTTTAGAACTTCTACATTTAGACCTTTTTGACTCCCATGGAGTCAAATCTATAAATGGAAACTTATATTGTTTAGTAATTATAGATGATTATTCTAGGTTTACTTGGGTAAAATTCTTAAAACATAAAGATGAAACTTTTGAAATTTTTACAAATTTTTGCAAACAAATTGAGAACGAAAAAGATATTAAAATTAAAAGAATTAGGAGTGACAACGGGGGAGAATTTAAAAATCACAACTTTAACAGTTTCTGTCTTGAAAACGATTACCACCATGAGTTCTCATGCCCTAAAACCCCCCAACAAAATAGGATTGTAGAAAGAAAAAATAGAACCTTACTTGAAACTTCTAGAACAATGTTAAATGAGTATAACCTACCTAAATACTTTTGGGCAGAAGCCGTTAGTACAGCCTGCTATGTACAGAACAGAACAGAACAACAATAAATAAAACTCATAACAAAACAGTCTTCGAAATGTTTTATAATAAACAACCAAATATAAAATATTTTAAAGTATTTGGATGCCCAGTCTTTATTTTAAATACAAGAGAACACTTAGGAAAATTCTCCTCTAAAATTGAAAATGGAATTTTTGTAGGATATTCCCTAAATAGTAGAGGCTATAGAATTTACAATAAGGTTACCTTAAAAATTGAAGAAACAACTAATGTAAAATTTGAAGAAACTAAACAAGACTTAGAACTTACACAACCACCTGAATTTGTTTCAGAAACCAACCAGACTCTAAGTCATGAAGAAGAGGAACAACATCAAGAAAGTCAACCCACTAGAACAATAAGGGTTAACCCAAATCACCCAACTGATCAAATAATTGGTGACCCAGACTTGAGAGTTCAAACCAGATCATCTTTTAGAAACCTAAGTCAAATTTCTTTAATTTCAAAAATTGAACCCAAAACTGTGGATGAATCCTTACTAGACCCAGACTGGATTATAGCTATGCAAGAGGAACTAGCCCAATTTGAACGTAATGAAGTTTGGGACCTAGTACCACCACCTAAGAACAAGAAAATAATAGAAACAAAATGGGTATTCAGAAACAAATTAAGTGAAACTGGAGAAATTACTAGAAATAAAGCTAGACTAGTTGCCAAAGGGTTTAGTCAGGTTGAAGGACTTGACTATGATGAAACCTATGCCCCAGTAGCCAGATTAGAATCCATTAGAATGTTACTAAGTTATGCAGCCCACAAGGGATTTAAACTATACCAAATGGATGTTAAGTCTGCCTTTCTTAATGGACTAATTAAAGAAGAAGTTTATGTAGGTCAGCCTCCTGGGTTTGAAAGTCTAGAACACCCTGATCATGTTTTCAAGTTAAAGAAAGCTTTATATGGCCTTAAACAAGCACCCAGGGCATGGTATGAAAGACTAACATCGTACTTAACATCTAAAGGATTCAACCAAGGTCAAATTGACCCAACCCTGTTTGTTAAATCTTTAAATGCAGACATATTTATTGCACAAATATACGTAGATGATATAATATTTGGATCAACAAATTCAGAATTTTTAGAAGAATTTATTAATCTAATGGAAAAAGAATTTGAAATGAGCTTAGTAGGAAAATTAACTTATTTCTTAGGATTACAAATCAAACAAACAAATGAAGGAAATTATATTTATCAACATAAATACACTAAAGACTTACTTAAAAAATTTGGAATGGAAAATACAAAAGAAATAAAAACACCTATGGCAGTAAACACAATCTTAGACAGTGACCCAAATGGAAAACCAATTGACTTAAAACATTATAGGAGTGCAATAGGTAGCCTACTGTACTTAACTGCAAGCCGACCTGATATTTTATTTGCAGTTAGTATGTGTGCTAGATATCAAACTTGTGCTAAGGAATCCCATTTGACACAAGTTAAAAGAATTTTTAGATATCTTAAAGGAACAACAAATGTAGGAATCTGGTATCCTAGGACAAATAATTTTGAACTAATAGGGTACTCTGACTCAGATTATGCTGGATGTAAATTAGACCGCAAAAGCACAAGTGGTGGATGCCAATTACTAGGTTCATCACTTGTTAGCTGGTTTAGTAGAAAGCAACATTGTGTTGCTCTATCTACAACTGAGTCAGAATACATAGCTATAGGCGAATGTGTTGCACAATTATTATGGATGATGCATACTCTAAAAGATTTCAACTTAAATATCACAAATGTAAAAGTATTAATTGACAATATAAGTTCAATTAACTTAACCAAGAACCCTGTGCATCATTCAAGAACCAAACATATTGAAATTAGGCACCACTTTATCAGGGATCATGTTACTAAAGGTGATATTGAACTCAAATATATTGAGTCCAAATCATATTTAGCTGACATTTTTACAAAACCACTCCCTGAAAGTGAATTTAGCAACTTACGTCGAAAATTAGGGATGTGCTTAATAGACTAGGATTTTTTTCAAAATGATTTTTCAAAAATAATTCTTTCAAATTATAAGTTAAACTTGTTTGTTTTCAAAACTTTCCATTTTTAGATTTTCAAAAACAGTTTTGGCCTTAGACTAGTTTTGAATCCTTAGAAAGCATGTACCCATAGGTCTAGTTTTTGAGCATCTCACCAACACCTTAGGTTTACCTTGCTTGTGTTTGACAAACATAGAAAGGGGTGAGATGCATAGGCCAATTGTCTGGACTTAAGATGCGTATTTCAGTGCATCAGCATAAGTCTGGACGTTAAATACAACTCAGATATTAATCAGACTAAGTTGATCAGTCAAGTCAACTTAATCTGACTAACCAAGTGAAAGCTACTATCTTCTGATAGTCAGTTAGTATCTAATTGGTTAGACAGCTGGTTAAATTTAAGTATCAAGTTCAGGGGGAGAAATTAACTAAAATTTTGTGTGTTTGAAAAATGTTTTTTAAAACTAATTTATGTTTACAAAAAGTTAAACTTAACTAAGTGTTTGAAAAACTTGGAAGGTTAATTCCACCTAATTTTCAAACATGATTTAAAAAGTTGACTATTAAGCTTTACAAATTTAACTTTTATCAAATTAGCCTTAAAAATTTATTTTAGCAAAATTTAATCTCACTTAATTTTTGCGTTGTTTTGAAAAAGTGAAATTGAAAATTTACCTTTTGAGAAGTAAAAGTTACTTAAACCGGAAATTTTTTTTGAAAAGTTGAAAAACCTGATTTAAAAATTTTACACACCTGAAAGGTTAAAACTTGATTAACTTTATACTTTTCAAAATTCAACTTGTCTCCCCCAAGACAACTTGATTAACTTTATATTTTTACTTGGATTTTTTTTTTAAATTTTTGAACCAAACTCAGATATTTTTCAGCTGTTTTACAATAACTCTACACTATGTTTACCCTTGTTTTTTTTGATGAATGCCAAAGGGGGAGGGTTAGGTGGTTAAGTTAGAGCAACTAAATGCAAACTAAATGCAAACTTGAAAAACTAACTTAAAAACCTCGAAAATCATGCTTGATTTTTTTCATATATTTATCACTAACTTAACCAGATTGTCATTCCATCAAAAAGGGGGAGATTGTTGGTGCGGTTAGCACTAACGGTCTAACTCAGGTTTTGATGAATGACAAATCAGGTTAAGTTAGGTTCGTCGTTATCTAACACTCTGATCGAGTGTGCAGGATAAGTCCAGCTAGGTCGACGGGCTGACCGGATAGCTGGCGAGAAGTCCAAGCGGGTCGACGGGCTAACCGGACGCTTGGCAAGAAGTCCAGCTAGGTCGACGGGCTGACCGGATAGCTGGCGAGAAGTCCAAGCGGGTCGACGGGCTGACCGGACGCTTGGCAAAAAGTCCAGACAGGTCGAAGGGCTGACCGGACGTCTGGCAAGTAAGTGAGGTAAGTCACTGGAGGGGAGTGACTGCGAGGACGCGTTCCCGGGAAGGGAACATTAGGCGTCGATCCGGCTTAGAACCATTTCGGATGTCTAAGTCGAGATCGTGACTAGATTCCGGTCTCGGAAAGACGGAATCTAAGTCATACTACTTGTGCTAATTCCTACTATGATAAAATGTGCTAACAATCTGTTTTGCAGGATATATATTGCCTCGGACTAACTTTGTTTTGCAGGAAAAAGGAGATTTCTGGAACAAGGTGGTCCGGGCGCCCGGAAGGTAAATTCTATCCAGCCAAGTCGTCGCCACGTGGAGCATCTCGGTTTGAGCAGCTACGTCACATTCCAGGTGCCCGGAAGGAATCCAGGCGCCCGGAGCAGCATATAAAAGAAGCCCCAGGCAGGAGCTTCAGTATCAAGAATTAATCTGAGAACTCTTCTACTACTAGTCTTGCTGCTTGACGTTCAGTGCGACATCAACAACGCTCCGACAAAGTGCTCCTTCAGCTTTTATTTAATTTCCTTGTCGGTATTGCTTTATTTTCACTAGCATTTCCTGTATTCATTCTGTAATCATATTTTGACCTGTTAGTGATTGCCCAACGAAAGTGGTCAAGGACCACGGGCCTTCGAGTAGGAGTCGTCACAGGCTCCGAACGAAGTAAAAAACATTTGTGTCTATTTTACTTTTCCGCTGCGTTTATACTCTAAAATTTCTAATCGATATTCACCCCCCCTCTATCGAATCTAACGGTCCTACAAATGATTCCCTCCATACGGTCGATGTGGGCTAACAGTGAAATTTGCTCGATCGGCTGACTTATGACGATCGACGCTAACGAACTGGCCAGCTTTGCTAGCTCAACCGTCGCTTGGTTCTCCGATCGGGGGATCTATTGTATCACCACTTTCTGGAAGTTGGCCTTCAACTTTTTAAAAGCCTCTACATAGATCCTTAATTGTGAGTTATTTATTTCAAAGGCCCCGGATAGTTGCTGGGCGGCGAGCTGGGAATCCGAGTGAATGAGGACATTATCCGCTCCCACGTGCCGAGTTGCTTATAGGTCGGCTATCAATGCCTCATACTCTATTTCATTGTTGGTAGCTTGGTAGTCCAGTCGGACGGACAACTGCATCCGGTCCTCTCGAGGTGAGATGAGGAGTAAGCCGATCCCGCTGCCCTGCCGAGTGGATGATTCATCCACATATATTTTCCATGCCGCCGCCGGCTCGTTATTATGGACTTATATAACAAAATACACTAAGGCTTGAGCCTTGATCGCCGTGCGGGATTGATATTGGATGTCGAACTCACTAAGTTCGGTCGTCCAATTGATTAGCCGCCCGGACGCCTCTGGATTGAGGAGGAGTCTTCCTAGAGCGATGTTAGTCATCACTATAATTGAGTGCGCTAGGAAGTACGGGTGGAGCCTCCGTGTTGCGAGTACCAGTACATAGGCTAACTTTTCGAGACTGGTGTAGTGAGATTCAACATCTTTCAATATATGACTCAGAAAGTATACAGGTTGCTGATGCTGGCCATTCTGCCTGACTAAAGTCGATCCAACGGCATGTTCGTTGGACGACAAATATATCCAGAATGACTCACCCACGATTAGCTTGGCTAACACAGGTAGTAAGCTCAGATACGTCTTCAGCTCCTCCAATGCTTGGTCACACTCGGCATCCCATTGGAATTTTGTGGCTCAGCGCAATATCTTGAAAAATGACAGACTCTGATTGGATGATTTGGATATGAACCAGGACAATGTCATGATCCGACCGGTCAACCTCTGAGCTTCCTTCAAATTCCGAGGTGGAGACTGTAGGACCGTTGCGACCGGCAGGAAGGGGGGTTGTCGGATATCCTGTAAAATCAAAAACAAACGAATAACCCTTCCCTGAACTCTTTAAGCTAACACTTGTAAAATAAACAAAGAAGATAAATAAAACATTAAAAAGACGAGGCACAAGATTCACTTGGTTACAACCAATGTGGTTGTTAATCCAAGGAAGATTAAGCGCACTAGAATACTCCTTCAAGTGGAGAAGCCTCTTACAACGTTGGAGCGCAGAAAACAGAAGCTTAAATATAACTCTAAAGCATACAAGCGTTGGACATGAATTACTGGAGTTCATTGAAAAGCTTCTGGGCCAATGCTCTATTTATAGCCTTGGTCGGGGCGCTTGGAAGGGTTCCGGGCGCCCTGGGGGGGGGGGGGGATAAAACTTTATCCCCCAATGTTCAGAACGCATTAGACGCGTTCTGGTCTAAGATGCTGGTCCGGGTGCCCGAAGGGGTTCCGGGCGCCCCTGATTGTTCCGAGCGCCCCGGACCAGTAAAGTCAACCCATGTTGACTTTTTCATCTGGAACCACTGCTCTGGTTCGGTTCGGCTCGGTCTGGGTCTTCTACTCCGGATCCGCTCGCTTGGGTGATCTCTGCCATCCGGAAAAGGGCTCACCCGAACCCAACTTCTGGTCTTCTCGAGCAGCCTTCCGCTCTGGCTTCTCATCCCTCGGAATCGCTGTGTGTTTCCTTCTCGTCCACCAGCGTACTCATCCGCAGTCTTCGTCCCTCGGACGCACCCCATGCCGACCTTCTCGCTAGCTGCACCTCTTGCTCCCCGAGCAATCTTCTGCTCCGACTTTCGTCCCTCGGAACCACCGCACGCTTCCTTTTCATCCACCAGGGTACTCTTCCGCAGCACCTCGTCCCTCGGACGCATCGCGTGCCGTCCTTCTCGCTAGCTGCGTCTTCCGCTCGAGTACTTGTGCTCCTAAGCTCCTGCACACTTAGACACAAGGTTAAAACAACACAGGACCTAACTTAACTTGTTGATCACACCAAAACAACCTTGGAGTTCCAACAATCTCCCCCTTTTTGATGTAATCAACTCAAGTTAAGCTAGGGTCAAAAATAGATATGAAAATTAAACAATTTTCATTTTTCAATTTTTCAATAACGTACAACAAGATAGAAATAATAAATTTCAAAAAATTTCCAATTTTCAATTTTTCTACCTCCCCCTAGACTTATACTTTTTCTTCTCTCTCTTTGATCACATAAAAATTTGGGGTTGCAAGAAAAGTCTAAAGGTTGACACTTAGAAACGTATAAAAATCTAAGTCAAGAAAAATTTCTAAGCCATTAAGAACTTTCTGAGAAGTTTCTTTGTTTTCGCTAAAAAAAATCTTTCTAAGCCCAAAACTTTATGCAAGAAAATTTAAGAAAAATTGATAACATTAAAATAACTCTATGCATTTATTTATTTATTTATTCTAATGCTTTTATCAGAAGGTTTTAAATTTCCATTTTAATTTATCATAATTTCTTAAATTTGAAGCAAGAAAATTCGAACATGTAAAAATTTGTACAAATTGTAACATGTCATTTTCTATTGTTTTTTGAATTCCTAATTCACAAAAATATTTTGATAGTATAAATTCTAAAATAGAATTTTTCGACAATATAATTTGTAAAAATTCTTTCAGCAATGTCTTTACTTTGCAAAATTCTTTCAGAAGAATATTTTGTAATTCGCAGAAGTATTTTGTCATAAATTCTAATTTACAAAAATCTGTCGACAAAATATTTTGTAATTCACATGAATTTTTCGTCAAAACTTTTTTTACAATTCGAAAAAGTCTTTCGATAATATTTTTAATTTGCAAGAAGTGTTCGGCAGTTGATTTTCTAATCCGAAGAACTATTTTGATGATTCAATTTTTAATTCGCAAAAATCTTCAGGTAATTTTTCGATCGATTGAACCAGTTGTTCAGAGGGTTGAGGCCATACCTTACTTACCTTGTCGATCGTTGGTTCTCCCCCTATTGAATTGTTTTCTTCCGAAGATTCTCCCCCTTCATTGATGCTTAGTGAAGAAGGGTTTTCTGTGTTCTCGAGATGTACTTCGGCTGTTGGTTCTGCCGGTGGCTCGGTGTCTATTGAGTCGTCGGCTTCCAAAGGTTCTTCGTAAAGCTTTAAGAACTTTTCCCAAAGTTCTTTTGCGCTTTTGTATTCGCCGATTCTGTCTAGATCTTCATTTGGTATTACGGTTAGAAGATGAAATTCTGCCCGTCTGTTTGCCATCGATTCATCACGTTGCTTCTTGTTCCAGAGGCGTAGATCAAGTTCTTCTCCATTTGTTGTCTTTGGTTCTTCATAGCCACATTTTAATATTAAAGAAATACCAAAATCAGAATTAAGATATACTTCCATTTGTTTCTTCCATGAAGAAATCTCCCCCTCGAATGCTGGTGGAAATTCGCTAGCGTCGGCCATCGTTTTGTTGCTTCAGACGGCGGTTAGTCCTTCTGAGGCGTCTCGGCTCTGATACCACTTGTAGGACCGTTGCGGCTGACAGGAAGGGGGGTTGTTGGATATCCTGTAAAATAAAAAACAAACGAACAACCCTTCCTCAAACTCTTTAAGCTAATACTTATAAAATAAACAAAGAAGATAAATAAAACATTAAAAAGACGAGGCACAAGATTTACTTGGTTACAACCGATGTGGTTGTTAATCCAAGGAAGGTTAAGCGCACTAGAATACTCCTTCAGGCGGAGAAGCCTCTTACAACATTGGAGCGCAGAAAATAGAAGCTTAAATACAACTCTAAAGCATACAAGCGTTGGAAATGAATTACGAGAGTTCGTTGAAAAGCTTCTGGGCTAATGCTCTATTTATAGCCTTGGTCGGGGCGCCTGGAAGGGTTTCGGGCACCCTGGGGGGATAAAACTTTATCCCCCAATGTTCAGAATGCATTAGACGCGTTCTGGTCAAAAATGCTGGTCCGGGCGCCCGGAGGGGTTCCGAGCGCCCGGAGGGGTTCCGAGCGCCCTGGGCTGGTCCGGGCGCCCCGGACTGTTCCGGCCGCCCCGGACCAGTAAAGTCAACCCATGTTGATTTTTTCATCTAGGACCACTGCTCTAGTTCGGTTCGGCTCGGTCCAGGTCTTCTACTCCGGATCTGTTCGCTTGGGTGATCTCTGCTATCTGGAAAAGGGCTTACCCGAACCCAACTTTCGATCTTCTTGAGCAGCCTTCCGCTCTGGCTTCTCGCCCCTCGAAATCGCTGCGTGTTTCCTTCTCGTCCACCAGTGTACTCATCCGCAGTCTTCGTCCCTCGGTCGCACCCCGTGTTGACCTTCTCGCTAGCTGTGTCTCTTGCTCCCCGAGCAATCTCCGCTCCGGCTTTCGTCCCTCGAAACCACCGCAGGCTTCCTTCTCGTCCACCGGGGTACTCTTCCGCAGCACATCATCCCTCGGACGCACCGCGTGCCATCCTTCTCGCTAGCTACATCTTCTGCTTGAGTACTTGTGCTCCTAAGCTCCTGCACACTTAGACACAAGGTTAAAACAACACAGGACCTAACTTAACTTGTTGATCACACCAAAACAACCTTGGGGGTTCCAACAGAGACATGTTCTATAAAGTGTGGACCTTGCTAGGTTGGCTTCGATGTCCTACTTGGTGACAATGTAGCCTTGGAGGTGACCATTCTTTGCGCCGAACAGACACTTGCTCGGGTTCAGCTTTATCCCGTATGCTCTTAACGCCCGACAAGTTTCGTTGATATCTGCGCATAGGTCAGCCGTTCGAAGGAATTTGATGAGTGTGTCATCGAAGTATACCTCCATATTACGGTCGATTTACCGTCAGAACCTTTATTCATTAGCCTTTGGTAAGTGACCCTTGCGTTTTTCAGTCAGGACGGCATGACGTTGTAACAGTATATTCTGTCGGCCGTGATGAAGTTGACCTTCTCTTGGTCCTCGCGGGCGAGTGACACTTGATGATATCCTTGATATGCGTCAAGCATACAAATCAGCTTGCAGACTGTCGTCGAGTCCACCAGTTGATCTATCCTGGGCAGCGGATAGAAATCCTTCGGGCATGCCTTGCTTAAGTCACGAAAGTCGATGCAGACCCGCCATTTGTTTTGCTTGGAGACTAGCACCACATTGACCAGCTAGCCCGGGAATTGGACTTCCCTGATGTGGACAACCTCCAATAGTTTTTCTATCTCCGCTCGGATGATCACGTTTTGCTCTATGCTGAAATCTCTTTTTCTTTGTTTAACCGGCCGAGCGTCCGGTCGGACGTGCAGCTCGTGCTGGGCCACACTTGGCGAGATGTCGGGCAGCTCATGTGTCGACCACGCAAACACATCGTGATTCTTTTTTGAGGTAGACGATCAATTCCGCTTTCTGCTTCTCCTCCAGGTCGGTAGCCACAAAAGTCATGGCTTCCGACCGACTTGGGTGGATATGCACTTCTTCCTTTTCTTCATATGCTAAGGTAGGAAATTTCTCGGTAATAGCGTCCACCTCTAGCCGTAGAGCCTTCCGTGCTGCTTTGGCCTCGGCCTTGACCATCTCCATGTAGCATCGTCGAGCGACCAGTTGGTCGCCCTTGATCTCGCCCACCTGGTCATCTACTGGGAACTTTATCTTCTGGCAGTAAGTGGATACTATCGCCCGAAATTCGTTAAGGGTCGGTCAACCCAAAATAACGTTGTAGGCTGATAGTGCGTCCACAACTATGAAGTTGGTGGTCCGGGTCCTCCTCAATGGCTCTTCTCCCAGCGAGATGACCAATCTTGCTTGGCCGATCGACAAGACTTCATTGCCCGTGAACCCGTAGAGCGGGGTTGCCATGGGCAACAGTTCACTGCGCTCAATCTGCAGCTGATCAAACGCCTTTTTAAAAATGATGTTCACCGAACTCCCCATGTCGACGAAGGTCCGATGAACGGTGTAATTGGCGATCACCGCTCGGATGATCAAAGCATCATCGTGAGGGATTTCGACCCCTTCTAGATCGCTGGGGCCGAAGTTCATCTGAGGTCCTTTGGCCTTCTCCTTGTTGCATTGACGACATGGATCTCCAACCATCGGGCGTAAGATTTCCTGGCCCGATTGGAGTTTCCGCCGGTCGGCCCTCTGGCAATCATGCCTATCTCCCCTCGGGAAGCGTTGTTCATGTTTTCCTCTTCCTGGGCAGACAACCTATTTTGCTCGGCGGGGATCCTGGAGGGATTGGTTTCCTCCCTTCGCTGATGAGGGTGGCGCTCGAGCTCCCGTCTCTCTTCTCGTCGCTCGGTCGAGCGGTGACGATCCCGTCGGTCAAGGGATGGGGAGCGACGGTGATATCCCTTGGGGGACGGTCGGTTGACGATTGGGGTCAGTCCTCGGCAGTCCCGTGTGTTGTGCGTCGCCGACTGGTGGAATGAACAAAACATAGGCATCCATACCTTGCCCTTGGACGCCTTGGGCCGACCAGACACCACGTGTTGTACGATGTGTGCTCTGGTCTCTTGATGCAACCATGCTCCTTCAACCCTCGGTCCTTTGGGCGACATATGGCTGCTAGTCGATCGATGCTCGGTTGGCGTTGAATGCTCGGTCGGCGCCTCCTTCCTTCTAGCTGCTTGGGTCTCTTCCACGGTGATGTATTCGTTGGCCTTTTTCAACATGTGGTCGAAGTACCGGGGCGGCTTCCGGATGAGCGACCGAAAGAAGTCCCATTCGGCGAGCCCCTGGGTGAAGGCATTCATCATGGTCTCGGATGAGACCGAGGGGATATCCATAGGCACCTGGTTGAAGCGCTAGATGTACGCTTGGAGTGCTTCCTTGGGCCCTTGTTTCAGGGGCGAAGAGGCTGACGCTTGTCTTTTGGTAGCGTCGGCTGCTGGCGAAGTGGTGCTAGAAGGCAGCTCTGAAGTTTTTGAAACTTTGTATCGAGCCGTCCGACAGCCTTCTGAACCAGCGCTGCGCTGATCCAGAGAGAGTCGTGAGAAAGACTCTGCACTTTACTCCGTCCGTGTATTGGTGCAGCATAGCCTCGTTGTCGAACCTATTCAAATGATCATCTAGGTCGGTCTCCTCGTTGTACGTTTCGATTGCCAACAGGGTGTAATGTCGAGGCAGAGGGTAAGATCTCTTCTGAGAACTGTCTGTTGATCCGTTCGGGGGATGTGGCGCTTCGGGGCATTTTTCCTTTCCTCGCGTCCCGCACGGGCGCCTTGCCAGAAGATGACCCCCGCTCCTGATGCACTTGACCTATCTCCGAGGGGGTTTGGAACAGAGCTCGATGGAAGGGGATCGGCGTGGGGGGTGCTTCCCCTTGGGTGTCGGTTGACCTACGGTTATGTCCCCATACAGAGAGTTGCTCCGCTCGATCTTCCTGCCCCGCTTGCCTATCGGTCGCCGAGGTTGTCGATTACGGTGCTGGCCGATCGGCTATCACTTGTTGTTGTTGCTCCATCTTTTTTGCCGCTCGTGCTTACACGAGCATTTCCAACTCCTCTTGCGTGAGCGTCATGGTGGTTAGTCATCCAACGTCTTCCATTTCCTTGGCTCGGATTCAAGTAACGTTCCCACAAACGACGCCAAATATGATCCTGTCCAAAAGTCGAGAAGACGGATGCTAGGAACGTGGCGCTCTTGCTGACCTTCGGTGGACTTCGCTCCCGCTTGCAACACAAGCAACGTCAGTGCCGAGCCAGAGAAAGGGTCCCCGACAATGACCCTCTGACACTCAAGTCAGTCTCTGGCGAGATAAGAAGCAAAGAAATGTAGCACAACAGTAAAAATCGCAAGAAAAAGCATACCTTCGTCGATGGCTGGACCCCCCCCCCCCCCAACTTTATATAGGGCTCTTGTAGCGTATGCGCACGCTTCTTAAAGCGGGCATGCTATCCTACACTTTTCCTGAAGAGACATGTCAGTAAAGTGTTCCTGATACTGTACCTTAACGGGCCGAGTATATATCTAAAATGACAGTGGAAGCTTCCGCCATACGATCCTCTGTCTGACTATACCGCCCGTCAGCGACACTAACTTCCAAAAGGATGTCGAAGGATATCCTGCTGCGTCTGCTGCTCGGCTGAACGGAAAGGTCGCTTGGCTGAAAGTCCCCTGTCCAAGTGTCGTTCTTTGTTGGACCGAGCGGGATGGACGCTCGGTCGGAAGCCCACTGTCGCGCTGAGCGATAGAGCCGCTCGGCTGATCGGCCTTGGTCCATGTTGTTCGCCGTCACGCCGAGCGGAAGAGCCGCTCGGCTCGGCTTCTACGCGTCCCTTGAGCGTCTATTTGATTATTTCTTGTCGGAGATGGTGAGTCGGTGTGTAGCTCCCGATCGGGCTATATCCCACCCGACTGGCCAAGATCCTCCATCCGTCGACTGTCTTGACTCTAACCTTCGTTGACCTCCATCGTGACAATGGGACAGGATCCTTCCTTACCACCGCATCACTGTCATAATTTTTAACTAGAGCAATTATCGAAAGGTAATTAAAGTAATATAAGAAGAAAAACGGGATAAAGTAAAAACATTGAAGTAAATAATAAATAAATAAATATGTAAAAAAAAATGGGCGCCCAGGGCCAGGCGATAGCTCTCCTCATCCTTGCTCCTCATTTGTCTGCGATCAGATTTGGTATCTGTTTGTCTTCCTGTTCTAATACAAATCCGGCCGAGATCTGTCTGAGAGAGTATCTTTCCGGTCAAAGTGTTAATCCTTCGTGACAGATAGCTCCGTCCCTCCCATTAGATCCTAGAGACAATTAGATCTTCGAGCAATTAAAGAGGTAAGTTGTTGCTGCCTGGGATTTTTCTGTTCCGTAGCTCCTGTTTCCTTTGAGGTTTTATGATTTGGCTAAATTTTGAAATGTTTGTGGATTTTGAGGAGTCCATGAAGTATCGATGCGTGTTAGATCTATGATCATCTGACCGAATCTCTGTCACAATAAATGTAGCTAGGATCCTTGGTGCACTTTGATTTGTTCCTTGATCGACATCGGCGAGTGCTCATAGATTCACTGGTAGGAGTGGGATGAGCGAGAGTTGTTTGACTTCTGAGTTCATTAATCTGTTCCGCTGGAGGATTGCCATGAACCGTGAAAACGTCTGAGCGATCCTTTGTCTGCTTATTCTGTGAGATTAGACTAAAGAATTCTCATTCTATTTTTCACATTGTTCGGTAACATTTTGACTGACCTCAATATATTGCTAAATTCCTAGTTCGATATTCTTTTTTGAACCATAGATGTTTTCCTCACATGATCAGATTGAAGAATACTTTGACTTGGATATGTTTCATTTATTCAAATCTGCTTCATCATATGCCCAGAATGAACAGCTTTTTCTCATACCATTTTACACTATCATTTAATATACAACTTGAGCAGTTTCCCGTCGTTATGTTGCTACTCTTCCATGCTTTTTCATCTTCCCAATCCTCAACACCATTCACTTGTACTTGGAACTTCTTTGCTTGTTGTGACTACCATCAAAATTGCAATACCTAGTTGGATTGGATAAAATATCTGAACCAATTCACCTTCATGCTTACACACTGCCATGATTATTCTACTAAGTCAAGCTTCCATTATAGTCAGTAGTCCAAGTGACTATTTTCAACTCAGGTTAATAGTCATTTGAGAATTTTTTTTAATTAGTGCTTAGTTTGTTTATTAGTTCCTAACGGACGTTTGGTTCCTTTGCATCTGATTTCTGACCTTGTATCATCCTATTTTTCATGTGTAGCTTCTTGGACATACATAAGTTATGTTCTAAGTGCAGTGAATTATAGTATGGTTTGCTGATTATTTGTGTTGCTGCAGCTAGCTTTGGGAGCTCAAAACCAGAATAGAAAATGGAATTGCAAGATTCCAAAGAACATGATTCTTCTTCACAAACTGATAACATCTCCAATACAAGTAACCATGATTCTACTAAACCGAATGCAACTCTGAGAGAGATACCATCAATACTGTCAACTGGAATATCTTCATGGGCACAGGCTCTCAGAGGTTTACAAGGATCTCATCAAGGAGATTCAAAATCAGGAAATGAAGGAAAGTCAACTTTGCAACAAATCACTAGTGGATTTGGATCACTTCTGCCTTCAAACTTATCTTCAAAAGAGGAAAGTGTTGAGAACAATACAACAGTTATGCAATCTGGTGTTTTTGAGGTTTTGACAAAAGGTTTAGTAGACTCTTCTAGAACTGCAATGAAAACTGTCCAAGTCAAGGCTCGCCAAATTGCTTCACAAAACAAAAAGCGATATCAGGTTCTTATGAGAATGAATATTGTTAATTGTATAGTTTCTCATTTTTTTTTCAGAAGTCGATCCCATGGATATTATTTCTAGTTTAGCATAAAAAGTATGTTAATTGTCAGAAAAAATTTGCTGTTCATCAATGTCATATTAATGCCTTTGACTTTGGGTTACAATTGAAATTTGAAACTTTGCTTTAAAGAGTTCATATTATTTGGTCAAAGAAAAATGTGCTTGTCAATATCTTATTTTATGAACTTGAATATTCTCAGTTTTATCTGAAATACATTTTTTTAAACCCCCCAAGAGAAACTTTTAGTTTTTTTTCTTTCAAACTTTACTCTTTTTCATTCAAAATAGATTCTGTAACAAAATTCAATCATCTCCCATTGTAATTTCTTTGACCCGCTGTGAAGCTGTCTTAAAAAATATTTCTACTTCATTTTCCCCTCATTCTTGTATTTTTGTTAGTAGAACTCATCCAGTTCCAGATCATTCATATCTACCTATTAGTATTATGGCACAAAACCTTTTTTAATATTTAAAAAGTTTAGTATGCATTTCTTTCCTCGCACTAGCTGAAGTTTAGTACAACTGTAGGACCATGATAACGTGTAAACATATTGCAATTTGAAGGACATGTGATCATTTCAGTTGTCATGCCTATTTTCTTCCATGTTTCCACCATATCTCATTAACTGGATTGGGATTAACTAAAGCTAAAAATTTGCAAATTCTTCTTTAGTTTGCATGTTTGATTAATTAAGAAGTGTTTTTGTTCTCAGGAAGGTGAATTTGATCTAGATCTTACATATATTACAGAGAAAATCATAGCTATGGGCTTCCCTTCTGGCTACATAAGCTCTGGATTTCTTGGCCTTTTTGAGGTTATTATAGTTTTACCATACTTGGTGCTTTGGTCACAGCCTTTCATCTTAAAATATTCTACTTTGGCAGGGATTCTACAGAAATCATATGGAAGAAGTGATTAAGTTCCTTGAAACACACCACAAGGTCTTGCCATACTAGATCACTGGTTTATCTCAACCATCTTGTTTAAATAAACGTTGTTCAAGAATGCCATATATCAAAAGTGTTGGAGAGGACAAATTTTGAAGAAACATTCTTCAATGATTTCAATTTGGGTGTTGGACTGGTGGACCTTAAATCACCTTCTTCAAATTTTTCAATGAATTAGCATATCACCTTGCTGACTAGTGGAGTCGTAAACACTTGTTCTCAACACATTTTTCATCCATAGATGTGAACTCATACAGAATCTAGATTTGTGTTCAGAAGAAATGTGTCTTTTCTTTCATAAATATGGTCCTTAAATTGCTTGTTTATTATCTGCAGGGGAAGTACAAAGTTTATAATCTTTGCTCTGAGAGGTTGTATGATGCATCCTTATTTGAGGGGAAGGTAAGCTTTCTGGTGTCATGAATTAATACATTTTGATATTGTTCATCAAAATTTTGACTTAATTTCTTATATATTTATGATGATATCATATATTTTGTGTGTGCAATTATCTCAACTGTTATTCCATGATATATATGTATGATTCATTGTTTTTATGTCAAAGTTTGTAACTTTTATTGACCTCCAAGTTCTCTGAAACAGAAAATGTGTAGAAAACATTACTTGTGGATAATTTTGATCCAAAGAATTCATAGCCAAACAAGCGACACTTAATTTGTATTGATAAAATTAGATTGCAACTTTTACTAATGCTATGACCTCAGTATATGCACATTTATATTAGCCTATGGTATCTATTATTCATCGTTATGTGTTGATTTTTGTTTCTGCTTGGTCAGGTTGCCTGTTTCCCCATTGATGAACATAACTGCCCATCAATCCAACTAATAGCATCATTTTGTGAAAGTGCCAAGTCATGGTTAGAGCAGGATGTGGATAATGTGGTTATTGTTCACTCCAAAGCTGGTGTTGCAAGGACCGGACTGATGATTTCTAGCCTTCTACTGTACTTAAAAGTGGGATGTTATTGCATCTCATGTTTTTTATTATGTTTTTGGAATATAAACAAAAAATTATATTTGCTAAGTGACCAAATGGTGGTTAAAGTTACTTTTAACATGGATATTCTATTACACAGATCTTTCCAGCTGCTGATGAGTCCATTGATTACTTCAACAAAGAAAGATGTCTGGACTCAAAGGGGCTTATCATCCCAAGTCAAATTGTCAGCCATTTGTTCATAACCTTTTTAAAAAAAAATTCTGTAGATGATTTTTTAAAAATAATTGAATTTTTTATGTAAATCTTGTTAGAGGTACGTCAGATACTTCGGATACAATCTAACATATTCTAATGGTGACATTTCACCAGGGCGTAGGTATCACATTTTTTCTATCATTTTCATTAGCATTCAAGAGTAGCAGCAGTGGAGCACAAACAAATGTAAATTTTTATCATGTCCTTCAGGTGCATGCTTAAGGGCTTTCGCCTTCATAATTGCCCATATTGGATCAGGCCTTCGATTATTGTTAGCCAACAAAATGGTACTTGATGATTTCTTACCTTCTCATGATTTATTCATTCTTATTTCATGCTGTTCATGTCAAGAAACTTGACGATGAGAAAATCTGTAACACTTGGTAAATGAGTTTTGGATGTTATCAACATATTACTAATTGAAAGTAGGCAAATGGCTGTTAAAATTGATTCTCTAAGCTAATCTGTTTTTCTTTACATAAGATATTAGCCTGTCCAGAAATAATTTGGAGCAGATTTGCTTACGCTAACTTGATAGGTAACCGGCATGTAGGTCTTGTATCAAGATAAACTGGAGTTTTTTTTAACTGTATTTCATAAGAATATGATTATTAGTGGAAATGACCATCACTAATAAGTTTACTATTAGTGGAAATGACTCTTCCGTGTTGGCCTGGGGACGGATTGACGGAGGCACTGGGGGCGAGTGAATCGCCTGTTGCCACTACTATTAGTGGAAATGATCCCACGGGTTAGCGCAGATGGTTCATACAGTGGTATTGCCACAGATAAGCCTGGCTCGATTATCAGCGGGTGCGGAAGCCCCGCAGGTTACATCACCCCCTGCATGCGCTATTGTTGCGGGGTGAAACTCCCAATAAATTTATCTGCCTATATCTAACCGGGGGACGGGCGATACTAGGTTGCTGGTGAGCGTTATCACCTTTTGCCACGTACTATTAGTGAGAAATAGTTTATAACTTAGCCTTTCATATTTGTTTGAAATATGTTGATCTCTCTTGTGCTAATAATATGTCATCAACCAGGAGTTCTCTTCTCAACAAAAAAGCACCCCAAGACTAAAGACTTGATGGTATTATTCCACATCAGATTTTGTCTTTTTGTTAAATTATTCTTTTTTTAGCTTTGTGATACAGTGCTTCTGTAAGCCTTTCATATAAGTCAATTAGTAAACTTCAACAAGTTGTCTCTGCTTCTTCCTTCTATTAATTTGCAGTGTTCTTTTAACTGGACCAAATGAACTGGCAATCCGAGTCCATACCTGTCTAGTTGAAATAGTGAAAGTTTCTGGTTCACCAGGACAATTTGCATTAGAGTTGCGGATCAATTTAACTCCTCAGTACAGATTTAACCGATTATTAGTTATCAATTTAACCCCAGTCCAGATTTAACCAATTATTAGTTATTGTCATCATCTAAGTCATGTTTATTCCAACTATTTGTCAGATAAATAAATCTTCTCTCTATAATGAGCTAGCTAAATTATGTTGAAATTGTTCCTAACAATAACTCAAATAGACATGGCAATATTATTCCACTGGGACTTATGATTGGATAACATGTACATGCAGAACAATCATCGTAGAAAACAACTGTTATGCTGCTTATCTGTTTAGGAAATTATATAGTAATGTTTGTTTGGAGAGACTTGAAACATCTGATCGTTGGAGAGACTTCCATTTGTTGACAATGTGAACATACCCTTTATTCATGTGTCTTCAGTAGCATGTCCTCTAGAACTTAATTTAGTAACTTGTCTGGCAACATACCCTTTATTCATCTGACTTCCATCCACAAAATGGAGAATCGGTGTTGAGCCAAATGTCAGGTCTTATTTCTCAATTACAACTACATGTGATATGATGTAGCACCAAATCATTTGTTCCAATGCTTCTTCTATAGCTTATACTGATATAAGGCCAGAAAAAAATAAATTATGCTCCAAATATTTGCAGCCAGAGCATTTTTGGTTCAAGTCAAAACAAAAGGGCATCATGATTTTTGCTTTACCGCGAGAGCCTGGTCTTACAGAGTTAGCTGGTGATTTCAAAATACATTTCCAAGACCGCCAAGGGGATTTTTACTGGTGCAAACTTCTCTTAAACTCTGTTCATCGACTATATCTTAGAAATGCATCTTAATTTATTTTCATGTTCCTCTATTAACATCTGATGATATTTTTTGTAATCTTGCAATTAAACTACATCCGATGTTGTTAGGTAATTGTGCTAGTGAAAATTGCATAATTCAGTCAAGGAGGAGATGAAATTATACCAGCTAAGTCTAAGCTTTTAAATAGTTGCCAAGTGAGACAGGAAAGTTATAATATGAACAACCATTTAGTTGCATTCCCTTGATCTCCCTAAGCATGTATGAAAATATAATATGCTAAAGGTATCTCTGAGATGCCTTCTTGTCATTTTAGAAGTAGTTAAATGAGAAGTAAAACATGAAAGCCTCTTTCTAATTAACTAAACAAATTCATGGTTATCGGAGCCATAGATGTCCATCTTCTGATTTAGGATAATGAAAGTTCCTACCGGGTTCATTTAGAATCCTCATTTTGCCACAATCACTTTCCCTGGGTAATAGCAATTGGTAACCATCTTCTCCTGCATCCTTCTTAATTATCTTGTAATTGGTTCTGCATAAATTATTCAATAAGGCACCCAGTCAGACATAGTTCTCTTCTTTACAGAAATTATGATGGAGTAATACTGATGAGAAATTCTTCTTGTAGTTGGTTGAACACATCAATGATAGAGAACAGAGTTACATTGAACACGACTGAGCTTGATGATTTTGAAAAGGTACTCCTTGATTGCTGTCCAGAGATTTTAGATGTACTTAACTAATAAATCCAGAAGGAATATATACATACTATCAATTTTTTTATTTAAAAAATAAGAAAAATCAATCCAACCAAGGATGTGTACTTATAATGTTTGTTTGTGCGGCAGAGAAAAGTAGCTTCACCTGGATTTCAAGTTGAGATTGTGATGGTAGACTATGATTCATCCAAGTCTCAAAATCAAGATAACAGAAAATCTGATGTCAGTGTGGCCACTGAAAAAGCAAAACAAGACAGAAGCATGAAATCGCGCAGGAAAAAGGACAGCAATGACGATGTGTTCTCAGACATCGATACGGAAGACAGCAGATCTCCTAATCAAGCCAATCCTCAGCCTTTTAGCAATAATGGAGAACATGCCACTTTTGATAGACCAACAACCAATGTTCCAAATGAAGGAACTGCAAGCATAGCTATTACCGCAGAGCAGATTTCTTGCAATGATGAAAAGGTAGAAACCCGAATTGTCGATGGAGAGACAAAGGAAGGAACAAGTAGCCGCAAGTTGGCAGAAGCGGCCACTTCAAATTCAACATCTGTGAGTGAGTTCAAGGCAATCGCAGCTGATGCATCTGTCTTTTCCTTTGGTGATGACGAAGACTACGAAACTGAATAGCCTTGGACATGTCGATAGGCAATATGCCAAATTTAAGGAAGTTTTTTATTTTTACTTTCTGAATGTATATCAATCCCTCATTGTCCACCTAAATTGTACCATTTGAACTTACATTTTTAATCTCTTCTTGTTTGTATTGTTGTAAGCTATGGTCCAATCAATCATTTAGTTAATTATATTGATCATGTCCGAAAGTGGAGAAAATGAACGATCGGGAAGATGGTTCTAACATTGACTGTTTGAAGACTATGATTCAAGAAAAAGTGACTTCGAGCGGTCCTACGTTGTAAAAGAAGTGTTAGTGACCAAGTTAGAGAAGAGGTCCTGGCATAGGTCTTTTGGCGTTCAAGTCAGTAATCGAGTCGAATAGATGAACAGTAAGATGAATAGTAGCTATGACTATGTAAAATTATGTAGTCTCACATACCTCCACCTGTAGATGGAGATCCCCTTTTATAGTCTTTTTATTTGTCTTTGCATGAATATCAAAGCATTTTAAAAAAAAGATAAATTATAAAGATGCTCTAACACCTTTTCCAAAATAAACATGCAATCTCTGCTTCTAATGTACAACTTGCATATAGAATATTTTCTATCCTCCATAGTACAAGACGCCAAAAAGGAATATGAGGTCGTTGAATTGAGAGACTCACAATATACTTACATGGCAAGCCGACCAAGTTCCTCTTATCACCCAATCAGCAATCGCTTGTAAGGGCTAGCCGATCGAATTTATAGAGTATTGCCATGGACTCGTCCCTCACTCGGCCTATCTGTTTAGCCAAAGACTTCAACTGGATCAGGAGTTCATTTTGTTCGATCGGATTATAGTTCTGATCAACTGGACTACTTGACTAAGCTAGTTAATCGTGCTATCTTCAAATGCCAAAAGAGTCTTGGTTCTATAGAGTGTTGACTTAGTCTTGAGTTATTCATCAATATTGAGAGACTCGACATCCGACCGACCTAATAATCCGGTCAGATAACCTCTCAGCTGCAACGATTGACTGTGCTAATTTTAAGAGTTGATATTTTTAAATTTTGATCGTCATATTAACCAACCTTCTAAACTCTGACCTGACTTTGGCCCCACCTCCATCGCCCTATGATATATATATTACCTTCTAAAATTTTGAAATTCATTTCATTTTACGCCTTCTGTAGGTTGAAAGGCTAGGTCGACAGTTATCGGAACCATACACAAGTGATTTCAGAATAATTTTGCCATTTAATAAATTCATATATGAACTAGGAGAACATTGCCAACGAACCTTCTTGTTGAATTAACACATGTCAATGGGTGTAAAAGTCATTCCAACAATAATGGTAAAAATTATAAAAGAAGAAACATGAGTGATACGGGATCTTGCGGGTGGATCCCGATATAAAATAATAGTCAAAGTTAAGATGATATGATAGTCAAAATTAAGAGGAGGTGGCAGTCAGCGTGTCACTTTTCACATAACTTTATTCTTCACCTAGTGTTAAAGCCTTCAATACGAGGATGACCGACCCATGAGCAGATCGGAACTAAGGGACCTATTGATCCAATCTTGTATTAAGACATCTATTATATATTCGATCATTTGATAGCTGCCAGAGTTTAAGGAATGTCTGACCTACCACAGAGTCGGTTGATCATACGTCCGACATGAATAAGGAGACCTAGCTTCCCACTCTCAGTACAAATCCTTCAGCATATGGCCGATTAACCCCACTGTCGGTCGACCCTATAGGTTTTCTCAAATGTCAGTCCTCCTTCATATAGTCGGTCAGTAATAACTTCGGTCATATTTAAACAACTTAGCATGTCTGTCTCTTACACGTACAGAAGATAAAAGTGTAAAGCAATTCTCCTTATAAACTCAGTTGGACTTCCAGATCTTAGATTCTCACTTCAAAGGCAAGTCTTCGATCATATGGACGATCAGCTTAAAATACCGATAATCTCTCAGAACTTAGTTCTTCATTTATCAGAGGCAAGCATCCTGGTATATAATTGGTCGGTCATAGAACCGACCGGACCTAGGGGACTTAGTTTTATATTACTTCAAGAGTAGATCTCCAGCATCACCTAGTGCATAACCGAGCGGCTTAAGGGAAGGATGACTATATAGACAATTACTAGTTTAAAGATTCGATCAAGATACACGCAGTAGACAACATGGTCAGAGAATCACAACAACCTATCAGAGAAACAACTGTTTATCAAAGAATATTTCTCTATTGTAATATAAATATTCACTGGAACTTTTTTCGAAGGTGACTTTATACTTTCTATCAGTCGGCATATTATGACAACATATTCTTTCAACCACATCATTAATGACGTAAGTTATAAAAGGGGTGCACATATAGGTAACAAAAGATTTCTTAGACGGTGACTGCATATCTCCCAGGCTAATTGTCTTCCTTTACCCGACAACCTCTGACACTCGACATTCTTTACCATCTCATGATTGTAGAGATTATGAGAGGTGGTATATAAAGAGGTCCTCTTCATTAGCTAGGTACACACGCCTTATGACAATCTTACTTACCCGCACGTATTTTACTATTTATCTCTTCATTTTCTCGCTCTAATACTGTACGGACTTGAGTATCGGAGAACCTATGTCAGAGACCCTTTTCCTGGTTTTGGCGCTGACGTTTTGATTGCTTTCTTTGGTGCGCGCAGAGAGAAAGAAGAAGAAGTCCCTTTTTTCCTCCGGTTTAGAGAATTTTTTCAATCAATCGCACAGTCATTTGTCCAATATATCATCTCTCTAGTTTTTAGACAGGATCAATTATAATTAGAGTTTGACACAAATCTCTTTTCATACCACTTATAATTATGCTATTTATGCAATAAGAAATTGACAATCGAAGTAAATTATTTATACTACATATATATATATACACAACCAATTAATCAGTTTATTGATATCCTCACGATCTGCAACTCACAAACTCGAGATCCAACAACCCATTAGAATATAGAAGTAGAATTCTCTAATTGTGAATGCCTAGAGCAAGAAATTAAATTAACCTATGGATGGAAAATCCTTTTTATTTAGAGCTGAGTTAGAGGTGGAGAATAATTGCACGGATCATGGCTTGGTCGAAGAAAGAGAAATATTAAGGCTTCAGTTCACTTCGGAAGATAGAAAAGAGAGGGAGAAGTAAGGAATGTCAAAAAATTGCAAATTTCCATTTAAGTAAACCTACCCTAAATTTCATGGATTAGCGTATACTAATTGCTGTGAGATTCGAAGAGAGAAAATAATCATAGAAGCACAATTTACACTCATGGGTGGAGCTTATATGGGACAGTCTGAGCTAATCCAGATAAAATAAAAAAACAATAATTAATTCCAATTCGAGAGGTGGGAAGTAATCCGCCGGTGGGTCCAAATTAAAAAACTGATTTTGAATAGTACTTCATCAAGTAAGACTGATGGAAAAATATTGAGGCATGCATTGGATCCTAATTATCAACCGCAGAGGCCGCTTCCATCTGTTTCGGTTGGTTATTCTGATGTTCTTGGTTTTGGTTGTGTTGTTCTTAATTAGTGGCAGCTGCCTCTATCTATTCGACCATAAAGATCCATGCATTAAAGTGATGGATGAGTCGGGTAGTCTTCTACAATGCAAGGACAAGCAAATGGGACTAACTCCAAACATGCTTTCGAAATATCATTTCTAATTTTTCTAATTAAAAAATTGAGATATTTAATTTATTAAAATCATGTTTATTTGATTTTGTATTCAATTATTATTTGATGAAACATATCTTAGAAATTTTAAATGAATTATCGATGACATTGTAAAAAAAATAAAGATATTATAAATGTAATGGATTTAGTATAAGTATACAAACACTCACTCCAGAGTATGAGAAAGATGATGGTTGATATTCATTTTTAAAAAAGATTCATTGTTTTTATGATGTTCTTAAAATGAATGATATATTCACATATTAGACATCATGTGGTCATGTTGATTTACAATATAATATTATTGATATGTAATTTTAAGAGTTAAATGATTATTTTTCAAAGATAAATACGAAAATACGTCTTTGTGTAGCTTGTTTTTTATTTACAAAACTCATTTTTAACTTTTTACAAGAAATAATTAATATAACTAATTAAGTTTTATTTATAAGATTTCTCAAGATTTAATCTCCTTGTAGTTGATAATCGATCAACTTGAAAATTATTTACGTGATTTGCACATTAACCAAGCATTTCAAAGATTGACAGAGTTTAATAATCTTTTATATAGAAGTTAGTTATGTCAAAGACAATGTATCCATTGTTTATACGTTTTTAAAATTGATATTAAATTTACTATTGCGACTGTGATGACCAAGAGTGTTTTTTATTATAGGAATTGTGAAAGGTAAATTAAAAATGATTGATAATTAGATGAATAATAATTTTATTATGTATGTAGAGAAAAATATGTATTTCTAGCTGTTGATAATGAAACTAAAATATAAATTTTAAAATATGAAAATTCAAAAAGAATAATTATAAAGTAAATTGATCTTGTCTGAGAGTCGAGTCGACGGACGTTGGAGAGATGACGCTCATGTTGACGGGAGGTAGACTGAAGATGACGTGGACCTCCAACGAGCTAAGCCTGCAACCACAAGTCATTAGTGTCGAGCAGGGAGGGGTTCCACGGTAATGACCCTTTGACGCTCAAGTCAGTCATCGGCGTCGATCGAATGTAGAGAAGAGAAAAGAGTAGCAGCGTAACTGTGGCTACAGTAAAAGTGAACATACCTCCGTCGAAGTCTGGGGGTCCTTATATAGGGCTCCCGGGAGGCGCGTATATGCTTCCCAAAGCATGCACGCTCCTCAAAGCATATATGGAAAGGACGTATCAGAAAAGCGTGTCTGACGTCATACCTTAACAGCTCGAGTATATCCCTGACGTGACAGTGAAAACTTCCACCGTACGATTCTTTGTCTGACCATGCCGCAAACCATGTCGCATGTTGGTGACACTGGTCCCTAGGAAGATATCACCAACTGCTCCTTTTGTCCATTATTGGGCCGAGCGGGAGAGCCGCTCAACCAATCTGCTGTCCGGGTGACATCATGGCCGAGCCGAGCGAGCGAGTCCGCTCGGCCAACAGTCCGTTGTCTCGGCTCCGTCTTGTCAAGCAAGGGAATCGTGCTTGTTTGGTCGGCGCTGCGTCCATTGTTCAACCGAGCGGGACGGTCGCTCAGCCTTCGTCCTTCCATGCTTGAGCTTTTGAACGTCGGAAGCTTGGTATTTGGCTGAGTTATAGTAGTGCCGGATCGGGTATTCCTTGCGCCGATCGGGAAGGAAGAGTCACCCGATCGAACGAACTCCCGAGGTATTGACCATCTTGACCCTCTATTGGACGGACCTCACCCTACCACCGGATCATAATTATTTTATAGTACTTTTATGATTATAAGACCACCATAAATCTAACAATATAACAACTGTATTGAATGCTCATACGTTTCCTAATTTCTCTTGATTGTATAATTTCATTAGCTAGATTATTCTTTTAAATTATATATAAAGGGAAGGTTTGTGTGTCTAAAGTGACATATTCTAATATATATATTTTTCTCAGCAAAATTTCCAAGCATTTGTTTTCTTTCTTCTTTTTTTTTACATAAAAAATATAATCTAGATGTTTTTAGACTAGTTTTATAATTGCGTTGACCAATTATCTCCGGTCAAAACCTTACAGGGGAAGGAAGTGTCAATAGATGGAGCTTATTTCTTTATAATATCTGTTCCAACTGTTGATTAATCAAACCTCCAGTCTACAGAAAAAACAGAAAAACAAATATATCCGAAGCTTCTTGGAAAAGAAATAATCAATGAACTTCTGCTTGGTTTGTTATGTAGATAAATAGCATCTTGGAGAGCAGAAAGCCGGCAAGCTAAGCTAGCAATTAATCAATTGGCATGGCTGAGGCTGAGCAAGTGAAGGTGTTGAGGTTCTGGGCAAGCCCCTGGAGCTTCAGAGTGGAGCTTGCTCTGAAGCTGAAGGGGGTACCCCACGAGAAGGTGGAGGAGGACCTCGCCAACAAGAGCCCTTTGCTCCTCGCCTCCAACCCGATCCACAAGAAGATCCCTGTCCTCCTCCACAACGGGAAAGCCATCCCTGAGTCACTGATCATCCTCGAGTACATTGACGAAACTTGGACAGACAACCCGATCCTGCCCAAGGCTCCCCATGAGAGGGGCATGGCCAGGTTCTGGTCAAGGTTCATAGACGATAAGGTCTCGCTTGTTACCATCTGTTTAGATGAGAAAATTGATCGGCTTTAATTTCTTGTAGTCCATAACTTTTGCTTGCATGCAGTGCGTAGGTGCTTGTTGGATGTCATGCTGGACGGAAGGGGAGACGCAGCAGATGTTTATGGAGCAAGCAAGAGCATGCCTGAGGATCCTTGACGATGAGCTTGGGGGGAGGAGGTTTTTCGGAGGCGAATCGATCGGCCTGGTCGACATTTCTGCCAGTTTCTTTGCTCTGTGGCTTGGTGTGCTTCAGGAAGTGGCAGGCATAAGCTTGATCAATGGCGACGAGTTTCCCAACTTATGCAGATGGATTGAGGGATTCGTAGCATCTGATGTGGTGACGGAATGCTTGCCTCCAAGAGACAAACTCCTTGCTGTGTTCCAATCCAAGAAGCAAGCAATTCTAGCTACTAAGTCTATGGTCTATTGATGGCACAAAATTTAGTTTGTGATCTCCATTAAAGTGTTGGGAGCAATAAATGGCTGTTCTACTCTGTTCTGTTTGAAGTTTGCATGGTTGTTGCAACTACTTAGGAAGTAAATTTGAATAATATGGAACTTTTTTTGTTTTTTAAGTTTACATTTTGAAAATGAAGTTTTGTTCCAAATATTAAAAATGGAGAAAGAGCCTTTCTTTAACTACTGAAGTTCTTAATGTAGAAGGAATCATAATTTTGCCATCAAACTATACCTGCTACACATACATTATTATGTATAATAGACTATTTGTCAGCAAAAGGAGTTAAGAACATGGAAGCACGTGTACTTCTGGTTGAAATCATATTAAAAATGAGAGCATAAAAAAAATTCTAAATTAATTTGAAAGAATTATTAGTAATAGGAGAAACAATTCAGATAACTTATGCAACTTCTACCTCTCTTGATCAATAAAATTTCAACCAAAGAATAGAAAGAACAATGACCAATAAGATTGAAAGATATCTCAGCCTCATATGGGTGCAAAAAACAGGTTGAAGATTAGTTTTGTTTTTAGTGAAGGCTGGAAATGAAGATTTTCAAGAAGGGAGGATGAGAGAAATCTTATCCATTGTTGCATAAGAAAAGGCTCAAATTGTACAATCTTTCCGCAGAACAGAATTTTCCCTTGTCTAGAAACCTCAAAGAATGAGAAGGCCAAACTTAAACAAAAGCAAACAATTGTTTCTCAAGGAAAGGAGGAGTCTTGCTATCAATACTATGGTAGAGAGAAGACATGAAAGTCGAATTGCAAGAAGTAATTCTATAAAGATGAAATTCATCATCCTAGTCACCCCCCTAATGACTGTCCCACATCATTGGGAGGGAATAGATTAGGAAACCAAAACTAGCCATCACATGAAAAGATAATTCTTCAATTTTTATTGGGATTTAACCCTTGCTCAATTCTACAAACCTGCTATGTGATAATCAACTCGATTATACCCTAGGACTATGAAAAAGTTATCTTGGATCCCTATTTTATGTGGACATACCACAAACCCAACTTTGAATCTCAAAAAGTTTAACCCTATTAACTTTTTAATTCCGTCTTGCAATATTTAAGGAATTATATTTTATCTCTCAACTTTGAAAATTTTACCTCTTGTCGACAACAATGGGAGAACTCGCGTGAGGGAGGGGTGTTCTTCAGTGTGGGTTCCTCGCAGAGAAAAAGGCAAACACTGAACTAATCCATCAAATTCCTAATCAAGCAAGAACAAAAAGGGCGTAATTTGATGTGATCACAATCCGAATCTAAACAAGACGGTTCAATCTGAATCGACAACCGACCATGCACTGAACCTCCAAGAGAATTTTACAAATTCCATGAGAGAATTCACTTGGCTAGCTTAGCAATGATTATCTTCTTGTGAGACCAAACAATAGAATGAAGAAGCCCTATTGATGTTCAAGTGGCAAAGAATATTACTGTCATTCTGCTCCAGTGGGCAAAAAAAAGGTACATCAGTCATCTCCTAAGCAACTCTCTTACCACCTAATGCTACAATCTTCGAGCAAGGGGCCAACCAAAGGTTCCAAAATCCCTAAATCCTAAGCCCAGTAGTGGCCCGAGCACATTGAATTCTCTTGCTCTTCGAGCTTTCAACCTCTTCACTCTTCAGCCTTCTTTATCCCTCTTGATCAGAGAAGCTATAGAGGATCTACTATACCTAGTACTGGAAGGAACAATTGAGATCAGATATCCAATTTGCTCCAACTTGTAGAGAGTATTCAACTTGGCACTTGTACAAAGTTGGTCTAGTTCAAGGGGTCTTTACTTTGATTCCAATTTGGTGGCAAAAGGGAACTGTTAAGAGTCGGAATTGCAAGCCAAGCAGAAAAATACCCAACCTTGTTTGCTGCCCAATGCTTGCCTAAGATATATGTTTACTAATCATGCAACTTATCTGCACAAGCATACGCAAGTTAGAGCAGCGGTCCTGCACAAGTCGCAAATTCCTGAAATAGAGGGGTCACCTTCCTGCTTTTTGCACCCTAAGCAATAGGCAAAATGTTGCTTCAACATAGTTTGCAATCAATCTTCTTTCTTGGCCTAACATGACAAAAAAGAAAAGAAAATGGCATCAGATTCCACTTCACGGACAATTATCCTCCAGCTTAGAAAAACATACAGCAGGAAGGAATAAAGTTCTCTAGCTCAAGTCTTGCATTCATTCCTTCACCTTTGATTCTTCTAAAAGCAAAAAAGAGAAGATAGGATGAACTATATAAAAAGTGTTCTTCTATGCATGGGTTTCTATCAAAGTTTCTTCTTTCAAAAGAAAAAAAAAGGGGTTTCTATCCAAGACCAACTTCAAGTTTACTAAACTTTGTAGGATCCTATTGTTGATCGCCAATATACACTGCCAAATTAATAATGATTCCAATGAAAGTTAGCAAGGCCATCCATTGTTCCAGTACATTCTCAGTCAATTTGCTAAGAATGGTGAAAACTTTATAAGTTCCTCCCAAACATTACCCAAGAATAAAAATTCATGTTCACAAATACAAAACTTTTGTATGTAATTAGTCAAGATTACTTCAATGCCTCATATTGTCATGTGCATCGTAGTCATTCCATAGTTATGAAATTTTGTTGATTGATTAATGAGTTCAAATTATGATTCAATATTCAAGCAATCAGTCTTTTTAAGGCCATCTTAGCGCATGTGTGCTCTATCACGATTGTTGACATGACAATATTAATTATTTATGAAGCTTAGGTAGGCTATTACATTAAAAAAAAAAAAAAGAGAAAGAAAAGCTACCAATAATTGATGACTATAATTGCTATAACTTAGTAAGTTATCAACATAAAACTAGGGATTACAATGCATCGGGTTCGGATCGGCTTCCATATTCTCCATCCTTGTACCCATCGAGGATCGGATATCCATCCTCATACTCATACCTATTAAAGGATCGAATATCTTCTATACTGATAATTTTTTTCTTTCCATCCACTAACATTATTCAACAAAAGCACATTAGAATTATCATATTAAAAAAAGAAAATATAATTAAAAAAATAGAGTAAACATCTCTATAGCCCACTCCTAGTATCAACAAAAATAGTTAGTGATTTTGGGAAAAAATCTTTATATATATATATATATATATATATATTATTTAATTGGGTATTCGGGTCGGATATCGGATATCAGTAGTCCCTCTATATCCTCTATCAGGTTCGGAGAAAATTGACATCTCTACCTAAAACTGAAAGTTCAGGTTATATTTATCAATTTATCTTAAAATTTTCTGAATGACATCTCTCACTACTAAACTTGATGGGTATCACATCAAATTCCCATTTGTCGCCAGTGCCTTGTTGATCTCTATTCAATAATTATACACACAGAATAAATGCAACTGGGAAGTTCACCAATGAGTCGAGTTTTTAGTCTAAATATAGGGCAATGATTAGTAAGATGCTGCTAGATGAGGAAAGAGGTTCTTTGATGGACCTGCTACATGCTGTGATATGCACATAAACCACAAGAAAACCAATGGTCATTGCTTAACAACGAGGCACAGCATATTCCATTGTCAATTTCATTTCATCAACAAGAGTAAGAGATATATTATTCTTGTTTATCCCTTTCATGCAAAAGAAGGATTCTATCAACTTTGTCAATTTTCAATATACTTTACTCTTGGAAACAAGGGATTGAGCATATGCTTTACTGTCTGTTTTAGAGAACAATGAGGAAATGTTCAAACCAACATCATGAGAGAATGATTGTGCAGCAAGCAATACACTAATTGACCATACAGTGGTACCCTTATGATGATAGGCCATTTCGACCACAAACTCATACTTAAGAGAATCATATCCTTCCTACATATTTAGTAATGCTAGATCTGAATGAGAACCAGTTGGTTTCACTTGAAATGGTGGATTAGGGTATCAATGCACTTACCTGCCTCATTAGCTATTGCAAGCATATTATAATGACATGGCCTGATATATATAGAAGCTTAATTAAAAAAACAATCTATGGAATTAGCAATAAACTTCTCCAAACATCTTAAAATATATTGCAAGTGCATGATCACAGTAAAAGACAGAAAATTTCAGTCTGATTAACATAAAGGGCATCCAAATATTTCAGTGATAAAATTATTGAGCATGGGGATAAATAATGCAAATTATGAGGATGGTTCTCATTTCCTTTGGAAGAAAGATCGAGTGATTATGTAAAATCTTAATTTTTTTGGAGAAAAGAAAGACACTATGGTAATGAAAAAAAAAAACAAATATTTGGCTGCAGAATATTGGTCACTGCAAGATACTATTGCTGCATGGAGTTGATAAATTCTTCATTCCATTTGAATAAAGAAAATGGGCCAGTAAGAATTACTTAAATAAGTATTGGGAGATGCTTTACTCAAAAAAGGATATAAGAATGTTCACTTGTATAAGTATCTTGTAAATTGAGGACCACGTGAAGATAATTAGCAAACAAAACAGTACATGCATTTATCTATGTTTCATATTCACTGCCCTTTGTTTATTCTCAAAGAAGAAAAACCACCTCTGCTTTAATTATAATAGACATTCTCTGATCACTTTCTGCCTTCCATTCCTCAAAAAGAACATCTACTCAGTCCATGGTGCAACTTGCCCATTTGCCCATGTTCACCTGAATCACAAAGATCAACAATAGAAAATTGAGTGCTCAGGCAGCTAGGAAAGAGAAGCAGCATAACTCAAAAGCACACAAAAAACCCAGTGCCTGAGTTGTTCCACAAGAAATAACCTATGATTACGCAAATTATTTCCTTATTATTCAGTCACAACAAAAAGTGCACCACATGGCTAACCCCCTATCGATGTGACAAGATCTAGGATAGATGGAAATCCATTTCATAAGCTTTTGAGAATTGAGATCAACTCTATCAGCTATTTGACACTGTTTACTTTCAGAAAAATAACTGCTCTATTTTGTAATTTTTTGTATTATCTTCTTGTCTTTGATGCAAAAGGATACCCCTTCTCCCATTCCCTATCTTATTTACTTTGTCAATAATAAACAAAAGCAAAATATATGCAGCATAGAGACAAGAGGGAGCTCATGCTGGCTACATATCCCTTTATTATATACACAAAGTGTATCATATTTTGTTGTTGGATTTAACCAGTCAAACAGAACTTTCAAATTTCTCTAATCAAATAGCCTGAGATTACCAACCTGAATTAACCACATATCAGACTGCAGGTAACTACAAATTGCATTATTGATAATTGAAGACACCTATGATTTATTTTCATCAAACAAACTTTTTCTAGTAAAGAAACTCTACCCAAGCGGACCCCTAATATTTAGATTCTTACAATTCAGGAATCTGGAAACTTTGCCGAAACTGCAGAAAGATTAGAAACATAGCATCAAGTTTAAAAATTCTCTTCACAAGTATATGCTACTCCTTTTTCTTTAGTAGTTCTTTCATGAAAGAGAGTGGATATTTAAGGATTT
Source organism: Zingiber officinale (assembly GCF_018446385.1). Taxonomy (NCBI): domain Eukaryota; kingdom Viridiplantae; phylum Streptophyta; class Magnoliopsida; order Zingiberales; family Zingiberaceae; genus Zingiber; species Zingiber officinale. The sequence goes on from NC_055987.1 coordinate 160,789,890, forward strand.
ATTCTCCTGCACATGCAACAAGTTAAAGTTGTTCCACAAAAAAGTTTCTTCTGAAGAATATGAGCACCATTAGGCTTATGAACTGAAAACTAAAGTTCCAGGACATGGTCCATATTGAAGGAAGAAGGACAAGATCTCTTTTTGGGTTGCTGTGAAGATTGGATTTACTTAACTGCTTTATTCAAATGATTCCAATTCTCTTTTGCAGTTGGCTTATAAAGAGAGCCTTGTGCCATCCTTCACCTACAAGAGAAGCAGATAAGCCTTTGGGAGAAGGATGGATGGCGCATGCCCTGGCATTCCAGAAAAATAAAGCAGATGAATCTGAAGTGATAAGTTTCAGCTACTCAGAGATCTGATCTGCATAGTGCTACCTAGATCAAAGAAGACAGTAGAGAAGGTAAGAAAAAGGAAAAACAGAGAAATTTTTGCATATATTTGATGATGATAACTACATGATTGATGACCTCACAATTTCTTTACCGAGCAGGAGATGTATCATCAAGGCCACAACAACATCCTCTCTTCTAGGACAACATTTCCTCCAGAGAGGCATTTGTCATTGCAACAAGGGGGAAGCATTTCGAATGAGTCGGGGCTAGTTCTATCAACTGATGCAAAGCCAAGGCTGAAGTGGACACCTGAACTCCATGACAGATTCATAGAAGCAGTTAATCAACTAGGCGGCGCAGACAGTGAGTAGACGAGAAAAACAAAGCACTTAGGGAACATCTTTGATTCAGAGTAAAATAACTAACATCATTGTTTTGCAGAGGCGACACCAAAAACAGTCATGAGACTCATGGGCATTCCTGGACTAACATTGTATCACCTGAAAAGCCATCTTCAGGTTCTGACTGACTACTTACTCTATTCTTTTTCCTTTTCTTTATTCATTTTTCATATTTGAAGATTAAGCTTCTCTTGTTGGATTGCAGAAGTACAGACTCAGCAAAAATCTTCAAGCTCAAGCAAACATGGGAAGTATTAAGAGTGGTAAGAGCACATCCAAATTTATCAATCAAAACATATTGATTTTGCAAACTAATACATATTGATGCAGTTGTAGTTTGTAAGCTAGCAGCAGAGAGAACAAATGAAAGTAATAATATATCAGCCATGACCAAGACAAATATTGATCCCCAGCCAAATAAGTAAGAGAACATCAACACTCATTTAATCTAACAATCAAAAAAGGAAATCTATAACTGAGTGAAATTTCAGGCCTATTCAGATAAATGAAGCACTTCAAATACAAATTGAAGTACAAAGACGGCTACAAGAACAACTAGAGGTAATGTTTAGTCAACATGTAATGTTTATCAACTGTTATTTCCTTCCCTTATACATTAGATTAATTCTAAGATATTTGAATTAATAAGAATTTAACAGTTTTAATTGTGTATTATATTCTAAAACTTTTGCATATAGTTACTTAAAAGTACCTACCAACTAGCTGGTTTAGTAGAATGAAGATTGGATCAAGCCCAATCTACAACTACAATTTGTCAAAAATATTTCCATTAAATTTAGTTATATGATATAACTAAGGGAAACAGTTCGAGGAAGTGATTAAAGAGGAAGACATGGCTAGCAAACACAAGCCATAAATCACAAAAGAGCAAATATGTCCATAATCCATGGAAAGATTAAAATGGTAGCAAGACAGAAGACATCGACTAGTTTAGATGTAGCCTAGTAGACACCTTGAGCTTTGTGCAAAGCCATTAAATATAGTTTTAGAATTTGTGCCAAGTGACAGTTCCAGTCTTCCTTTATCTCTGATGATTTCATTTCATGTTCCTTTGAGGTCAAAATCACGAGTAAAACTAATTATTCTTGATGGACTTTTCTTTGGTGTGCATTCTATCATTGGTTTAACTGAAAGGAAACAAGAGAAAATATCTAAATGAAAAACAATGGCCTTAGTATTTCTGAAAAAACATTGGGAAAAAGTCCACGTAGCAAACCACCAACTAGATGGGACTGGAGGTTATTGTCTAACACAGTGAAGATTTCTAAAGAAAAGAATGACATGACTTTATTAAATAATCGTGCATCTTCAAGATAACAGTAGCCAAGCCAATTGGTTTAAACTTCAGCTTTTCTTCATGTTGACAAAACAGCAATTACAATTAGATAACTTTGCTAAAGAATGAACTAAGAGATAACTGAAACACCACTATTAAATAAGGTTAAAAGGCAACCAAAAATAAGAGAAGTAATCATCCTGGACTCAAAAAAAGGAATGAAGCCGTTAAGCCTTTTCTTTTACTTTCATCTCTTCTAATTTGCTTATGATATTAGATACTGACAAATCATGCAAAAATGCATCTGTAAAAGGTTCAGAAGCATTTACAACTTCGAATAGAGGCACAGGGGAAATACTTGCAGTCTGTGCTGGAGAAAGCTCAAGAGACACTTGGGAAGCAGAATTTGGGTACTCCAGGATTGGAAGCTGCTAAAGTTCAACTCTCTGAACTAGTATCCAAAGTCTCGAATGAATGCTTCAGCAATCCATTTCCAGGCTTCGAAGATATTACCCACCTGAATAATAATCTACCAGAGTATCAAGTGCAACTTGCCGACTGTTCAGTAGATAGTTGTCTTACATCTTCTCAAGAATCACAAAAGAATCAAAACATAAATAATCTCCATCGGGGTCTAAGAAATTATAATGGCAGCTTACTGCTTTGTAGAGAAAAAGTGCATGATGGTACTAGGCTTGAGAACACTAAACCTGCATGGTTTTATTCAAATGAACAGAAGCCTTTTTCCTCATCCATTTTAGGAGATTCTGAAAGGACACCTCTCTCGGCCTGTAACTTCAAGGTGCATCCTTTAAGTTCTGAAGCTCAAATAGGAGGGGCTATTTCAGAGGCTTGGCATAAGGAAAGAAGTGATGGAGCCATGTTTCTTGAGAACACACACAACAGGAAGCATGCAGAACAACAGAGCAGAGAAAAGGAATCAAGTAGTTTCGATAAGGCAATTAGTTTTGGAATATCTAGTCATGCAGCGCAACTAGACCTCAATGCTGACGAAGATAACGAAGGTGCAACAAATAGCAAATTTGATTTGAATGGTTTCAGTTGGACCTAATTTGTGACTTCAAAACAAGTACAAAAGAGAATATTCTATAGTGGCTGGAGTCAAATATTATAAGGCATGTTTACCTGTATATAAAGGAATTATACATTTTGCCTAGAGTGTACTTGGAGGAAATTGAGAATTCGTGTATAATATAGGAGCAGCGTCAAGAAGGTCAAAAACATTGTGTTCTTAAATCATTGCCATCTAATACAATATATTAATAGTGACATCAGTGATAAAACCTTCAAAGTTGCATCTGAATTATCTTCCCATATACCCTATGCCAATTAGATATATTTTCATAATGCATCAAACAAAAAGAAAATTCATTTTGCTTTAATGCAGCAAAAATATTTCACTGGAAATTTAGCACCATTCCTTTCATGAGTATCAGCTTAGCAGTTGTTTTAATACAAAGTCAATCATCGTTGGCACTCCTTTTTCTTTTATTTTTTCCCTATTTTTTTTTTTTTTGGCAAATGGAGGGTGGACACCTAAAGATGTATAGTAAATCAACCACATCATCACTATTTTTCAGTTTGCACAGAATTTTCTCCCCCTTCTAAACCACATTAAAAATCAATGCTTCTAATGGGAAAATAAAAGATACAACAATTTACGGACAACATATTGCAATCATGATTAGAATTGGAGGATAGCAAGAGAAAAATTAGATAGCTTTAACAAAATATTCAAGCATAATATGCAGCTCTTTAGAAGTATTATGCTCGGAGTGTATTTTCTGACAAATAATAAATGGGCACCAAGAAAAATTAGTTTTTAGACTATAAATTCCTAACTTATTCATTGGCGTCTATCTCCCTGAGACCCTGACAGAATTAGTCAGCAAACAAAATGATATAATTGCCGCGAATGATACTATAACGGAAGCCATAAACTAAAATGCCCACAACGAAGCATGCTATCTCTACAGTATTCAAGCTCATACCTTGCTCTTGAATAATGATGCCTCTGCCGAAGAGGAAATTCGTTCACTTTTCCACTTCAATCTACAAGTAGTTTGCGAAAGATGACGCCTTTCCAATAATACCTTTGTGGCTTCTTTCCAATAATGCCAAATGATCGCCGGCCAATCGAGGTAGGTTTTTAGGGTTGCTGGTTGGCCTGTTGCAGGCCTCGCACCCTTTTGCTAAGAAAATTAAAGATGGGAGTAGGAGTGCCATATGATTTTGAAGAAAATTTTGCTAACCCGGCAAAAATGTACAATTAACATTAAACTAGCAAAATTGAACAATTAATATTATTATTTTTGGTTAATTTCAAATTGTTAAATGTAAATTGTGATGTTCCTTATTTAATGAAGGCATAACAAGCTCTGATACTGATCTTCAGGAGAAAGTAGACTCATTTTTTATTTTAAATTAGTAAAAATGAATTAATTCAGTAAAAAAATCTTCAGATTTTAACAAGTTCGAGTATAAAGAAGATAATAAGTAAATCATAGATGATAGATAAACACTATATTTTTAAAAAAAAAAGTTGCTCATTTGCAATTTTAAAATTTAACAGATGTCATTCTATTTAACACCCACTAAATTAATAGTAAAAAAATGACAATAATTTCTAAATTCTAAAGATCTTACGATACTTGTTCTAAAAGCTTTAAAAAAGATAAAATAAGTTTTTTTTTATTTATATATGGTTTTTTTATATTTATATTACAAAGCGTGGTTTCTGGACTGTGGTCACGGTACCCGGCGACGGGTAACCATAAAAATGTCGTTATAGTGGCAACTAACTTCATATGGAGGCTAAAGCCACCAAAATTCTTCGTTTGTCGATTCACCCAAGCCATTCTCACCACACGATCCCTTTGTGTCTGTGTTAGAGAGAAGAGAAGGATTTGGGTAATTGGGTTACATGGACGTGGAATCTACAATTAAAATATGAAAAAGGTATCCGTGCCTGTTTTGCTTACCTCCTCCCTCTACTCTTTTTCTTCTCCTTTCCGCAGGCTGACGTCATGACCTATCTCCCGCCCTAAAAACTCGTGGCTCAGAACGCCTCTCTCTCTCTCTCTCTGCCTGTCTGTCTGTGCGAGTTAGAGAGAAGCATGGAGGCAGTGACATGAGATCGGAGTACCTGCGGGAGTCGGAGCTAATGGCAGGAACGACGGTTGGCGGCGAAACGACGGCGATCTCTGACGCCACAGATCCCCCTATTTAAACTCTTCAGGACGGCCACCGCACTTTCGGAGAGCCTCCTGCCGACCCCGGAGGAAGGGGCGCCGGCGGGAGGCGTGGAGAAGAAAGCAGCGATGGGGGAGATGGTAGTCCCAGATGCTTCTCCGACGACGGAACCCGAAGATGGAGAAAAGGTGAGCATAGAAGTTTCTGGCCTGTTTTCCTTTTGTCTTAGTTCCTTTTGCTTGTGGCTGCCTAGGATTCATTCTGTTCGACTTTTATCATTTTGAAAGATGAATCCTTTCTCGGCGGTGGGTATTAGGTTTTTGTGGTGGTTTATTATTGATATGTTCTTATTTTAAAAAAAAATTGCTTGGTTTTGTTTGCTCCCTTGTCTTGATCGCTAAAATTTTCAACTGGATGGACCTCATTAGCTAGGGATTTTGAATTGTTGCATTCCTATTCCAATGTGTGCCTGATTGTTCAAGCTTCCTTTTGTTCGTGTTGTTTGAGGACTTTGAGCACAGTCATGAGGCAGGACAGCTCTGAACGAGGAATTATACTAGATAACAAGAAAATGCACTTTTGGCCCTACTGGAATTATGCTATCTAATCCCTACTGGAAATATGCTATCTAATCCAGGATTTGGTAGCTTAGCTTGTTAAAGTTGTTTGAGTGTAGAAAGTTTGAACTTTTATGTCTAAGGGCGGTTGCCAATACCCTGTTTCCAAAGAACAGAGCTAATAATGTTCCTGATGAACTTAGGTACTTTTTCAGCTAGTCACCTGTAAGATGGCACAATACACAGATTGATCAGATAGGTTAGATCATCATGGTTCAGCATTCATTTGTACTGAAAGTGTCATAAGTATTAGTTAAAGGTACTGAAAGTGCATCGAAGTCATTAGCTTTTTTGTTTTTATTTGTTCTCTTTTAGACAAGAAAGAATATCAGCATCAGCTTCTCCAGGATAGGTACTTGATCAATTGGCTTTAATAGTTCCACTAATTTTGACAAGACACTCAACTGCACCATCAAAGTAATTGATGCTAAAATGATTACAATTGGTGAATCAAAATAATGTAAAAGTCAAGGAGAACTTTGACATATGCATAATTTCAGATGATCTGGTAAGGTCTCAAAGATTAGTGATGGGTGTAGGTAGATGTGTAAAATGGGTCAGGCCGCCCACGGCATGACATGCTCAGCCTAAAACACCTAGCAGATCTGGGCTAGGTGCTGGGTTGCGTCCTCTAAGCTGAGTTTGGCCTAATTTTTTATTTATAAAATAATAATATTGTTATTAATATTAATATTTTGAATAGCATTTAATAACTGTATTAAATTTTATTTTACTAACATTTAATTTTAAAATTTAAAGATCTATTATTTTTTTATACTTTTTAAAAATAATTTTCAATTACAATATTTTAGTTAATCAAATTTTATAAAAAAAATCAAATTTTTAGAACTTTTATTTTTATTATTTTTTATTTAAATTGTTGGGCACATGGGTCCATGCTTTGGTCGACACAAATGAGCATAGTTCACTCAGGCCCAGGTTCGTGCTGGGGAAGGTAGAGCCATTTTCTGGGTCATGCTGGACATGACCATTTGGAGTCGGTAAAGGGCCAAACTAAGCACACATCACGTTTGTCCTCCTAGTTCTAAAGATTATGTTTTTAATCCATAAATGTTAATTGATATGGTTATGATTCCAAACGGAGGCCTTTTCATAGATGCACTTGATCCATGAGGTGTTTCATTGTTTTTGTCAAGGAATTTCTTGAATATAGAAATTCTTGATAACACTTTTAGTTTTATATTTTTTACAATTGTTCTTGTACCATCCAACCGATAAGGTTCCATTCCTCATTTGCTTACTACTTTAGGGGAAGTGATGAGGATGAATAAAAGAAAATTTGTTTAAAAGCTTTATTATATCTCTTTAATACAAAATATAGAAGATATTGTGTTATATATTCCCATTTGTTCATGTTATTTGTAGATATATTTTGTTATGAGATTGTAAAAAGAATAAATTGAAGAGTTGAATTGTTGAGAGAAATTTTGAAAATTCAAAATTATAAGTTAAGTAGAACTGATAATATATGAAATATAGCTTCAACAAAATTAATGAGTGTTCTCAATTGCGCATGATTTTTGGTTAATAATAGATCCAATTTATTCACATTCTGCTAAAAGTTTCCTAATAGTATTGCTACTTTGATCCTTTTGTGAATCTTCTTGACCCATAAAAAGTATGAATAATCCAACTAAATTGCAAGAAAATAAGAGGCACAAGGAAGTTGTTTTGGGAGAAAAAAAAAATCATGGGAAATCATTCATCCGACACATTCATTACAGAGTATTTTGAATATTCTTAACAAAGCATGTTCAAAAACTTAATGGCTAAATTTTCTCTTAGAAATATCATATAGAGTAAAATTCACATATCCTATTTCTGTCTTGATTAATGTTTCCTTTAATTGTGTATGTGCATATAGTATGTTATTCCTTGGATTTCTTCAGGATTCACGCAAAGAAGTAAAAGTTAGGGAAGTCAACAACGCTAAGGTGATTGTCCCTGATGAAGGAGATCAGGATGTTCCAATTAATTCTGCTGTTGTGAACAGCAAGGATGAGAACAACCATAAAGAATCAACTGAACTAGGCAAAGCAGTGTTTGATTCCAAACTTGTGGATAACAATTCTGATGCTGAAGGTTCTGAACATGAGAAGGTCCTCAAGAAGCCAGATAAACTTCTGCCATGTCCTCGCTGTGACAGTATGGATACAAAATTTTGTTACTATAACAACTACAATTTTAATCAACCTAGACACTTCTGTAAGAATTGTCAGAGATATTGGACTGCTGGGGGAGCTATGAGGAATGTTCCTGTTGGTGCTGGGAAGCGTAAAAGTAAGCAATCTGTATTGCAGCACCGTCAAATAATAATGCCGGAAGATGGATTCCAATCTCGTCAACTTGAAACCCCTGATTTGACACATCATCAGATTCTTCCTGACAGGGCTTCTGCTCCTGCAAGATCTTTAAATGGAGAAGGAACTATCCTTAAGTATGGAACAAAATTACCTCTTTGTGAGCCCATGGCTTCAACGCCTAATGTGAGCTCTAAGTTATATGGTGACAACAGGGAAGGGCCTTCATGTTCATCATCCATAACCGTCCCAAGTTTTTTAGAAAATGGATTAGCAGGTAAATTGATTCCCGTTGTACAAAATGGTACGCTGGGCTATGGCTCTGGAATTCCACCAATGTCTCAGTTTCCATGTCACACTCTGGCTCCTTGGGCATACCCTTGGAATCTAGGATGGACAAATATTGCTCCAGTGCTGGCTGGTGGACACACGCCAGATTTTGCCCCTGGGCCTGCTAATAGTAATCCAAATGCACCATGGAGTTCCCCAACTATGCCACCAACAGCAGCCTTTTGTCCACCAATTCCTTTGCCTTCCTTCTGGGGATGCACATACAACTGGCCTAATGGAGCATGGAATTTGCCATGGCTTGGGTTCAATAACCTGATTTGTGGACCACCCTCCCCAATCAATAATGGGTTTTCAGATTATGATTCTCCAACCCTAGGGAAGCATTCTAGAGATGCCAGTTTACATGTCGAAGAGAAGTCAATATTGATTCCTAAAACCATTAGGATAGATGATCCAAATGAGGCAGCAAAGAGTTCAATATGGGCCACTCTTGGAATTAAGCCAGAAGTTGGCATTTTCAAACCATTCAGATCCAAGTCTGCAAACAAAGGCCAGATATCAGATGCTGCACAGGTATTGCAGGCAAATCCTGCTGCTGTATCACGATCTCAGTCCTTTCAGGAAAGCTCATAGTTGTTGTATTTACAAACAGTGTTTAGCAGTAATTTGGGTAAGTAGTTGTATTTACAAATGAAAAAAAAAATTGTGCCTTGTTTAAGAATGTATAAGCTGCTTAGTCTTGTGGCTTCAATATGTCACTTGATGCATTCATATGTACAAATATATGGCTGGTGTCTAGGGTGAAGCTGGATTTTTAGGAGCAAACTTTCCATGAAGATCCAATTGAAGTTGCCAACTTGTTACGAATTTACTTTAGTCCAAAATTTTATGTCGTACACAGTATGAGAATGATGGTGTCAGTCTTTTTCTTGAGAACTGTTATTATACATTTGCATCGCCTGATATGCAAGAAAATGCCTGCTCCTGCATGATACTGGTAGAATGCATGCTAATCAAGATTGGTAGATTGAACTTACAATTAATTATAAAAACCAGAGGAAAATCATGCTTTGAACAAGGAAAGGCATGCATCATTATACCTCATCCTTCAAAAGTATCTTGTTCCTCTTGGATTTTGTGGGGCTTTGACATTGTGAAGACGATAACTGGAGCTTGTATGTACACTATCAACACTATTTTCACTGAAATTGATGGACAGTTTCTCATTCACTAAAATGTGTCTATAAAGACATTACTGCTCACAATGTTTCAAATGCATTCCTTTGCTATTATCATTAGAATTCACAGTCGATCAACATCGCCAATTATCATGAATGCAATCACTTTTGAATTTCCTTTAATAGCTTTGTTGAAACATTGATCCTCATTTATCTGTAATCTACTTCACTGAAATTAATCCTCTTTTTCTTTAGTGCCTATACAACTGACAGTGACTGTATGAGAAGAATAAGGGAAGAATTATTGTATAGACTTTTTGGTAGTCCGATTACAGGCCGAGAATAGAAAAGGACTAATGTTAGTTAATAGCTAATGATCTCTTAACTGTAATGCTTACCAACCTCGATGTGGACTTTTGGTTCTCCAGCAGGGCAGCTGTGCTGGCGTGTCTCTCTCTTCGTCGTGTGATCTATGCTGTCGCCTTCTTCCTTGAGCTGCAACTTCGCCTCCCGCCACTGCCTCAGTGAACCTTTCTCACCAATCCGGTGCCGCCACCTTCGCCTAGCCGCTGCTGACCTACCGGCACCGCCCCACTAGGACAGTAAGTGAGCCGAGCCGAGTCGAGCCGAGTCGAGCTTTGGGGTATTCAAATTTATTTGATAAGATAATCGAACCGAGCCGAGCTTAAAATGAATCAAACTTTTGAAATGAGTTTCAAGTTTGGCTTGATTTATTTTTTATGAGCTTGAGCTTGTTTGAAACTTAGCTTGAGCTTGGTTCATTTAGATGTTATCAAGCTCTCAATTCAAGCTTGCCTTGAGCTTGGTTCGAGCTTGGCTTGAGCTTGATTTGAGCTTGGTTCATTTAGATGTTATCAAGTTCTCAATTCAAGTTTGTTTGATTGTTTGAAACTTTTAATTATTTGATTGGTTATTAAGATTATAATTTAAATTTATTTATTTATTTAGTATATTGAAAAGAGTTCTATTAATAAATATGGTTCACGAACATTGTTCATGAACATTGTTCACGAACGTTAACGAGCTGAACACATATGTGTTCAATCTTGTTTGTTTAGCTTAACGAGCTATTCAAGCTTATTTGTTTAATTAATCTTATGTATATTGAACGAATATAAATAAATTTTTACCAAATCGAACACCAAATTTGTTCACGAACACTTGATTCATTTATAGCCCTACGCCCCACCTCTTCTCCAATCCCTTCAACCATCACCACCATCCTCCTTGTCTTTTCCCTCTGATCTGCTTCTCTAGGATCTCCGATCTTTATTCCTCTCCTCAAAAGAGAAGCTTTCGTTGAATCGGGGCGTGTCGTGATTCCCTAAGCGAGAGTAAGCTACCAAGCAGCCAGCGGGGCAAGTACCGCTGCACTTTGCTTGTGCATACGTTCGGGCGTTTGTTTGAGCACCGTGTGGTGAACGAAGCTGTCGCCTTCGGAGTGAATTCCATGGTGCTATAGTTAGATTATATGCATACATCATAAATCCAAATAATAACATAAAATGTTCATTACTTATCAACCTCTTGCTACCTGATGACTTAATCACAGTGACCTTTATCATCTCGAACTCAGGCTGATATTCAAAGTGTTTCTCCTTTGGAGAGTAGAAAAAAAAAATCCAAAATGCCAATCAATTTTACTATAAAAATATTAACATATACATGGTGGTAGAATTGCATGCTAATTATTGCTATTTTTATCTTCCAACTATTAGCATTCCTACTAATTATTCTCTAGATTTAATCGATGTGAGCGTCCAGAGTGTCAATTCAAGCTATTAAATTGCTTCAAGATAGGCCACACGACTGAATCAAAGGTTTATAGGTTTAGCTCATCGTTCATTTTATCTACTGCAGAGCTATGTATGAATTTCTTATGTATATCGGCAGTTTAAAAATTTGTTTTTTTGAGTTCCATAGCTATGCGCTTGAAGAGCTTTTGGAATGACAGTAATATTTTTTCTTCTAAATATAACTTGTGCACCTATCTTTCATACATCGACTTCTATATGCTTAATAATTAATATTGAATACGATGCTACCATGTGGATCCACGTTCAGCCAAGTAGATGCCCACAGAATTGTTATGACGGCAGATAAATTTCTCCTCAAATGTTTGGGTTGGAAGTAATTTGAGTAATGACATCGACTGTACATTTCTGCCCATTACCTCAATGAGCAAATTTATATCAAATAAATGGATATCCAATTATAACATATTGTGGAAATGAAAAAGAATTCGCAGAGTTCCTCTATTTTTCTACCAATATCAGGTGCTTTCTTCCGTTTTTGTCCAATTTAGCAATGAACCGATGATTGCTTGAATTGATATTCTCGGATGGTCTTTGATGTTGTTGGCTGCCTGTTCAGCTCGATAGGAATAGATACAAGGCCTAAAAATGATAAAAAATGACATATTTGTTGATTGACGATCATAAAATAAGAACATATAAGGAAGTGACAATGCTGTGGCATCATTCAGTATCGACAGTGCCTCCATTCGGTTCCAACTCAAGATGGGCATTGTCTAAAACCATGCTTTCTTGTTGGGTGATTGGAGTGCTGGGTGAATCATTGGATGGGATGTTGATCCCTACAAACCCTATCATAATGGCAACAGCTCCGAAGCACTCCAATAGGTTAGGCGCTTTGCCAATGAGACTATCCACGACTACAGCCATTGGGACTTGAACTGAGAGACCAGCAGTGGCGACAGTGGTTGTGGTTAATTGCATAGCCTTCACCCAGAGGTAATCACTGAGCACATTATCCATTAAACCTGTGTCAGCCAAATCAAAAGAAAAAAATAAAATGGGAGATTCAGAGTAGAATAAACAACGGCGTGCATGCGTGTGTGCTATCAGTAAATGTAGAAATATAAAACATGGAACTTCAGTTTCTCTAAATACAATCATATATATGGAGATTCTCAATTGGATCCATGACTTGAAGAATAGTATATTATATGTCAAATTTTATTGCTTGTTAGATGAGGTTAAGACTTTAGAAAGAGACATACTGAAGGGAAGGAAAAGAAACAGATGGAGAAGGGGAGCCAACAGAGTTTTTCTCATTATATGCTAATTACTTTGGTTCTCTATTTCTTCCTTTATAGAACTCCAAATCTTAAATGTAAACCAACTAAGAGGGTGTGAAATCTGTTTAACTTATTCCATTATTCAGAAATACTACAATTGTTACTGAGTTTTCGAGCAAATAGGAAACAGTTTATGATAAAATGGATTACAAGCATAAACATCTACATTTTCATTTTTCCATCTATAAAAAAATAGGCAACTTCAGTAAAGCTGGGTCAAAATATATATATCATCCTTCTTAACACATCAAAATAGAAAGAGTCATGACTTGAGCAACATGCATCGAAAACTAACTTCTTCTAAGAGAATTAAATCATTAGAAGCTGAAATGTTAAGAGTCTAAACAAGAGTTTCTCTTTCTTAAAAGGAAGTTCCTTTTTTAAAAATAATAGTCAGGTTTGAACAAAACAAAACAAAATAAAAGATGCTCATACAGCTACGGAAACTGAAGCTTTGAGGATGAGAGTGAAATTTGCTGCAAACCTTTTCCAACAATAAGACCAAATTGTTGCCAGTTAAGCTTGTTAAATTGCTCCAATCGTGTGAGATATAAAAATAAAGCAACAGGCAGAAATATGATAAGATTAAATAGACCAATGAATCCAAGAAACTGTGCGGTGCTAACTTGACCTTCTCCTTTTTCCTCATCCGGCAACTTTTTACGAATAAGTGTGATATAAATAGAATATAGTGCAGCTGAAAAGAGAGCCAAAATGTCTCCAAAGAGAGGATTTGATGCAACCACATTGATTCCATTCTTCGAATCAGCTAGACTCACCATTATAGTTCCTCCCATGCAAAGCAGAACACCTGTTAGCTTCAGCCATGTGAATGTTTCTCCTAGGAAAGCTAAGGCAACCAAGAAGGTGAAAAGGCTCGATGTGCTGCTTAAAATAGTATTTGACTGCAAAATAATAAACACAATTAATATACTATTTCAACAAATAGGATAGATAAAATTATACAGAAAAATGATAGATAAATGAATGGTGATATTTACTGTGACAGTAGTGTACTTGAGTGAGAGATTGAAGGTTAGTTGAGCAAAGAACCAAAAGGGGCAAATCAACAAGCTGACTATAGCAATGCGAGTACGAGTCCAACGTCCCTTTGAATCCACTTGTTTACTGTGATCATCAATGAGAACAATTGGCCCTTGCTCAAAGACTGATCCATTACGGTTATACAGTATGCTATCTGGATCTTGAACGCTGACAGTAATTTCTGATGTATTTTCCACCATGACATGACTGACCACATGACGATGAACCTTATGATCACCATCTTGTAGAAGATTTACATTCTCCAGATCATTAGATTGCTGAAGATCAGGTTTACTCTTGAATGTAAACCATGATTTAAATTTTTCACTTGAATTCTCAAAATACCGACCAATTTCGACAATAGGGATGTAAATTACAAATAATGAGTTGCAGATATAAGTGACCAAGAAAGGAGAAACACCAGAGTCAACAACAGATTGTACTATATAGCTTGCAGCAATCCATATTGTGGCCACTGCAAAAATATATATCAATCCTAAAGTCCAACGCCATGAATCTGCCTTCATCCACTTTCGAACTGATTCGCACAGCTGATCCATATCAGACTGACTCAGTTCATGCCATCTTCCTGGTAAAAGTCTGTATTGTTATATTTATAATGAACACTTCCACTGGTCTTTCTATTACCAATATTGATAATTATCAAAAAGAAAAAAAAATGAACTTAATGTACAATCAATTACCACATTTTTCTTTGTCCAAAGTAAATTTGATTCAGAAAAGAACTGACACATAAAAGAAAATGATTAGATATATCCCTTTGTATTTTACATAATCGTAATCTAATAAAGGAATAGCTTAGGGAAGCATATGTCCACCAACAAAGTCTTCATATATTGACAAATCGGCATGTAATGAAGTTAAATTTTGGCATACTAATCATATAGTCTCTGCAGTATCTACCTGTGAACTTCGTAGTTGAATTACTTGATCAGTAATATCCAAACCAACAACATCCAACCTTGAACCAACCAGTGCCAGCAACCAATATTAAACTTTTTTCCTTTGGTATAATTGTTTCACTTGACATCTTAGACTCTAAAGATCATTGCATTGTGTCATGGAACACTTTCTTGACCTGAAAAAGTTAAGCAAATGACCAAGTGAAACAATTTTTAAAAGCTTAGGAGCTAAAATGATATAATTTGTGGATTTGGGCATGAAATAAAAAAGTAGATGTTGGTACAGAATCATCCAACGATCGAATATGTGTTTTGATTATGTCAAAGGGTTCAAAGTTAGGTTGTCTTGTTATCTAACAAGGTTGAATGAGTTTGCAGGAAAGTCCTAAATGTAGTTAGGCAAAAGTCCTAGCTGCGGTTAGGCAGGTGGAAAAACCTAGGGGGTGGTAACCCTAGGTCCTAGGGGGTGCTAACCCTAGGCGGAAAGTCTTTGCGGGTCGAGGGTTTCGGACAAAAGTCCTAGGGGGTGATAACCCTAGGTGGAAAGTCCTGGTGTCGCAGACCAGGTGGAAGACTGGACGGGTCGTGGAGCGGGCACCCAACAGAAAGTCCTGGAGCCTCGGGCGCTGAGCAAAAGTCCAGTCGGTCTGGAGGACCGGTCTGGTAACAGGTATACTCTTCTGAGTGGAGTAGGTGAGGACGCGTTCCCCGATGAGGGACAGTAGGCGTCGGTTCGACCTAGGGTTTCCGGTCAGGAATCCGAAATCAGAACCAGACAGTTCGATGACCGTCAAATACTTTATTTTACATATGTATATTATGCTAACTTTGTTTTGCAGAGTATGTTGGTTTGTTTGGCTAACGTATTTTGCAGGAAGCCAATTGGACATCCTTGCCTCGGATGAACAGTACTCGAGGCGCCCTCCACGGAGCTTGGAGACGCCTCGGTCACATATAGAGACAGTCTCGCAGCAAGGCGCGAGGGTGCCCTCGTGGAGCTTGAGGGCACCCTGGACCTGGCGTGAGGGCACCCTCCATGGGCTTGGAGGCGCCCTCAGGTGGTTAGGCAATGACTTGGTCAGAGCTCATCCACGCTGCGAATTCGGCGCGAATGAGGGCACCCTCCACGGGCCTTATAAGACAATCTCGAGCAGTAGCTTGAAAAAACAACGAAAACGCGATCCATCTTCCGTGCACTGCTCAAAGAGTCATCCGATAAAGCTGTAGCAAGACACCGACGACCTGATGCTTCGAATTTCCTATTCTTAAGTTGTTGGTATATTTTCTTACTGTACTTAATTGTTGTACTCTAAACTGTAACTTTTGCGAACTTATAGTGATTGTCCAAAGTAAACGCTCAACGAGCGTGAACCTTGGAGTAGGAGTCGCCCCAGGCTCCGAACCAAGTAAAAAACTCTAGGGACAAAGTTAAATTCTCTCTATCTCCAAACCCCAGCTTGCTTGATCCATTAAATATAGGGTTCCCTATCAAATCATGGCCAGCTTAATCAAATTAGTAGTTGACTTGAAAAGCAGGTTGAATCCAGCTTGAACACGATTCAAGTCCAAAATGAACCTAAAAAATTGCACTTAAAAAAATTCGACTAAGACCTGATAACCTAGTAGTGGTTCCCTAACCAAATTGAGTGGGTGCAACTATATCAGAAATATGGTTGTTCTTGTGTTAATTAATGGTGTCAAAAATATTCTTAACTGCATTTTTGTTATCCATTATGAGTTGTAGAATTGCATTTCCAATTTTTTTTGGCATCAATTAGCCCAACTCCCAATTGGTGGCTCAGCCCCGGGCATAGCCTCCAACAAGACCACCAATTAGTCCTAATTCAGACAACCTTGTAACTAAGTTAAGCAATTCCATGAATCACAATTCAAAGTAATCCATAGCACATTAGGAGTCCACAAGCCCATTTTATTCAAACGATATGAGTTTCTGAAATTCAAGCACCGACATGCATTCTTCTCCAGTTGATGCATATTTAGAAGCGAATTCAAACAAATCTAAAATGACTTTACAGTATTGTTTTGTTCACCTACCTTGATATCCACAGATTATCCTTCATCCTTCATATAAATTCAAAGAATAGAAAGAATCAAATAATAGGAAACTGATCGAATTCAATTTTGTTTCAATAGTTAATGACACTAATAGATTTTTTTCACAAAGAAAACAAAATTAGTACTTACACAGAAGGAAATCCTTACAAAATAAAGATGCAGAAAGCACAATAACTACACCGCCAGTGGTTGCTCTTACTACCTACAGCTGAATACATGAACTTAAATACTTGTATAAAAAAGAAAGATACAAAGAAATTAGTTCCTTATGGGTCTGATTCTGTCCATAACAGGTACCTATACATGATTGCAGTTATTCTCGCTGCCGTGAATATCAATAGTTAGCCAACATACTCAAGTAATAACTTGTATACCAAAAAGATGCAATAGTTGTACGCGAAATAGGATGGAACGTTATCAATCGCACGAAACCCTTAAACTCATTCGTCTTCAAATTAAAGCATAGAAGAGTGGTAGAGGTTTACCTCCGATCTGTAACCAAAAAAAATATATAAGGGAAATCCAACAGCGATGATGAGACGGCAGACGATCAGCAACAATTCAGGAGTGGCAATCGGTGGATTCCCCTCCAGAGATGATGATAGAGGACGATCAGCGATGATGGCAAGCGTGCGTCGCCGGAGCAAGAACAACAGTAGATGTTATTCGCCAAGGAATCCAAAACGATTCAATGGATCTAGGAATGCGATCAGAAGAAGGGATTAGAGGGGATCCGAAGAGATGAGTTCGGCGAAAAACGTCGCGAGATCTTGTAGTCGGAGAGAAGCAGCTTGGGTTCCGAGAAGCAGTTAATGGACGATTGAAAATAACAAAAATATGGATCGAACGGTTACACTAGTTTAATGTAGAAATAATTATAACAATCGAACGGTTAATAATGGATCTCACTTTTTATCTGCAATCCCTTATATGCAAGCTGGATAAAAAAATACTAATGTTAATAAAAACTAATTATAACATCGAATAAAATAACAGAAATCTGAAATTTCCAAATGTATTTTTAAAAAAAAATTAAGCACAATTTAATAAGATTTCAAATTCTTTAAAAGAATTTTAAAACACCATATTCAAACTTGTATTAGAGAAATAAAACGATTTTTATAAAAAAAAAATGTTAAATGATAAATCATTCTGAAAGGAATATAATTTCTCAGTAGAAATATATTTAGAGAGACAAATTGCGATTTGTTTCTAAAAGTTATTAACTTTTAACAGACATTTTTAATTATGACTTATAAATTTAGAGACAACTCATTAATTATTTTTTAAAAATATTATTAACTGTCAGATAACTTTTAG
This sequence comes from Zingiber officinale, assembly GCF_018446385.1. Classification (NCBI taxonomy): domain Eukaryota; kingdom Viridiplantae; phylum Streptophyta; class Magnoliopsida; order Zingiberales; family Zingiberaceae; genus Zingiber; species Zingiber officinale. The sequence goes on from NC_055987.1 coordinate 160,808,024, forward strand.
AGGAGGTGATTGCCTCTGTCAATATTTTAAAGGAAAATTATTAACTATTGCGGTGATGATTTTTATTAGTCTTATAATCTTTCTGTTATATGCTTTGTATCCATTTTACGACCAAGACCAAGTCCAATAGGGGAAGCAGTTCTATTTAGTCAAATTCATTGTGTTATTCAGATTGAAAAAATAATATGAGGGAGTATACAAATAATTATATAATTTTAAAATAAATTATGAGTGAATTTATATTAATCCATTTATATTTTAAATGGTGCCATTATGGGAGCTAGCCCTCTGTTGCGCAAAGAACGGGCAACACTTCTCAATCTCTAAAGCGCGAAAGAAGAGGAATAGAGAAAAGAGATCACGTGGAGCAATAAGATAAAGACACATAAAAGGAGAGCAAACACAAGAAAGGAGATGAAGAAGAGAAAGAAGAAGAGTTACCGTAATTCGGCGGCATGCCTACTCCAAAAAAATGGCCGAAACTTTATTAGAATTCTCTCTACACAAGAAAAACATGCATATTACATGATTCTTGTGATTATTGTTGTACAATATGTTTACAATGATCCCTATAAATAATGCATAAACCTCAAACTCGGTAAAATTATAATAGAATTTTATATGAAAAATCACAACAGAATTCTGTTATAAAAAACCGTAACAGAATTCTATTATATAAAATCATAACAGATTTTATTACAAAAAATCTTAACAAATTTTTCTTCCATAACATCCATTGCATTAATCTCATCCAAATATGAGTCACCCGTCAACAATCTCCACCTTGACAAATATTCACCTCTTCGAAGAACATGAGTATTTGAATAAAGTCCCATCTGGATCTCTGAGTCTGAGCTTCCTTCCTCTATCATTTAGAGATATAGATTAAGTTCAAGCAATGCTTGAACTTCTCTGTGGTGCCTTTGTCAGCATGTCTGTAGAATTGTTTGTAGCATTGTTTGTAGTATGAACCTTCTCAAGTTGAATTTCCCCGAAAGCAATCAACTCTTTTGATCTTATTAAACCTCACACCAATTTGCTTGGTTCTCGCATGATACACCTAATTCTTTGTCAAATAGATAACATTCTGACTATCACATAACAACTTGACTCCACCTTGTTGAACATCTAGTTCTTTGACCAACCCTGTAAGCCATAAAGGTTCCTTCGCTACTTCAACTACTGTCATGTACTCCGACGTTGTAGTAGACAATGCAACAATAGATTGAATCATAGATTTCCAACAAATAGGTCTTCCTGCCACAGTGAACATGTATCCTATAGTAGACCTCCTGTTATATAAATCTTTTGCATAGTCTGCATCTACATACCCAACAACTGAAGGATTTTCCGGTTGTCTACTGAACATGATGTTATAATCAGTTGTACTTCTCAAGTATCTGAAAATCCACTTCACTGCGTCCCAATGTGGTCGACCAGAATTTGAGAGAAGCTAGCTTACCATATTAACTGCTTACGCCAAATCTGGTCTCGTAAAAATCATGACATACATCAGATAATCAACTGCACTGGCATAAGGAACCTTTGGCATCTCTTAGAGCTCGTCATCCGTCTTTAGACACTATGAACTGGATAACTTGAAGTGATGCGCCAGGGGTGTGCTCACCGACTTTGCATTCTTCATGTTAAATCTATCTAGCACCTTCTCCACATAGCTATGTTGAAGCAACCATAATCTCCCTGCAGCTCTATCCCTGTGAATCTTCATCCCAAGAATCTTCTTGGTCTCTCCCAAATCTTTCATGTCAAATTTCTTACTCAGTAGTTTTTTCAATTTATCAACCTCTTTCATTTTCTTCGCAACAATAAGCATGTCATCTGCGTATAGTAGTAAGAAAATCAGTGATTCATCTTCAAGGCTCTTCACATATATGCAGTAGTCATACTCACATCTTCTATATCCGTTTTGAATCATGTATGAATCAAAACGTTTATACCATTGCCTAGGAGATTATTTCAATTCATATAGAGTGATTTCTTCAACTTGCAAACCAACCGCTCTTGTCCGGGCTGACTAAATCCTTCAGGTTGTGACATAAAAATCTAGTCTTCTAAATTTCCATGAAGAAATGTCATCTTCATATCCATTTGCTCCAACTACAAATCGTGATGTGCCACCAAAGTCAACACTGTAGGATCGAAAAGAATTTAGATATCTCCACAATGACATGATATTGTCCACTTTGGGCCTAAGCCCTCATGGTTTTGCTCTTGGGCTCTACCCAAAAGGCCTCATGCCAATGGAGATATCTTTCTCTTATAAACCCATGATCTTTTCCATGTGTTTTCAATATGGGACTATGTTTGCAACCTTGCAACCCCAACAATCCCCCCCTCAAACAAAGGACCATGGGCTTCCCACGTCCGATCCTTGACCCACCAGGTCTTCCTGCCCCTCGGTCTACCCGACCTACTAGGACTTCCTGCCCCTCGGTCTACCCGACCTACTAGGACTTTCTTGCCTAGCCGCAACTAGGACTTCCTGCCCCTCGGTCCACCCGACCTACTAGGACTTCCTGCCCGGTGTCTGGTCCTCTTGATCCGAACATAGGAGCCCCCACTTTCTTTGTTCGAGGTCAATATTGTACTCACATGGTTCAATCAGACCATAGCTCTTGTGCACAGTCGGCGGTTAAACCTTCTGGCAGTCCGGGCTCTGATACCAATTGTAGGATCGAAAAGAATTTAGATATCTCCACAATGACATGATATTGTCCACTTTGGGCCTAAGCCCTCATGGTTTTGCTCTTGGGCTCTACCCAAAAGGCCTCATGCCAATGGAGATATCTTTCTCTTATAAACCCATGATCTTTTCCATGTGTTTTCAATATGGGACTATGTTTGCAACCTTGCAACCCTAACAAACACCTCTCTAATTGACGTATATCTTACCACTAGAGAGAAAATTTCTTCATATTCAATCTCTTTTTTCTGTGAATACCCCTTTGCTACCAATCGAATCTTGAACTTCACTTCTTCTCCCTCTGGCATTCCTTCTTTTTTCTTGAATATCCACTTGCACCCTATAGCTTTCTCTCCTTCAGGAAGTTCCACTAGATCCCACGTTTGGTTCTTATGCAACGACTCCATCTCCTCTGCCATAGCACCCGTCCACCTATATTTCTCAGAGCTGTGTATCGCCTCCTGAAAAGATGTAGGGTCTCCGCTACTAGTGATAATCGCATAAAATACCAAGTCTTCGAATCCATATCTGATGGGTGGTTTTACGACTCGTCTTGTTTTGCCACCAGCTATAGTACGATGCTCCGTGTGCTCTGAGCTAGAATCATCAGAGTTATGAGTCTCTAGCTCCACCTACATAACATCTTTCTCCATGTTGCTTTGTGGTGTTTCCTTTCCTTCTTCCTGAGCACGTTGTAGCATAGTTTTCTTGTCAAACACCACATCTCTACTGATCACCACCTTATTTGCCTTAGGATCTCAAAGCTTGAAGCCTTTAACTCCTTTCTGATACCCCAGAAAAATGCACTGCTTTGACTTCGTATCTAACTTTGATATTTCCTCACTAGATATGTGCATATAGGCTGGACATCCAAAAACTCGAAGATAAGAGTAATCTACTTGATTCCCTGTCTATACTTCCTCTGATACTTTGTCTTCTAGTGCTACCCTTAGTGATCTATTAATGAGTAACATGTCATGTTAAGCGCTTCACCCAGAAATTCTTTGCAAGCCCTGCATTCAGCCTGAGACATCTTGCCTTCTCAATGATTGTCCTGTTCAACCTTTTTGCTACCTCATTCTGTTGAGGTGTCCTGCGAACCGAGAAATGTCTCATTATCCCATGCTACTGACAAAATTCCTAAAACTTTGAATTTGTGTACTCGGTCCCATTGTTTGGCATAAGGCATTTAATTTTTCTTCCGGTCTGATTCTCCTCTTCAGTTTTCCATAATTTAAACTTTGCAAAAGTTTCCGACTTGTGACGTATAGAGTATACCCAGACCTTTCGTGAGAAGTCAACAGTAAAACTCACAAAATACAAGTGCCCTCCACGTGATGCTACACTGGCTGGTCCTAGAGATCCGTATGTACGTAGTCCAGAGTCCCCTACGTCTTATTTGTCGCCGTCTTGAATTGCACTTTGCTTTGTTTTCTAAGAACACAAAATTTACAGAATTCAAGTTTGCATGTCTTGACACCCTTCAACAAATCTCTCTTGTGAAGTTCTTGTTGGAGCAATATCCCTTAGGTCAAGGTTGACCTGGTTGACCAAGCTTGAGTCTTGGTCATGGTTTCGATGTTTGCCAATACATGCAGACGACACATGAACAATGCAGGTGCAGTTGTTCATGTGGAGAGATTGTTTGGTACAATTCCCCTCTGATCAGGGTCTGATCATGTTGGTTGAAGAAGAGTTAAGTAGGTCAAGGTTGACCAAATACTTGACTGGGAAGTCCTAACTGGGATGTTAGGCAGAAGAAAAATCCTGGTGAGTGAAGCCGGGTGAAAGACCTAGCGAGTGAAGCTAGGCAGAGAGAAAATCCTGGTGAGTGAAGCCAGGTGAAAGTCCTAGTGAGTGGAGCTAGGCAGGAGAAAATCTTGGTGAGTGAAGCCAGGTGAAAGTCCTAGTGAGTGAAGCTAGGCAGTATGAAAATCTTCGTGAGTGAAGCCAAGTGAAAGCCCTGGTGAGTGAAGCCAGGCAGATGGTGAAAGTCCTAGTGAGTGAAGCTAGGCAGTTGGAAGTCCTGGTGAGTGAAGCCAGGCAGATGAGAAGTCCTGGTGAGTGAAGCCAGGCACGGGGAAAATCCAGATGGGTCAAGGTTGACCAGACATCTGGTGAAAGTCCAAGTAGGTCAATGGATTGACCGGATACTTGACACAAGGAGAAAAGTCCAAGTGGGGCAAATGGATTGACCAGACACTTGGTGAGGGAGTTCTAGCAGGTCAAGGGTGACCAGATGCTAGGCATGATGTACTAACAGGTCATGGATTGACCGGATGTTGGTTTGGGGGACTTAGGACTTGGTTTTAGGCAAAAACCAATGTCTGGATCGATCAACCGATCGATTGGCTGATGTCAAATCAATCGGCCGATTGATTGGGAAGGTCCCCACGACAAGCCTCGAGTGGGCAAGTCGCAGAGCGCACAGAACGTCTCTGGATCGATCGGTCGATCGATCCAGAGACCCCAATCGATTAGTGGATCGATTGGGGTGGCGCGTTTTTATGCGATAAAGGCTGGATCGATCAACCGATCGATCCAGGCATTTCCCGCAGAGCACAGAGGCACTCTGGATCGATCCATTGATTGATCCAAAGCCTTCCCGATCGATTGGGAGCAATTCAATCGATCGGGATCCGACCGTTGGCGCAGATAAAGGCTGCAGGCGTGCGATTCCTTCGTAAGAACTCTCGGCCACTTCTCCCGATCTTCACCAGCGATCACAGAGCTTCTCCACAGAGTTCTCACTGCCAGTTCTTGAAGTTCTTGGAGGTTTTTCCAAGTCAAGAGGCTGATCTACAGAAAGAGGAAGAAAGCTAGGGTTAGGGTTTTCTATACTCATTGTAAGCTTTTGCTTGTATTTGTGTATCCTTTCCCTTTCTCCTTGTAGTGTGAACTTGTAGGGCTTCTCCGCCTTCGGTAGTTACCGAAAAGGAATGTTTATTAGTGGAGGTGTGTGTGAGTGTGTGGATCCTTGGACTAGTCACCTCCTTTGGAGGTGGATACCAAGTAAATCTACTTGTTAGCGTTGTGTGTGTTGTTTCTTGTATATTTCCGCTGCACATCTTTGAAGAAACAAGCAACGCCGACCACGAGCACGCGACGAGCTATTAACCCCCCCCCCCCCTCTAGCTACATTTCGGTCCCAACAGTTCTAGCATCCCACGTTCACCCATATGCCCTAGTTGTATATGCCACAAGATTGTACTGTCTGATTCAGACTCCACCGAGGTGACTCCACCTACAACTATAATCCCTAGCAACTTATAGATGTTTCCTGTTACCTTTTGTCCTTTCATTACCGTCAGAGCTCCCTTACTGACTTTCATCACTCCGCTCACTGATTTGTAATTACAACCAATACCATCCAGTGTGTCTAGTGAGCTCAAATTCTTCCTTAGCTCTGGTATATATCTGGCATCACATAAAGTTCTGATCACACCATCAAACATCTTGATTTTGACGTTCCCTATGCTAATAACTTTGCATGACGCATTGTTTCCCATCAACACTGAACCAGAATCTACTGCCCTATAGGTGTCAAACCAATCCTTATTTGGAGTCATATTTTCATGCCTCGGGGGAGTCCTTATTGAGGAAATTTTGACAACATCTGATGTGCGTAGGTTATATACACTTTTATGCATATCTTGACGCACATCTACTTATATTTCATTAGCATAATCTATGTTTATTACACTCTATTTTATTGTAATGTCATACTTCCATTATATTTTGTTCGGAGATCTGCTCTTTGCTTGTTTTGATTGACAGGACGCTATTTGAAGCAAAAAATGCACACGGGAGCAACTCCGGAAGAAATCCAGCCTGGGTTGTGTATGCCACACGGTCGTGTGGCCATTGGTATGTTTTGGCCATGCCAAATGGCACGGTCGTGCTAGCATCAGATGTGAAGAAGGACACGGTTGTGTGACTCACACGACCATGCCAAGCTCCCCGTGGCCAGGCAGCACACGGTCGTGCCAAATGACACGACCGTGCCAAGTTTCCAGAGCAGAGGAAAGCCATGACCTTGTGAAATCACATGGCCGTGTGACCTTGGCAGAGACGAAGAAGGTCATGGCCGTGTGACTCAACCTGGGAGGGAGCCGTGTGAGGCCGTGTGGATTCCACATGGTCGTGTGATGAAGAACACGGGTCGTACCACGCCAAAAACAGAGCTGTGCTGAATTCTGGCATATTGCAGACCGTTCGTAAAACGGACATAACTTTATGCTCCGTTAGAGTTTCAGGCTGTTCTTTATACCGAAACGTAGCTTCTTCAAGATCTACAACTTTTCTTCAGACCCAACAGAGAGAGAGACTTATCTGCCCGTGCTAAATGGCACGGTCGTGCCTCCCAACCGTGGGTTCAACTGGACCTCCGCCCAGACTGTAGACCAAACTTTGAAACACCATAACTTTCGGCTTGGTTGGAGCCAGGGCTCGATCCAAGTATCAGATTGAAGATAATTTCAAGAGATACAACTTTGGTTCAGGGTGAATCACGAGAAAACCTGGTTTAGTGGGTCAAAAACCTGGTTTACAGGACCTCTATTTCTTGGTTTTCCTGGGCAATTTGGAGAAGGTATAAAAGGGTCAAGCTCCTCATTCTTTGACTCATCTGTTAGGATGTATACTAAAAGCCTAGCTTTTGATATAAATTTTATCTAGAAATAAGAATCACATTGGTCAAATGTCTACATTTATGATAAATATAGTTGTTCAATTAATTTATATTGTAGATAACATGGTGTGTGGTGTCACACACAGAAGATCATATTATTAGTTCTTTATAAATTATAAACAGTTGCTCATGACTAAGATGGAAAGGAACAAATCATTGGAAAAGTCGTAGTGTAATTAGGTATTAATTTATCTTGACTAATAAATTACACTAGTACACTCTAAGTGTATTGAGTAGGATTATTTTAGGTAAGTTCTTTTTATACTGACTTGATAAAAGAACTAGACCTTAGTTATTATGGAAGTATGTGCTCTTAATTCTAATATAATAACAAACACATATATTTGATATTTATTTCTTTAATTTATCAATGGGTGAGATTTAGTTCGATAAATCAATAAGCCCGATAAGTTGGGAAATGATATCACTTATAGTGTGTGTTGTTGATTATAGAAGGAAACTATGTCCTAGTGATCTAGGTTGATAATGTCCCCAAGAGGAGCTCATAAGGATTGTCATGTTAAACCCTGCAGGTGGACTTAGTCTGACATGACGATAAGGTTCAGTGGTATTACTCTTGGACTAAGATATTAATTAAATGAGTTGTCAGTAACTCACTTAATTAGTGGACATTCGACATCTTAAACACAGGGAGACTAACACACTCATAATAAGAAGGATCCCAAAATGTAATTTAGGATTGGTGCGGTAGTTCAATAATAGTTCTTTAGTGGAATGAATTATTATTGATGAAATTAAGTTATGTGTTTGAGGCGAACACGGGAAGCTTAATTTCATTGGGAGACCAAAACCAATTCTTCCTCTCGGTCCCTATCGTAGCCTCTTGTATATATAGATTTATACCCATCACATACCCACATTCTTACCCAACCAATAGGGGTCGGCCAAGCCAAGCTTGAAGCTCAAGCTTAGGGTCGGCCAAGCCTAAAGGTTGAGCCTTAAGGTGGCCGGCCAATAGCTTGGAGCCCAAGCTTAGGTGGTCGGCCACATCATATTAAAAAGGGATTTTTGTTAAAATTATTTCTTATGCGGATATCATGTTTTTAAAAGAGTTTAAAATTTAAATCTTTCCTTTTATAGCTTTCTACAAAAGATTAAGAAAAGATTTGAAATCTTTCCTTATTTGTAGATTAAAAGGTAGATTTTAATTTTGAGAAAACTTTCCTTTTTAACCATATTCATGATTTAAAAGAGAGTTTAAAAATTAAATATTCTCTTTTATAAGTTTCTACAAAAGATTAAGAAAAGATTTGATATCTTTCCTTATTTGTAGATTAAAAGAGATTTTAATTTTTAGAGATAACTTTCTTTTTATCCACATGTTTAAAAGAAAGATTTTAATTTATAAAATTTCCTTTTTACAAACCACCATGAAGGGAAAAATTATTGGAGAAATTTTTTATAAATTTCCGGAGACAAATTAGAAAGTTTTAATTTTTGTTTTAATTAAAACTCTCCTTGTTTTGGGGAAATAAGTGGTCGGCCATATATATTGAGAAGAGAAAATTATTTTTAATTAAATAAATTTTCCTTTTCATGGCAAAAGAATTAAGGAAGTTTTTTATTTAAATTTCCTTATTTGTCAAGACCAAGGATTATAAAAGAAGGGGTTGAGGTGCCTTCATGAAGAACGACTCTATTATTCTTCTCCTCTCTTTTCCTCCTTGGTGGCCGGCCCTAGCTTCTCCCTCTTCTCTTCTTCTTGTGGCCGGCAGCAACCCCTCTTGGAGCTCTTGATGGTGGCCGGTTCTAGCTAGGAGAAGAAGGAGAGAAAGGAGGTTTTGTTTCTTGCATCCCTTGGAGCTTGGTGGTGGTGGTCGGACCTTTATGTTGATACAATCTGACCTGGCTGTTATTTTGATGTTAACACTGATTTAAGTTTGTATCATATATTAATTAAACTCAAACTGATTAATGATCAAGGTTGATCATGAGGAGAAGAAAAGTCCAAGTACGGATACTTGGCACGCGAAGTCGGAGAGGGCTCGGCAGCTCATTCTCCGGACTAGGTTAGAGAGGGCTCGGTAGCTCATTCTCTGGACCGGACGAAGTCGGAGAGGGCTCGGCAGCTCGTTCTCTGGACTAGGTCAGAGAGGGCTCGGTAGCTCGTTCTTTGGACCGGACGAAGTCGGAGAGGGCTCAGCAGCTCGTTCTCCGGACTAGGTCAGAGAGAGCTCGGTAGCTCGTTCTCTGGACCGGACGAAGTCGGAGAGGGCTCGGCAGCTCGTTCTCCGAACTAGGTCAGAGAGGGCTTGGTAGCTCGTTCTCTGGACCAGGAAGATGTTAGGGTTTAGGGCTGGAGGCTCTAAAACTAACACAAGGACATTGGATCGGTCTGTTGACCGATCCAGTGATACTCTGGTTGTCTGGATCGGTCGGCAGACCGATCCAGTGTTACATTAGTCACCTGATCAGTCTCGTGACCGATCAGTGACCACACAGAAAGTCTCTGTGGGTTATCTGATCGGTCTGTAGACCGATCAGTAACCACACAGAAGTATTCTGTGGGTTATCTGATCGGTCTACAGACCGATCAGAAAGAAGCGATCAGAAAGACGCTGGGACTCAAAGCGAGAGAGGGGATCGGTCTGTGGACCGATCCACCCATAGGCTGATCGGTCCATATCGGTCCACAGACCGATCAGACTCTTCCCAGACCGATCAGGATGAGTCCTGATCGGTCCAGAGAGCTATGGATCGGTCTGTTGACCGATCCACAACATGTCGTTTGTTTCTGCTGCTTCTCTGATATTTCTGATTCACTTCTGATTCACTTGATCAAATCATCTGCTGTGAGATTTTTAAGTTACAAGTTGCAGGTATCGTGCCATTGGTTAATTTCAAATGAAGCTCCATCAGAAGAATAAGAACAAGTGGCCTTTATGCTGTATTTCACTGCAAGTGATGCAATTCGAGCTTCAACGTTCACTGCCTCGATCAGTTGGACTCTTGCTCATTGGTTCGAGTTCAGAGACACCAGTGAAGACCATGGATGGTATTGGTGTAAGTTCAGAGAACCAGATGAGAAGGAAGAGTGATTGGCGATGCCTGAGTTGATTGCAGTGATTCGACACAGGTGACAGTGATTCGGGACAGTAAGAAAGCAGAATAAGAAGAAGGAAGAAGAGAGGCTTGCTGAGGTTCTGGAAAAACTCTCTGTCGATCAAGCAAGAGGCTGTGTTGTTGAGCTCTTGGCTGAAGCTTCCTTCTGTCTTTGCATTTTTCACTTCGTGGCTGTAAGTTCATTTGCTCAATCCTTTAGGCACTGAACTCTGTAAGTCATTGTGCTTTATTTTACAAATCTATTCTGTGACTTTTGTGGAGAGGTTACTCCACCGAGAAGGAGAAATACTTAGCCGGAATTTGTCCGGGGTGTGATCTACCGAAAGATCAAGGGATCGTCCACCTTACGGACACGCCGAGGAGTAGGGGCAAGTTATCCCCGAACCTCGTATATACTTGTGTAAGCTGTGGGTTGGTTTTCTTTCCTTGCATCAGTTTTTGTTTTGTTTATTTCCGCTGTGCTAACAAAGTTTTGTGAGGAAATTGATTGACTTTCTAGTGGAGGCTATTCACACCCCCCTTTACTTCTCATGGAGAATTAATGGTGGCCGAATCTAGCTTGGAGAAGAAGGAGTTTGGTGATTCTCGTCTCAGAAGATCGTTGCCCACATAACGTCCGAGATAAGAAGAGGAATACGGTAGAAGATCAAGAGGTTATTTTGCTTACAAAGAAATGTATAACTAGTAATTATTTTTCGCATCATACTAGTTTCCTTTGTATAGTTATTTATGGAAATACCAAACACAAGAGGCATATGATTCTAGAGTTTTCGAAATAGTTTTTTCGAGTTTGTGTTTTCTTCTTTTTTGAATTTGTGATTCGATTCTTCTTTTTGGTTAACCTATAGTTATTTAAGGAAATAAATATTAGTTTTCCTTAAAAGGCTTTGCCTATGCGGTGGTAGTTGCTCCCATATCCAAGAAGGCCATGTGCCTCGCCATGCAGTCCTGGAAGTCAATTTTGGAAATTAATATTTATGGAATTAATAACTTAGGTAGATTTGAATCAATAGTGTTAAGTTCCGCTTGCGATTCAAATCTAAACCATTAAGAACAGATAAGTTAAATTTGGAATCAATGATGTTAAGTTCCGTCTGTGATTCCTAATTTAACTTCTAAAGAACACAATAGGTTATTTAAGGAAAGGTTCAACACTTGTACAAAAAAAATTTTGTACAGTGGAACCGGTACGATTTTCTTAGGACTAACCAACATCATCTTGGGGTTGGGACTTCGTCCCTCTCCTTGGGGAAGGGTTCTCCCCTTAGGGGGAAACACTAGAGCTTCATTCTCCTCCATCCCTTGGCGATCCATTCATCTTCGGAGCAAGGAGGCATCCCCAAGACATCGGAATCATCGGCAAGCATCTCTTCTTCCCCTTCTTCTCAAATCTAGAGTTGTAAGTATGTTTTTCTTTATGTTTTGGGGTTGTTCTTCCTTAGCAATGGAGTAGATCTCTAGATCTAGGATATAGGCAGTATTTTTGATGTGATGGTAACGTAAAACTATGTAGATTTGTCATGTTTTCTATTCAATGACTTGTTGATGCCTTGTTTATGTTTGATATAATGTGTGTGTGAATATTGTCTATATTTTTTGCATGTTTTATCAAATGTTGTGTAGAATTGTTAATCCCGTAGGGGGGATACCCTAGATCGATTATCCGAGGGATATACATGACAGACATGCCCGTATAAGGATGATTTAGGATATCACCTTGAAAGGAGAAGCAAATCTCCACAAGGAAGTAGAGGATCGGGCATAATCACTATTTCTATTACTATATTATTGTATGTTAGTGTGTTTCTGTGCCCGTGCGACCGCCGCCTCTGCGCGGTCGCCGCCTCTGCGCGGTCGCCGCCTCTGCGCGGTCGCCGCCTCTGCGCGGTCGCCGCCTCTGTACGGTCGCCGCCTCCGCGCGATCGCCGCCTCCGCGCGATCGCCGCCTCCGCGCGATCGCCGCCTCCGCGCGATCGCCGCCTCCGCGCGATCGCCGCCTCCGCGTGACCTCCGCGTCCTCGCGACGGTCGAGTCCTCACGACCGTTGATCCCGTGCGATTGTCGCGTCTGCTTGCAACGTTGTCGTTCGCCGGAAACTGCTCCTCTTTCCTGTTCACACACCCGCAAGTCCTCAATGGGTATCGTCGCACTGCCTAGCCACGAACCCCATCGTCGGCACCGTGTTTCTACGCCGCCACCCCCACTGCCCGGTCACTCCTCAGCGTCTCACCAACACCAAGCGCACAACGGCGTTGTTCTGCCGTGAGGACGATGGCAACGCCCAACGCCCCCATGCCCCAATACCAACGTCAGCAGTAGCCGACTCTCACCCAGACCAAGTAGTTGCAACCATGTTCCAGACCCTCCACGTAACTCCTTGTGTTGCCGTCGGAGCGTTGCCGCGCCACATCGCCTTTGTCGAGCTTGAAACACTGGTTGCGACTAGCCATCACCGCACTACTCCCTCCATGTCTTGGACAACATATCGCCATCGCTGACTTCCCGTAGAATGCAGGTAGTTATGCTATCGGAGAAGAAGCGAAACGAAAGGTAACAACGATGAGTAATTAAGGCAAGGATGTGATTAATGCAATTATACATTTAATTAAAATTTGTGGATCATCTAACGGATTAAGGAATTATCAAAACAGTGGTTTTAACTAAAATTCAAATTTATGCTTTTGATTTAATTAGATTAATTAAATATTTATGCAAGGTTAATTGAAGGTTTGGTTTAAATGAAGTATTTATAATTTAGTTATGAGTTATGTACTTATAGGATGAACAAATAGAATTGATTAGAAGGATTAAACGGTTGATTAGGTGAGATTAATAGATTAATTAATTAATGGATTGCTTAATTAATTAGTAAATAGGTTGATTAATGGATTAATATATGGTATACCTTACATGTAGATTCGAGCTAGAGACATGTTCGTTGACTTGAGGACATCAAAGTATATTCTACGTTGAAAGGCGGGTACTTCTTACTTTGATTCTTTAGTTCTTTGAACTTAGTGCATGAGCTATTTTGGATAAGGACTGCTTTACCTTAACTTCACTCATAATTTTTCCTATGTTTGATACTTCCACTCAAAACCTTCGAGATATTTGTTTTTATATGCATACAGTCTCTTGTTGCTATCAATGACATTAAGCAGATACACTATGTGAAAATCGACAATAGACTTCAGATATTATCCGAAGTAATAGATAGTTAATTATCGAAGTAGACGCACGTGAAGTAAAAGGGTCAATTTTTTACTTCACCACATGTTTACCGAAGTCTATCACCGGTCTAAAATCGGTTCAAAATCGAACTGTTTTCAAAGTAAAAAAGCTCTATTACTTCATCGAGACTAGTAAAAATACCGAAATAGTTGATGATATATTACTGCATAGGTTCCGTTGTTTGACGAAGTAAAATATGTATACAACTTCACATTTTTTTGATTTTGGTGTAGTAAATGTTTAATTTTACTTCTGTATAATTTGACTTGGTCGAAGTATATATTTATTATTGTATTACTTCATCGCAGTATAGAAGTAATAGAGTATATTTACTACAACAAAAAAATTTAATATAGCGAAGTAATTTATACAACCCACTTCATAAATTTGATCAGTAGTGAAGTAAATAATTTCTTTAACTACACCACTATTTAAATTTAGCGAAGTCTTTTTTATTGTATTACTTCATCATATATTTATAGTGTCAAATTAATTGATCAACAAAAAATGACTCAATATTTTATAAAGAAAATATTTCATAAAGAAGAAATTCACCTTCCTATCCAATTGTGGATCTTCATCCAAGACTATCTCTTTCATGTACCGCATCACACAATATCCACATTCAATACCACCATTTTATTTAGGATTACCCTAATGAAATTAAAAATGTCATGCAAGAAGTCACAATCCAAATAATAAAAATTATTAATTGTTGTCTAAATACATAGTCACAATACATACTGTCAATTGTTTAAAACCTGGTCCTTTTGAAATACCCCTTGATGCATTGTATATCTTGACCCCACTACATTGTAAACAATAGAAAATTATTTTTACAACCTATAATGAATTGAATGCATTCAAAATCAGTATAATCTACAACTTACTTGGTCACAATAGTTTGCCAAGCATAGTCTCAGTTCCTGTTACTCAAAGAGTCCAATAAATATATCATATTCTTATCTTCATTAATTATAGTTAAGATCCAATGATACATGTACAAATGAAAATATAACATTGACTAGCATGTAGTAGGAATTGATAAATAATTAAAATCTTACCCAGTGTTATATGGGATGAAGCAGATGCTATCTCTGTTCGATGCTTTCAACTGAGCCGCAATATGTTGTGACAATTTACTACCTTCTTCACCCACACCGCATGTAGGTATGTGATCAGGATCCACAAATGACACATACTGAGCTCTTTTTTCTTTCTTCAAATATTTGTAAAGGTAACTGCAAGGTAATTGCAAGGTAATGACAAAGTAATAAAAAAAATATAAATATACCCCATGTAAACCAAAGCAAAATCATGTGAACTAATATTGTGAACAAAGCAAACCATATGACCAAATATTGTATTTAACACGTAACATACCCCATGTAAATCAAAATTTGTCTGGCACCTATCTCTTTCATCTCCATAAAGCATAAGATATCTTCTCTTAGCAACCATACACTTTTAGGATGTCCAAACATAGCCTCATCAAATTCTATGTGTATACTCTCATCTTCATGCATTAATCTGATAACATACGAGTAGATATACTTGCATGCCATCGACAATGTTTTTTCAATTTCCTTGTACTTGTCCTGATGACCATGAACATCCGAAGGAGAAAATAATTGATGTTGTGCATTTTTCTACAATATTGTAAAACATTCTTATGAGTATTCAAATGATTGAGATTTTTTTCAAATACCAACTTTTCAGAAAAATTGAAAATACCTTCTTCGTTGGTAAAATTACCAACTCTTTAGGCCAAGCAACAATTGTTCCAACAGCATCATTGACGAGTGTTGGTCCAGACCGAATTGGAATTGGAAGCTCTGCTCCTTCATCTAACACAACATCAATAGATACCTTGAAATTTCCTTCCCTAAGTGGAACATGATGAATCAGTATATTTGGGCCTCCTTCTGATAGTATTGTACCGTATGCCACCACATTTTTACGTTGCTTCACAGCCAAGTTACATTTTTTTCCCTTTAAGAACAATAAGAAATTGTATATAAATATTTGAATTAATTTGAAAGAAAAATCAATTTGACATAAAATTGAGAATTATAGAACCTCCAAGTTTGAAGTGCCACACTCATAAACCTCCACATCATCTCTCTATTTTGGGTCGTTCATGTTTGAGGACTTGTTTGATATCACAACCTCACAAGTTTGATTATCAATGATCTGAGCAAGTTGAACCTTCAATTTCTCTACTTCAGCCTTCAAGCTCTTATTCTCCTCCGATTGTTCTTTGAAGTTATCGATCGAATCTTTTGGGACTGTTTCCCTATTCTTTCTTGCAGTTTAAAGTAGAGTTGGGGTTTTACACATCCTCCCATACCTCTAACCCATCCATAGTGTTCTCGATTTCCTAAGGCAATGGTTAACACATCATTCATCCCAGAAGATTTGAACTCTCCTTTGACTTTCTTTTCCAACAAGTCATCCTACAATATGGGATGTAACAAATCAATCCAAAAATTCTAAAATTATTTAGCAAGGTAATATGAAAATTAGATAAAAAAAATATTTACAATTTTTTCAGCAACTTCTGCTATCTCCATATTTGTTATGTTGCCAAATTTGTCCTCGCAGGCTTTACGCCAAAGTATCGATCTATCAACTTCCTCATTTTCAGCAATTAATTTTTTCTCTCTCTATAAATCCAAAAAAATGATTAGTTACATAATATTAAATACTTGCTTGAAAATGACAAATACAATGCTCTGAAGCTTATCAATTCAGCCTCTAAGCTGATGTAACCCTTACGAGACAATCTGTGATGATATTTATAATGCATCGTTCGATCTTTTTGCTTTTTATGAATAACCTACATAGAAGATACATTTATAAATACATGTATTCATATATATGCATTGGCTCTGTTGAATTAACACAACACTCATATTAAAACATAACATATGCCGTTGAAAACAAACATTCAGGTGTAAGCATTATTACAACTAATTTAATTATTCAGGTGTAAGCAATTGCCGTTGAAAACAAACATTAATACAAACATATATTAATATAAACTAATTTAATTATTCAGGTAAGCTAGCGATGGGAATAAGAAAGGCGTTTCACTAAGGAGAAATTATGCCCAATGAAAAAGACGTGTCCAGTTAAATCAGAAGCAATAGCTACCTGAAGAAGAAGCTATAGCTTCTGCCCTCTAAAGAGGAATTTCAATTCAGTAATTTGGCTCAAATCACGTAATCTTGGGAATTCAAGCATCATTAGTGTGTCCTATATGGCTTAACACGAAATAATTACTTATAATGCAAATATAAGATTATAGCTTGGAGTTAAGAAGTGGGGAGTTCAGTGGGAGTTTGAAATTGAAATACAACTCTTATTATATTAAATAGTTATTAAATTGAGTATCACACTATTACGTGCTGCAATCCTATTTAAGCAAACAAACTTTAAATGTCCAAGCAAACAAACTTTAAAATGTCTAAGCAAACAAACTATAAAGACTTAACACCATTACGTGTTGCAATCCTTAACTATAAAGACTTATAATCAAACAAATTATATTCCAAAGAATTGCAAATGCAAAGAATTATTTAAATGTAAACAAACAACACCCTACAATTCTGTTAGTTATACAACAAGTTATATAAGGAAGATTTTTCTATGAAATATTTCAAAGATTTCCAGCTAACACCATATGAGTATGTACCTCCCATGATGGATGAAGTCTCTCATCTACAAACGCTTTTCAAACTGCTTTTGGAATCTGATATTGACTCGGTGAAGAACTCAATTTTTCATGATTATCTTTATTTGGCCAAACAAATCTGTTAGTGAGTTTGTTTTTGAAATCTCGCCATTTTTGAGATGCAGAATTCATCACAGCAACCTCACTTTGTGGTACTAATTCGAACACATTCTGCAACACAATATATTAGTTGGTACTATTAATAAAGAAGTTGAACACGAATAAGAAAAAAAATCAACATACGAGCTAGATAATTATACAACTAATGTGACAAGAATGAATTAAAGAAGACAATGACAACATAGAATTGGAAAGCTAACTTCATTTGGGATTGTATTTATATATTAATCTTACCGAGATCTCTTCCCACACTTTTTGTTTTATATTTTCTGGAACAGTAGGCCAAGACTTTATGTTGATTGCCACCATTGTTCTAGCAACAGAGCCAATGTATGATTGCAATGCCTTTCCATTTGCATTGTATAATGGGTGCCCCATGTCATCATAATCAATCTTCACTTTTTTCCCCCATCTTGCAGCCGCAGTGAGTTTACACATTGATGTAGGACCTCGTTTGTTCTTCTGCACATCTACAGATTGTTCTTCTTTATCAATAACTCCATGTAACTCAGCATTGGCTACTCCATGTAGCTCAGTATCGACTACTCCATGCATCTCCTCAACTGCTACTCCTTATTTTTTACGAACCATCGAGTATTATCTGCATAAGAACATAAATGTAACCAATGTTAAAATTTATACAATAATAGTAATATAAACATGACATATATAATTACAATAAGACATATAAATAAATAACAACACAAGCGTAAACATGACATAGAATTGCATAACATAATTTTTTAAAGTGCATAAAGCATTCCTTCATGTTTAAAACATAAATATTAGATAAAAATGAAAAACATCATTGTTTCTTTTTTGTGACCCAGACACCCTCAATTTCTTATCTAAAATATCTTTCATGGGAAGGAATGCAATGAATATCAACATCATCAATTGATCGAGAACCTGAAATACTGCTCCAATCATCATCATCTCCCTCATACCATCTATTTGGAACTGGGAGCACAATTGACCACCCCTTTTTTAATGGGTCATCAATATAAAAGACTTGGTTGACTTGACTTGCAAGCACAAATTCATCATTCTTGTATCCTTGTTTGTTCAAATTGACTAAGGTGAAGCCACATTCATCGTTGTTGATTATTCCTTTGTCATTTGCAACCCACGCGCACTTGAAAAGAGGAACCTGAAATTGATGATAGTCTAATTCCCATATTTCTTCAATCACTCCATAGAAAGACACATCAGCTAGCAAGGGATTCTTATCTTTAGCACTACATACAAGCATGGTGTTGGCAACTAAAGAAATTCCATTGTTTTGGCAAACTCTGTCATCATCTCGTGCCTTTGTTTGGTATAAATGATCATTTATCACATAACTATTATACTTAAGGATATGCACACGTGGTCCATGGGCCAACCATGTTAATGTCGATGTTGTTCCACCATTGCAATTGTCAATTTCAGCAGCCACCTAACATATATTCAATTTGAATATGGTGATTAAAAATAGTAGATATAAGTTGTTTAGCGCAATTGATAGTAAAAATTTAATGAATCTAGTATCCACCTTTGCACGAAACCAATCAATAAACCTCTTGTTGTGAGCATCTTGTATCCACCTTTCATCTTTCTCTTTTTTGGGAAACATTGATTTCAAAAAGATTTTATGTTCACTATAGAAGTATTAATATATAAATTTGTGTGGGACATTATATAATCTCAATTACATATGCAGAATCATAAATAATACAATACACTTACATTATATAGGGAGATACTTCTTCCATATTTGCTAGCACAGTCAAATGTGCTTGTTGCAGATCAACTTGTTGCACTATAATTGGTGCGTTGCATGCTTGCAAGCCAGAAATATTTGCTTTCGAGTCTTGAATAGATTTAGGGACTCAAATTGGATCAACGCCATTGAGGTATTCTGAACAAAACTCAATTGCTTCTTCTGCTAAATATCTCTGAACAATGCAACTTTCAGGATGTTTTCGACTGCCTACATAACTCTTAAGCACCTTCATGCATCTTTCAAATGGATACATCCATCTGAAGTAAATTGATCCACATAATCAGACTTCTTGAACAAGATGGACAGTTAAGTGAAGCATGATATCGAAGAAAGATGGGGGAAAATATTACTCCAATAAGCAGAGTGTAACAACCAAGTCAGATTGCAGCTTATCTAACTTGGCTACATCTATAACTTTGCAATAAATATCTTTGAAGAAGAAGCATAATCTTATGATGGCATATCTAACATGTTTTAGCAGTGCATCACGTATGACTATTGGCAAGAAATGCTGCATTAAAACATGACAATCATGGGATTTCAAGCAAGTCAACTTCAACTAATCCATGCACACAATATTATTCATGTTCGAAGAGAAACCTTCTGGAACTTTTATATCCTTTAATGACTTGCACACTTGCAACTTTTCTTTTTTTGTGAATGAGCACGCAGCAAGAGGAAGATATGTTCTCTTCTCCCCAACTATGGGTGTTCATTCAGGCCTAATTCCCATCTCAACCATGTCCAACCTTGCTGCCACATTATCCTTGATTTTTCCTTTAACATTCATCAAAGTATTAATGAGGGATTCAAAGACATTTTTCTCGATGTGCATAACATCAAGACAATGCCTTACATGCAGGTGTTTCCAGTAAAGAATATTAAAAAAGATTGACTTCTTCTTCCAATATTTTCTGAAATTTGTTGTTCCTAAATCTTTTTCTTCTATATTGGCTTTCAACTTATTAGCCTTTGCATTCTTTTTTTTCCCACTCACACTTATCTTTTTTCCAAACTCACACTTTATGTCAGAAAGTTTGTTAAATAACTTAATCCCAGATAATGGTCTAGCTGCTTCTCCAAGTTCCTCCATGCCATTAAACTCCTTCACTTGACTACAATAGGGATGAAACCATGATAGGAATCTTCTATGGCCAGCAAATGACATTTTCTTCCCATTTTCCAAGTGTCTTGCATAAGTATCTTCTCCGCATACTGGACATGCATAATAACCATGTGTAGTACATCCACTAAGGTTGCCATAGGCAGGAAAGTCATTTATGGTCCATAATAAGACTGCTTTAAGAGTGAAGAACTGCCTTCGATAAGCATCATAGACTCCATCAACTCCTTCCCACAATTGTTGCAAATCTTCAACTAACACCTCCAGATAGACATCAATATCATTTCCAGGCTGCTTAGACCCTGAAATAAGCATAGTTAGCATAATGTATTTCCTCTTTATGCACATATTTGGAGGTAAATTATAGTTGACCAACATGATTGGCCAACAGCTGTACCGACTACTAAGATTACTATGAGGATTAATGACATTAGCTGCAAGTGCTAGACGAAGATTTCTTGGCTCACTTTCAAAGTCGGGTCGCATATGATCCACCAACTTCCACGATTGTGAATCAACTAGATGACGTAACTGATCAACAACTCTTGTAGAATCTGCATGTCATGTTAAATTTCTTGAGGTCTCTAAAGATTTAAACATGCGCTTAAATCTTGGTATGGGAGGGAAATATCAAACCACCTTAGCAGGAACACCTTTCTTCTCAACCTTGTTTTTGGTTAACTTCCACCGTGACAAGCCACATTTAGGGCAACTTACGCAGTTTTTATATTGCTTCCTATAAAGAATGCAATCATTGGCACAAGCATGAATCTTTTCATGAGTCAACGATAAACAACTCAACGTCTTTTTTACATCATACATTGAGGACGGTAGATTGTGATCATTTGGCAACATATCCTCAAAATCCAATAGTAGATCTGAAAATAGAGCATCACTCATTCCATGCCTGGCTTTGGTATTATACAGTTTCACAAGTGCACTCAATTTTGTGAAACGTTGACATCCCTTGTATAGTGGCTTCTCTGATTCCTCTAAAAATTTCATAAATTCTTCAGGGTTTTCTATATAATTATCATACGTTGCCTCACACATATGAGCGGTTTCAAAGTTGTCATAATCATTATTAATTGGCTCCTGGTTGACACTCC
This sequence comes from Zingiber officinale, assembly GCF_018446385.1. Classification (NCBI taxonomy): domain Eukaryota; kingdom Viridiplantae; phylum Streptophyta; class Magnoliopsida; order Zingiberales; family Zingiberaceae; genus Zingiber; species Zingiber officinale. Next base: position 160,829,586 of record NC_055987.1, read on the forward strand.
ATTTTGCTCTATCATCTTTGGCGAGCTCACCATGCCAAATCTAATTCACATAATTTTGACTAAAACCATGGAAATAAAGATGCTCTAAAATGGACTTCACCGATCCTTTTTTAAGATTGATACATTTGCAACAAGGACAATGAATATCATTGGGGTCAATATTGGAATTCTGTAAACAATCTCTAATGAACTGTTCCACACCCTCCTCATACTGTTTGGACCTTCTATCCAAGTATATCCAAGATTTATTCATTTAAATCAAGCAAAATCTACAAACAAATAGGTCAAAATCAAAAGATATTAAAGTGAATAAACAAAAGTTAAAAAATACATGTAGTTCAAAATGTAGAACTCATGGAACTTTAATTTGTAAATTCTAATGCAAGAATTAAGAAGAGACAGTTCAAAGAGGTAGGTGTGTGGTATAAAGAAAGCAAATCATTAACATTAACAAACTAACTTCTAATAGTATTGAGTTGTTTATAATATGGGTTGGTTAACAATAGAGTCAGTAGTTTCATAATTGCATTATAAATAACAATATAGATTTGGAAATATAATTTTAGCATAGCTTTTAGCACCAATAATAATGATCGTGATGAGCAATTTCGTGATACGTATAAAAAGATAAGGAATCTATGGTTTTGTGGTCTTAGGATCAAACACTTTATTGTAAATTCACTTTTATAAGACACTGGAAAATACAATCTTCCCCTCCCCTATTTTAAAGATCATATGTATGCAAACAAAGACGAATTGTAAAAGATGATAAAAATTGAAATAGAGATTTCTCCTTTGCAAATCATGGGACTTCAATTTGTAAAATCTAATTCCAAAAGCATTGGACAAGCCATCAAAAGAACAGTCAAAAGAATAAATTTATTAGTGTTAATGAAAAAGAAAAAGAATATGAGATGCAATAATCTTGGGATCACAAGATTTAACCATCAAGATAATTAAGACTATCTTTTAACTCCTTCCACTTCTAGAGAAATACATCACAATAGAATAACAAGTTTTCAATTTTTCTTTTTTTTGCACGAATACAGGGAAAAGTACAAGATCAGGAAGATTAACAAGTGGATCTCACCAACAAATTGCTAAGATCTTGAAGATTAACAAAAGAAGAGATTCAATCTAGAAGAAGAAAATAAATACAACACTAGTAAGAAGGAGGATCTTACAGTGGAATCGAGCGGCGAACACAACCCTAGGACTGTCGTGTCGCTGAAGAACACAACCCTAGCCTATCGGGTTAATGAAGAAGAAGGAAACCTAGTAGGTAGTGTTGATGAAGAAGGAAATCGTCGAACCTTGATGAAGAAGAGGAAATCGCCGCTTGAACCTGTTTGTCGTGTTGTTGCGAAGAAATAAGTCACGAGAAAATTAAAGAGGACGAACTGTGCAGAGAAAAATAAAGGGGTTTAGTACCGTGGAGATTAGTTGGGTTGTAAAAATTAACTGGTTTAACTCATGTTTCAATTGGTTCAAACTTACTACTTCATCACTTAAAATTATAAATTTTATTTTGACACTTATTACTTCATAGAATTACATATTATGAAGTAAATCCTCACTTAAAATTATAAGTGAAACCTGTTTTTTTTTTATTTATGAAGTCTAAAATTGTTTTTACTATGCCAATTTTATTACCGAAGTTTATTAGCATATATTATTTCGTAATTAACAATCGCCGAAGTAACTAGTGGCGAAGTCTATCATCAAAATTCACCTAGTGATACTAGAAACCAACCTTATATGTTTTGTTTGTTGTTTATTTATGTACCGAATTGAGCATGCTGGCTTCATGTAGCATACCTTATACCTAATTTTTACTTATGTTTATATGATGACTGCTGCATTGTACGCATCATGTCATTGCATGCATGCAGGCAACCACTTCTTCCTTGTGGGGGAGTGAGTCGTTGGGTCACGCCGCACACTCTACCACCCATGGGTAGTGGTAGCTGGAGGAGATGTCGCTTGTCCTGTCGTGCCGCACTCGGCCACTCATGGATAGTGGTAGCTGGAGTTGCGAGCAGCAGGGCCCCCTTCACTTGGTAGCTAGATAGCTACTTAACACCTGTCCATCCGGTCACTCGAGAGTAGTGGCGGATTTTGGGTGGTACAGTTGTCATCGATCCGGCCTCTAGATCATACAGGGGTCGTGGTGCAGAGAGGTGGGTGGGGTGGTCATCCGTGCATACGCTGTTATTATTACACCTACTGTTATTATGGCTTATTTATGCCGTTGTTATTAGCTTATGCTGTTGTTGCTAGTTTATACTACCGTTGTTTCTTATGCTGATATTCATATTTATGTTGAGATATACACTCGTTATAGGTGTGTAGACACTGGTTTATTTATTGGTAAAATGATACATCTTACATATTACCTTGTAGTTATAGCAGTACTGTAGCAGGTTTGTGCCACCCTGACCTTCTATTGTTAGCTTAGGATATGACTTCAGGTATGAACATTTATGTTAACATCATGGTAGTATCTGCTATTTCCTTTATGAGATTGTATACTCTTGGCTCACTTTCTAGTGGTATGTTATGTTCATGCACTATCTTTCCTTACCCGCTAAGTCTCTGTACTCACCACCTCGCAAATTGATTTTCTTTCGCCAGGTAGCAGTAGATGATTCATGGATGCTTGGAGAGATGTCGGCTGCCAGTCTGGGTCCTGCGTTATATCAGTTTCATTTCCGTTTTACTTATTTTTTTTGGTATACAGCGGTTTTAATATTGTATGAATTGGTCTGTGTTTGGAGTTTGATTCGTGGTGTTTTACTTTCGTGATCTTATGGTTGTGTAAGCTTAATTGGCTAGTAAACTTTAGTTGTGGATTGTGGGGGTTCTCTTTATTTTTTCCGCTGAGCTTATTTCTAGCCATGTGGGCTGTTATTTAACTGCGTGGTTGTGTTTATTTCATTTTTGTTCAGCCGGATAGGCTGAGTATATTAAACTGCGTGGTTATATTGTTTCTATTTTATTTATGTTCCAACCGTGTGGGTTGATGAATATACTATATGTTGTGTGTGTGTATGTATTACTTCAATTATCACTCGTACAGGGGAGATGCTGCCGGATTTTTATCTGGCAGAGACTCCTCTGGGGCGTGACACTCTCTCTTTTCTCTTTTATTCCTCTTACTCTCTTTTCTCACCAATCTTAGGTTTGTCTAGATAATTCGTTGTGCGAAGTTGACTAGTGCTTAATCAACAGTCCCTGTGGATATAATATTTTTTATTATTACTGACGACGTAATCGTACACTTGTGGAACGTTAACAGCATCCCCCCTGTATCGGTGACAATCTGAAACATTATTACAAAGCCCCCGGGGCCACACAAACCTCGACCAACATAACCGGAACAATAACAATAAAAATAACTAACAATCCACGCAGTTTATATTAACTCAACCTCTGGCTGACACAACCACACATTTTATTTAAATAAAACCTACTCCACTAATATGACGAAAAACTTAAACCCACAATAAAAATCCAACGCAGCGAAAAACAAAGGCAGTAGATCAAAACTCGATAAAAATCCATGAGTACAGTTATACATCACAAATATATAAAAATATAACAAGGGAACCACAAGTCCAAAGGTAGAAAACCATCGCGACTCAGGGTGGGGACTAGCAACTCGAACCTCCTGATAGCTTCAACCTGAAATGATAATCATCAACGGGGTGAGTCCAACACTCAGCGGATACCAAGCTGACATGTATAGTAAGAAATAACCAATAGTAACAATTATGTGTACAGTCTCCTGAAATAATAATGGAAAATGCAAACTGAAAGGAATGGGAGAAGTTGTACTCATCAGGACCTCCTATCAGGATAATAAAGTCGTCAGACCGAAAATATCATATCTCTTGTATGTATGTCAATCATATGCATCCACCAAATATACAGCAAACAAAGTGCATAAAAAACAAGCAATAAATGCAATCATGCATATGATGCAAATGACATGTCCTGGTCACCCCTGACTCCAGTCAGCCATCTCATATACGATGGTGAGACCGAATGGGTAGGGATGTGACAATTGTACACTCTGCCATCACTGCTCCTAATGAGTGACTGAGTGGACAGGATGCTGTCGGAGTACACATATCCTCCTACCCCAAATCATAAGTGGGGGAGCTCAATGCTCTTCCTGCTACCACGCTGCGTCACGCTACCCTGAGTGGACCAGCAGAGCACCGACAGAGCAACCTACTGCAACACACCCTGCCTAAATAAAAACCACTAACCCATAGTGATTGTGTATGTAGATCCATGTAGCTAGCGATGTGCTCAACAATAATGGAGCTGATAATCACGCAGCATGCAATCATGCGAGATGGTGCATGATACTAAGCATGAAAATCCTGACCATATCTATCTCCATAAAACATGTAACAAAAATAAATAGCTCAAATAAGAAGATCTAGATACACGTATCAGATATGGTAACTGTCTAGTCTGGTATATCATAAGGCATGATATGTCACTACCTCTATGAGCATAAATAATCAAGAGGGAAATGGATGCAAAACAAGTAATAAATAAGCATGCTAAAGAAATCAAGCAATGACATACCGATGCAGATATAACATAATTATTACTACTCATTAAAACCCACTATACATATCAAATGACAATATCTAAAAGATAAGTCAAGGTACCCGCCTCAAAAATGAAAATCGTATCCAACAATCTCCAACGTTGAGACGCCCGTTTCAAATCAAAGTCCTGCATCAATCATATGTATAACTTTTATTTAGCTAAAATCATACGAATTAAATAGATAAATAAAATCCCCTAATCGATATAATCACTAACCCGATCTATTGATTAATCCACTAATTATAATCCATAGGTCAACTAGGGTTAGATCTACTAACCCTAACCATCTCACTATTTAATTAGATTAAAATCTATACATAATCAACCTAACCTTAAATCAAATTAAGAACAATTCATTTCTAACCTTTCCTAGCTTCAATCCGAGTGTAGGCTATAACAAAGAAACCAAATTCTCTACACCTTACCTAAATTCACAGCCGGGAAGGTGCTGCCAGAAGAAGCTGTCGCTGCTGGATACACCTTTCTCTTCCTCTCTAATCGCCGGTGATGTTCACAACAAAATTGAACTAGAACAGAGCACGAAATTAAGAACCAAGCCCTCACCTCTCAACCACACCCCAGATCACCACTGCCTTGAGGAGAAGGCAAGGCACGACAGAGATCATCAAAAGGATGGAATTCGAGGAAGGGCTTAAGCTACTTACCTCTGTCGCCTACGCGCGTTTTCGGTTTCCAGTGATTCTAGGGCACGGGTGCGCTAGGAACAAGGCAACGACGAATGGGAGCTAGAGCAGAGAAGAGGCGGTCGACGCTAGGGCAGAGGGAAGGCGCTCGACACTAGTTGGCTAGCCCTTGTAGTGGTCGGAGGTGGAAGGGGGATCGGCTGCCGATGCTAGGGTAGGGAGAGTGCATCGGGAAGGAGAGGAGAGAAGAAGAGAAGGAAATCGAGAAGAAGATGTGTCGATTTCCCCTTGGCCCATGCTTTAATTGCAAGGAAGAAGAGGAAGAGGCGTGAGGCGGCGCCGTCGGGTGAAGATGAAGAGGATCAACGTCGGGTTGGGAAGGAGAGGAAGGGTTCGGTGGGGGGAAGAAGAAATAGGCACGGGAAAAATAAGAAAAAAAAGAAAAATAATAAATATTTAAGGAAATAAATAATTTCCTCGTTTAAATGGATAGCTTAAACAGGCTTTCCCGTGACCCAATAACTGATCCCCTTAAACTCATCATACGAGTTACGAAAAATTCTCAGAAAATTTATAAAAATTCCTGAAAATTCCCTTAAGGTTATATTTAGGTGTCGTATTTTACACATATGATATGAACATATAGAGTCTAAAATCCATGCATTTGTCAGTTGCTCCGAACTAGACATAACTGATAGCATATCTCCATCGCCGCTCTCTGAATTTTCTTCTTCAACTATGTTTGCAGGCTTTGCCGAACTACCTTTGTTCTTTGCAACATATTTTTTTTTTATCTCTGGACAATCTCTCTTGATATGACCTTTTCCTACACATTTGTAGCACGTGATCACCTTTTTCCTTCTCGATTTAGAACGAGTCTTGTTGTTGTTAATCGATCCATGTTGAGATTCACTCCTACCACGCTCTTGGTTGCTATTTACCACAAGTCCTTCTCCTTGAGAAACTTCATCGCTTGTTTTCTTCCTTTGGTGAAAACTTAGCAACGCACTTGCGATCTCATCCAATTTGAGAGTTTCCTTACTCCACATCAAAGTAGTAACCAAATTCTTGTATGTAGGAGATGAAGGTAGAGAATTCAATAACATCAGCGCCTTGCCCTTGTCTTTAATCTTCACATCAACCCGCTTCAAATCGCTCACAATCTGGTTGAATATGTTGATGTGCTGGCTCAGATCGGTTCCTTCTGTCATCTTCAGCCCGAATAATTTCTGTTTAAAATACAATTTGTTTGTTAATGACTTTGACATGTACCAGCTTCCAGCATTTGTCAAACTGCCACCGGTGACTCCTCGTCCATGACATAGTACATCACATCATCTATAAGACAAAGCATGATTGTTGCTACTGTCTTCGGCTGAAGTTCTTCCCAATCTGATCTCTCCATGCTTTCCGATTTCCTTTCTTTTAGCGCCTTCACCATGTCTTATTGCACAAACAAGTTCTTGACTCTTCTCTGTCATAATCCGAAGTTTTCGGTTCTGTCAAACTTCACCATATCAAACTTCGCAGAAGTCGTCCCTGACATATTGAAGAAATGCGCCAAAAACCTGTAGCTTTGATGTCAATTGTTATGCCCAAAAGATGTCCACATATTTTCACAATAGCATGATATTGTCCACTTTAGGCCTAGGCCCTCATGCCTTTTCTCTTGGGTTCTCCCCAAAAGGTCTCATGTCAATGGAGATATCCTACATCCTTTTAAACCCATGATCTTTATTAAATCTTTCCAATGTAGGACTTTTGATTGAACTCCAACAATCCTCTCCTCAAACGAAGGACCACAATTACTCTCATGATCTGGCCCTCCCCCCTCGTGAGCATTCAGTCGCCTTGACCTGTTCCGGGCCTCCTCGCAACCAGTTAGATCTGGTCAATCTTGGCCTACTTCGAGTCTATCCGTGAGCATCTGGTCACCCTGACCAACTTCAGGCCTCCCTGCGAGCATCTGGTCACCCTGACTTTTTTGTCTCCTCGTAAGTATCTGATCACCCTGACCTGCTCCAGGCCTCCCCGCAAGCATCTGGTGACTTTGACCTACTCCGGGCTCCCCGCGAACATCCAATCACCCTGACCTAATCTGAGCCTCCCCGCGAGCATTTAGTGACCCTGACTTACACCGGGCTTCCTCGCAAGCATCCGATCACTCTGACCTACTCCAGACCCACCCTCAACTTCGTTCAAGGTCGCCCCACATTGCATCGGGTCTGAACCATGACTCTGATACCAATTGTTGTGCAAAGAGAGGGCAACACCTCTCAACCTCTAAAGCGCAGAAGAAGAGGAAGAGATAAAAGAGATCGCACGGAGCAACAAGACAAAGACACACAAAAGGAGAGCAAACACGAGAAAGGAGAAGAAGAAGAGAAAGGAGAAGAAGAAGAGAAAGAAGAAGAGTTACTGTGGTTCATCGACGTGCCTAATCCACAAAAATGGCCGAAGGTTTATTAGAATTCTCTCTACATAAGAGAATCATATTACATGATTCTTGTGATTGTTGTTGTACAATAGGTTTACAATGATCCCTATAAATAATATATAAACCCTAAACCCGGTAAAATCATAATAGAATTTGTTATGACCTCTTGTCCTAAAAAAAGTAATCTTTCTCGATAAAGTCGGTTGATTAGGACAAAATCCTATCCTTTAGTCCTTTAGGAGCCGTACACGCACCTTTGGATGCATACGGTTCAAAATCAAAATGAAACGGAGAAAAAAGAATCAATGTGTCGATTCTTGTTCTATTTCTTTTTTCTTTAACTTAATAGGTTTTTCTTCAATTTTTCAAAAAACATGAGATGTGTTCTGGTTCGCAACAAAATTCTATTATGAAAAATCGTAACAAAATTCTGTTATATAAAATTGTAACATATTTTATTACGAAAAATCTTAACAGATTTTTCTTCTATAACATCATCACATTGATCTCAACCAAATATGAACTACCTATCAACACCCTCCAAGTCGGGTTGAAATGATAAAATTATTATCGTATAATTTTATAATCATATATTTAAGTCGTGAAAATAATCTCTTCTAATATATAAGATAAGACTCTAATATGATTGATCTTCTTTGGATTTTATATTGGCAAGAGTTTTTTATCCTTTTTTTATTGATATCATAGTGACAGGAGCTTTGTGAATTAGACTTCTTTGTTTTTGAGAAAAAAAAAACCTCTAACAACATGAGTCAGAATCAGTAAAGCATCCATGAGATGAACCAAAAGCAAAGTTTAGTTTGAAATTTATCCATGACATGCCAAAGAATTCCAGTCCAAAATCAAACTTGATGATGAATGGAGAGAAGACCTGTTCCTTCCCTGCTTGACATCAAAGTTGGAAAACTATCACTATCATTATTGAAAAATATGTATTTTTTTAATATATATCACAGAAAACCACTTGCATTAGCTTCTTTTTTTTCAATAAAAAAATAAAAATGAAAATGAACAGACAAACAAGTTGTAGTAATTCAGGTGGGTTGGGAGCATCACCATCTCCTTTTGCATCACTTCAGTCGAGTTATCCCATAGTTATAGTATTACGATAAAATATTTAAATTATTGTTTAGGTATTCATTGTTTGATCCTTAACTATTATGTATTTGTAGAATTTTTCTTTCAAACAGAGAGAGCAATCAAAGGATGCTGGACTTCTAAGATGACCACTGCATGTACTTTTCAATTTATCTTGATCGTCGGTCACCCTAAAAATGATCAACAAGATTAATTAGGATTATCATTACTGGATCAATTAAGTTTGGTTTATTCCCCTTCTCTGCCTTCTAAAATATTAAATATGAAACTTTAAGAGGTTATATTACGATAACACACCCCTCACGCAACAAATTTTTTTCCTATGATATTTGTTAACTCGTTAAAAATTATAAATTTATAATATATTTATCCAGGATATATCCCAAATTAAGCATTTTAAGCATCTATTTACGAATCTATCTGTTTAAGTTTGACATAAACTAACATACAAATCAATTTAATTTAAAACCCATATCTTATCATTTGGTATAGCATAAACTAATTTGTATAGCGAATTCATAAATTTTCCCATTGCACATCTTAAAATATTTATCTTTTTGTAATTTTAGATTCTATCTTTTTTATTAAAAAAATGGAAATAGATTATTTATTTTTTTTTGCAGAAATTTTTTTGAGAAAATAATTAAATAAGATGAGGTGGCCCAAATAGCTAGGAATCATTCCCTTCATTTTTCAATAAAAAAGTTTATCTAGAATACAATTTCTAAGGCTAAATAAACAAAGAACTAACTAGTTCCCATAACTAATTAAATTATATCTTATTAAAATCGCATCTTTTAAGCAAAAATATCAAATTAAATTTAACCAAATTGGCAATTACAGATAGTTTGACATGACACTGTTCTAGAAGTAGTGGACAGGTAGGTTTTATTTTATTTTTTTGAAAATAAAAATAATTAAAAAGTAAATGAGAAATTGGGTAGGAAGGTTCAAGTCTTGTTCAGGCTTTAGAGTCTTCATTTCACCAAACCTTATCCTTTCTTTTTCAAGTGGGGTAGATATTAGATATAGCAGACACCAAAAAGGATATATGATATCATCCCACCATAGCAATCCATCAATGGTTCAAACTAATCATCTTAAAGTGTATTTTGTTAAACCTAATTGCATCTTTGATTCATAGGTGATGACGCAGGCGGTGACATATCTATTAATCAAAGGTAGGAATCAATTAATAATTAATTAAAAGAATAACTAATGCGAGTGAAGCATATGATGATCGAGGTTGTCCACTTCTAAATACGAATTAAGGATATCTCTCTTTTGGACCCATTATATATATATATATATATATATATATATATATATATATATATATATATATATATAATCTAATTATTAAGTGTTATATCATAATATTCTCACTTCTCCCTTGAATTCCCTTGTTTGGCGCATGAAATGGCGGATGTAGAAGGGTGCAACCTTCTGAGTCCTTGAAATCAACACAAACACTTAACTAGCTCGTAAACAAAAACAATGTACAATTAGGGTAACAAATTATTCCACACATTAGTAAAAGGCGATTGCGGATTTGTGTTTGCTCCCAGAGCCCCGCCAACTCGTCAGGGCCAATATAGAGATGGTAAATTACGAATAATTATTAGCCCTTAAAATAATGATCATTCTACACGGAGATATTGAATGTTGCACTACTCAAATTACTTTTTGCATCTATATATATACATATCTCCTACCTTTAGCAAAGATTAAACAATGCATCTTCTTCCTTGCACTCTTTTGGTGCTCATTAATTCACTTTCCTATAAAAAAACAACTCCTGCAATATGAGGGGGGAAATTGAGTTGTTTGACTTGATGTATGGTCTATAAATGAATAAACTCGAAAGGGAAGAGAGAGAGAGAGAGAGAGAGAGAGAGAGAGATAAGGAGAAGAAGGATGAGTAATGAAATAGATGGGCAATGTTATTAATTATATTTCATTGGAACAAGAAATTACAGCACTCACAAAAGAATAACTAAAACTCCAACATTATCCCAAAAAAAAAGAGGAGAAATTTATATCTACAAAGTGAGAGTATATGCATCACACAAGTATATATAGTAGTCATGTAGAATCAACACAACCAAATCCTAAGTTCAACTGTAGAATCCATAGGTCGTCCAGTCGTCGAATTCACAGCGCGACAAGACGGAGGAGATCTCGGTGGTGTTATGATCGGTGCTGAGGCCGGTATCCTGCGAAGGGCAGCCCAAGGATTGGTTTGAGCACTGCTCCACCTTGCAGTCCTTCCTAATGATGGCACTGGACGCAGCTGCTGCAGCTTCCTGATCATTGTAATTGTTCCCGGCAGCCAAAGCTCTGAGCATTGCCTCATCATCGTGGTGCAAGAAGCTCAACTGATCATGAGCAGAATTAACTGAGAGCTGCTGGCTCTGATCGAAACCTTTGGAATCAAACAGCAGTGCTGCTTGATCTTGCTCAAGGAAGCTTGAGCTGGGCATGTTGATCATGCTCGAGTAGTCAGGATAATTGGGAAGATCCAGTAGGGGAGGCAAGGAGATAGACTCCAGAATCCCATCTGGGGTAGGGCCTTTCTTAGGTGCCCCTAATTTCTTGTGGAACACCTTGCACACAACCCACTCATCCTGCAAATTAAATTAATAATCACAACGCAATTCCATACTGAAATCTTCAATTTGATCAGTTCTATAGCGTAGAATAACGATATATGCATGTTGTACCTGTCCAGATTTGGGGAGACTACTGGGGAGGAAATTTTTGCCTCCTTCGAGCCTGAACTCATGCATGACCCAATTGGTCTTCTCGCCCTTGGGGGCTCTTCCTTTGTAGAAGACAAGGGTCTTCTTCATGCCGACGAGCACTCCCTTGCCTCTGTAAATTTCCTTATCTTTTCCTGTGGCTTTCCAGTAACCAGCTTTGGTGGCCCTGTTGGTCCTCATCCCCGTGGGGTACTTCCTATCCCTGAGGCAGTAGAAGTACATCTCCTTCTCCCCTGCCTTCGCCTTGCCTGCATGCTTTATCGATCAACTAAACTAAAAACAAAATTGATCATGGAGCTAGCTAGGGATGAAGAAACTTACTCGGAAGCTCCCAAGGCTCAAACTTGTTGAGGTCCGCCTCTCCTATGGCTCTCGCAGAGAAAGCGTGGTCGAGGATCTTCGGCGTGAGGTAGTGGGTGGCGATCTCTTCGTCTGTGGGGTGGAATCTGAACCCCGGGGGCAAGTCCATGCACTCATCCGCCATTGTTGCACCTCGAGAACAAGCAATTAATTACAAGGTTAACGAGATCGCTCGCTACGTACCCTATGCTATGAATCTAGCTATGAAATGAAATGGTGGAGGATTATTAAGAAGAGAAGAGAAGAGAGGGAAGAGGAAGACTTATATAGAATTAGGAACACAGTGACATATAGATAAATATATCCTTGTTGCCGAAGCCACTTGCAAGAGAAGCCTCCGTGTAAAGCGTGTCCCACAACTAGCTAGCTAGCCATTTCTTTTTCACACCATTTTTATTGAAAACACTGTGTTTGGCTTGTCCTCGACTCTTCATTTTCATCTTCCAAATTAATTAAATTAATGTAATTGCTATCCTTGACTGCATTTCAAGAATAATATCCACTGCTAGTTGCCATGGAGGTGGCCTGGTCGGTCATCTAGGAAACCTAGTGTAGACCAACACATATCTTGTGAAGGTAATATCGATCGAGAAGTACTAACTGGTTACATGCAGCTGAACCTAATTGATGGTGAAGTTCCTTGCTTTTGGTAGGAAGCATAAAAGTTCTTGATTCAGCATTCATGGCTTAGAAAGATTGAAAGTGATGAAAAAAAAGAAGAAAGGAAAAGGTATAGAAAAGAGATGGGAAGGTACAGATGGGTGGGCCCATTTGCTGATGCAGAGGATATTGTAGGGTTGATATCAGCCTTTATTATTATTTTGTTTTTTTTTTAAAAAAAATAGATATGATCAAATAAAAGCACTTAGAATTAACTTTTTTATGGTCAACAACAAGCCACATGCCTACATAAATCCGTTTTCATATCAATCCATTAATTAGCTATTGAAGAGAGGAAGAAGCCAGTGGTTTTAACTTAAAAGGCAATCGGAACAAGTCCGGCTTCGACGTGTGGGACCACCCACCAATTTTAATTAATTGATTAAATTAACTCAATTATTTAATTAGGTTAAGGAGTTGGTATTTACCAAAAAATTAATGTTTCCTTTTACCGCGAATGGGAAATCATATGTAAGGGTGATTTTTGTAAATATCAACTATGAAGGTTGCTTTTTGATAAAATACTCTCGTATTAATTAATTAATTCATGAATTGTCAGGCGGTGATGAGGAGGATTGAGAACACTATCCGTTGCTAATGTTGACTTCCTTTCCCGGTTCGATCCGATCCGGATAGTCGGCCTTCAACCACCGACCACGATTTTTTTTTTATTTCTTTCTTTTTTCGATTATATGTCTTAAATCGTTTGAATTTTCCTCACTTCGAAGAACAAATATTACTGCAAGTTGTGAATAGAATCAAATGATTAATTGACTAATTGCGAAGAAGGATCTATCGCTTTGCTCTTAACACGAATAAATGTCGGCGCGACAGTTGCCATGGCGGCGGCGCCAGGATGCCCGGAAGGCCGTCGTCGTCCTTGCTGGCGATGATTAGTGCGCACATGGAAGTGAGAGGCCAATTAGTCCACTAATCAACCAATTAATTGATTAATCAAGAGACTCAGGTAATTAATTAGGAGTAGGATTAGAGTTTTTTTATAAAAAAAATTGAAGAAAAGGAGGGATCAGGGAACGACACGTCGCGGCCGTGAGCTGCGGGATTAATTGACAGCTAAAGGCTTGAAGGCCAAGTCCTGAGGCATGTGTTTCGGGATATTCAAGTGTAACTCATTGTTTATTTATTCTATTTTAAAGAAAATTATTTTACATTTTTTTTCTAGCTATGAGTCTCTAATGATTGGCATATCTATATAAATATTAATCTCATAGGAATATTTCATATGAAATTTATTATGATTTTTTTTGCTCTCTAGAGTACTACTATAAATTCATAAATCCTTTTCGCACTGTATCAATAAAAAAAATGCCAATCTTTCCTTCATCGACTAACTAAAAAAATTAAGAAGCTGTAACTGTTAATATATAGTTGGTGCCTCCACCAACCATGCACGCATGCGTCCTTTGAATATGAACATGATGGTGAATATAATTGATGCCTCCATTAATTAGATTAGGCTGCAGCATGCAGAGTAAGTAGTTGTTAGGTCGAATTAGATCGGTAACCACTGCACTTCGTTCGATGTATCGGCGATTTTATTTGGTTAATTACGGCTCCGTAAATTAAGACGATAAAGTTGGTCATACAACTTTTAAGGCATGCATGATCCATGCAGGGAATGATATGAGGAAGAGAAACTAGAGCAAAACAGCCCTCGGAAACGACGCCAACTTCTGCAGGATAAACACGTGCTCAGTTGATCCAGCATGGACAGGATAAGGATACGATAATTGTGTTACCAATTGAATGTTTTATCTTTTATGTATTTGAACATTCTTTTTCCTCCAAATAATACATGCAATAAAAAAAAATGCTCAATTTTTAGACCGCCATGAATAGTTTTTCATTCAGGGCTGATTTAATATTTTTCATTCATGGCTGATTTATTTTGATAATTATTAAAAAAAATTATTTAAATAAAAAATTTCATATCAATAAAAAATATCCAATGATCTTTTCCAAACCATATTATCCTGATATTTGGATTGAATCCTAATAATACTCTATTTAAACAAAGACCGTCATTATTTTTAATTTCTTCACGAACATTCGATCAGTTTTGATCTATTTTAAGTCTCCTCATAAGTATTCACACATCAGTCACTTTTTAACTTACTTTGAGCCTTTTCAGAAATATCCGATTATCTTGACCTATTTCACATCTTCTTGTGAACATCTAGTCACCTTGATCTATTCTGGATCCACCCTCAATTTCATTCAAAATCATCCTATATGACATTTGATCTAAATCATAATTGATATCATTTATTATACAAAAAATATTCACATATCTTTATAATAACATGATATTATCCATTTTCAATCTGAATTTTCATATCTCTGCTCTTGAATTTAAAAAAATAAATATATGATTGTTTTAAATTTTTTTACACGTGGATAGAAGATGTATACAGAATACTCGATATTATTATTAGGGATATAAATAAGTCGAACTTGAGCTCAAGCTATCATAAGTTGATAGCTTGAGCTCGGCTCAATTATCACCCTAGTTATTATCCTAATGATTTTTAACTACAGTGGCTAGCTCTGTCCCTAATGAAGGAGAAAATCAAATCAAAATATAAAAAGATCAAAGGAAAAACATATGTCTTGTCAAACGATATGTACGAACTATTAATAATTGATATTTGTTTTTGTTCGGCAACAGATTTACTATAAAACTTATAAATATAAAATAAACTGAAATTTAGATCCGCAGTAACAATGGGCCGGGCCTCGTTAATGGGTTACAATTGATCGGATTGATGTGAATAGCCCATTTTCCAAATGTCATGATTAATTAACACACTTAGAATATATATTTAATAAAGAATATAATAAATGGAAAATTATATTCATGGTTGATGAGTGTATAACTGTCCCTTTGTTTGCGTGATGACTTTAAGGACTTGAAAACAGGAGACGTTTCTTGGCATTAAGTAGAGAATCGTAGTAGCCCGTGAACTAAGTTTTGGGAAGGTTACAAGATGTGCTTGACTTGCTACTCCTTTTCTTGTGGGAAGATGCCTTTTGTTCTTTAGCTTTGTTGTGGAATTGTCCATGGCAACCGAAGGCACTGGCATGCGACATGCCAATAATTCAACTAGTCAAATAATATATTAAACTATTTATAGATCTGATTATCTGTTGACTCGGTTACACGAGCATGAACTGAAAGATGATATGAAAATGGACCAATGAGGATCAATTTGTGCTCGGTCTAGGTCGACCTACTTTAATAGCCGATCTACATGGCCCGTGACTTCCCATGAATGACCAGAAACGCAAAATATAAATTAAGAATGATAAATGCACCGATCATGTTTTTCTACGGCGCCTCAATTTGATAGATGTACGAGCATGCTGCATGTGCTATTTAATCGACACACGCGGACCAGTTTTACTGATTTGTCTACATCGCAAGGTTTCAAACCAATTATAAGTTAAGTTTTAGCCTTAAAAGCCTTTTAAAATTATGTTTGTTGGCATCTTTTTTTTGCCCTTTATGAAGCAACAATTATTCATAGGCGTATACACTTTATAAGTACAATCATGGGGAATTAATAATGTTTTTTTTCATAAAGATAAGTTTTTAGATAATAGTCACAGGTCGTCTGTAACCTACTGCCATTCTGCATGGAGGCCGCTGGCTCACGGCATGTGTTGCATGGCTGCTACTGCGCTCAATAGTTAGCAGTCTTGGAATATCTGCTGCCCTGCTCTATGCCTTTTGGAATATTATTTTATTTTATAGTTTTAAAATCCATTTCGTTTCGCCACTATCCTTCCATTTTATAATTTGTAAAACCTGTTTATTTTAAGATTTATAGTTTTGAAAAATAATTTCAGAGGCTAATAAAAATTCTTTACAAAACAATGAATAAAATCATCGTCATGCACACACACATCATTTTTCCTTCTTATTTCCATCCGCGTTTCGCCCCTATTTAGCCAAGAGATCGTCATCGGAAGAATAAATCCACCGTTCATGATCCATCTAAAACATTCACGCGGTCGACATCGGTGGAGCTACCTAGCTCACGGGCGGTCACCTCACTTCCACACAAACATCATCCCCTTGCCCCGCGCCTAACACTAATTTAACTCACTTGGATGGATCTCCACGAGAGTTTTTCGGAAATAAAACAAAACAAAAAAATATCCCCGCTTCAAGAAGAAAAAGAGAGCCCCGTAGTAAAAAGAGGAAGAGGAGGAGTCGAGGAGAAGGCGGTGGTGGAAGGCGGACATTAACGTCGGGAGAACGATGGGCGAGCCATCAAAATCCCATCTTTTGATAACTCTGTTCTGCGCTGTCTGCTTCCTTCGCTCCGCCTCCAATGGCGTGGCCGCCCAAACCCCGCTCTTCGCCTGCGACGTGACGTCGGACCCGACCCGGGCCACCTTCCAGTTCTGCAACACCTCGCTGGGGACGGCTGAGAGGGTCAAGGATTTGGTCAGCCGGCTGACGCTGCCGGAGAAAATCGGCAACTTGGTGAACAAGGCGACGGCGGTGGCGCGGCTGGGAATCCCGAGCTACGAGTGGTGGTCCGAGGCCTTGCACGGTGTGTCCTACGTCGGCCCCGGCACGCATTTCTCCTCCCTCGTCCCTGGCGCCACCAGCTTCCCCCAGGTCATCACCACCGCCGCCTCCTTCAACACTTCCCTCTTCCAAGCCATCGGAAAGGTGAGATTTTTATGCAATGCGACGGTGCTTAGCGTGGTTTAGATGCATCGATCTGAAAGTATCGATGTGTTTCAGGTGGTATCGACTGAGGCCAGGGCAATGCACAATGTAGGTCTCGCAGGGCTCACATTTTGGAGCCCGAACGTCAACATCTTTAGAGATCCAAGATGGGGAAGAGGGCAGGAGACCCCTGGGGAGGATCCTTTGCTGACCAGTAAATACGCCACTGGTTATGTCAAGGGCTTGCAGGAAGCTGATGACCCTGACAAGCTCAAGGTCGCCGCTTGCTGCAAGCATTACACTGCCTACGACGTCGATAACTGGAAAGGCATCCAACGCTACACTTTCAACGCAAAGGTGACTGCCAGAACTACAATCTCGAGTACAATGTGAAGCAGGTTTTGAACAATATCTCTGTTTATAGGTCACGAAGCAAGACATGGATGATACCTTCCAACCTCCATTCAAGAGCTGTGTGATCGATGGGAATGTGGCCAGTGTTATGTGCTCCTACAACCAAGTCAATGGAGTGCCTACTTGTGCTGATCCAGACCTCCTTGCTGGAACCATCAGAGGAGAATGGAACCTCAATGGGTCTCATCTAATTACTAATCCTCCTCTTAATTAATAATCTCTTCTTTAATCTTCTTTTGATGTTGAACTCAAAATTACAGATACATTGTCACAGATTGTGATTCAGTGAATGAGCTTTACTATCACCAGCACTACACCAAGACTCCAGAGGATGCAGCAGCCATCACAATCAAAGCAGGTTAAGATATTTCTTGGAGATTTGAAAATAACCACTTATATATGAACTTAGC
Organism: Zingiber officinale; assembly: GCF_018446385.1. Lineage (NCBI taxonomy): Eukaryota > Viridiplantae > Streptophyta > Magnoliopsida > Zingiberales > Zingiberaceae > Zingiber > Zingiber officinale. The sequence continues at coordinate 160,847,726 of NC_055987.1, forward strand.
TCTGCTAATTGATCTCTACAGGGCTTGATCTCAACTGTGGCTCGTTCTTGGGCAGCCACACCTTGGCCGCCATCCAGGGTGGGAAGCTGGCGGAGGAGGACGTTGACAGGGCCATCACCAACAACTTCGCCGTCTTAATGAGGCTTGGTTTCTTTGACGGCGATCCCCGAAAGCTTCCCTATGGCAGCCTCGGCCCTGGCGACGTGTGCACGGCCGCGAACCAGGAGCTCGCCCGCGAAGCCGCACGGCAGGGCATCGTCCTCCTCAAGAACGACCATGGGCACCTCCCTCTTGACGCCAAGGCCATTAAATCGTTGGCGGTGATCGGACCCAACGCCAATGCGACCTTCACCATGATCGGAAACTACGAGGGTAAAAGGATGCTCTGTTTTAAGCCCCGAAACAAAAGTTTGCTCTGTTGCTTCTAATAGTGTTAATATGTTTCAGGCACACCGTGCAAGTACACCAGTCCGCTCCAAGGTCTCGGAGCCATCGTCAAGACTGTCTACGCGCCGGGTTGCACCAACGTGGGCTGCTCCGGCAACTCCCTCCAGTTGGACGCCGCCGTAGCTGCCGCCTCAGCCGCGGACGCCACCGTCCTGGTTGTCGGAGCCGACCAGTCAATAGAGAGGGAGAGCTTCGACCGGTTGGACCTCCTCCTCCCCGGGCAGCAGACGGCGCTAATCACGGCGGTGGCCAAGGCGGCCAAGGGCCCGGTGGTCCTCGTAATCATGTCCGGTGGCCCGTTTGATATCACTTTTGCTAAGAGCAACGATAACATCCCCGCCATTCTGTGGGTGGGGTACCCCGGGGAAGCCGGCGGCGCGGCCATAGCCGACGTGCTCTTTGGATACTTCAATCCATGTAAAAAATAAATCCTCAGTTTTCTCTGTAGAACTCAAAGTTTCAAATTGATCGGTCAGGAAAAAAAATTGATATAAACGCTCTGCAGGTGGGCGGCTGCCGGTGACGTGGTACCCCGAGTCCTTCGCCGACGCCGTCGACATGACCGATATGCGGATGAGGCCTGACCCATCGGTCGGATACCCCGGACGAACCTATCGCTTCTACACCGGCGAGACCGTATACAACTTTGGCGACGGTCTCAGCTACACTGACTACACCCACCACCTCGTCACCGCCCCCAAGCTCGTCTCCATCCCACTCGACGACAATCATGCCTGCCGCTACCAGCGCTGCATATCCCTCCCTGTCTCCGAATCTGGCTGCTCCGGGCTCTCATTCGACGTTCGCCTGCGGGTGCGCAACGCCGGAGGCACCTCCGGCAGCCACACCGTGTTCCTTTTCTCGACGCCCCCGCGGGTGCACAACGCGCCGATGAAACATTTGCTGGGGTTCGAGAAGGTGTACCTGCAGCCTCGCGGGGCGGCGGAGGTGGTTTTTACGGTGAACGTCTGCCGGGACTTGAGCTTGGCGGACGAGGTTGGGGAGAGGAAGGTGGCATTGGGGGCACATGTTTTGCACGTGGGCAGCCTGAAGCACTCGCTGAGCTTGAAGATTTGAGGGGTTTACGTTGTGTAGTTTGATTGATTTGAGAATAAGTGATCCATGTGAGTATAATCCAGACATGTTATTTAGCTACGTATTTTTTCTTTCTTTACATTAGCAGTGATAAACTTTCCTAGCTTTAAGGGATAAAGTCTAGAATTAGTCTTCCTATTTTTGTGGATCTCATCTAGATCCTATTTTTGTGGATCTTATGGTTCGTGCTCATAGCATTTGTGATGCTATATAAAGGGTCGAGAGGCATGTAGTATCTTATCTCATTGTAAGGTTTCCTTTCATTAGTGAAGTTTCTATTTTGTCCTATTCTTCTTGTTTTGTTCTTGGGTGTTGTGTGCTATCGTATCCTATTCTAGGCCAACATTTGGTATCAGAGCCTTGTCAGTATAGAACACCCAAGAATCCACGATTCCACATAAAATGTCGAGCATCCCAGTAAAGGAGAACGGCGGAGTGTCATTTCCCTATCCGATGCTAAGTCCTCACAATTATACTGTGTGGGCAATAAAGACAGAGGCGATCCTTGATGCCCAGGGAGTCTGGGAGGCGGTGGAGCCAGCGGAAGGAGCCCAGGTGGATGCAAAGAAGGACAAAAAGGCACGTGCATACATCCTGCAGTGTGTCCCCGAAGACATCCTTCTCCAAATTGCAACAAAGAAGACAGCGAAAGATGTCTGGGACAGCCTGAAGACGAGATATCTTGGTAGTGATCGGGTGAAGAAGGCACGTGTACAAACATTGAAGAGCGAGTTTGACGCTCTCCGGATGAAAGAGACCGAGACGATTGATGAGTTTGCTGGCAAACTCAGCGCCCTAAGCAGCAAATTCTCCACCCTTGGAGCCACACTTGAAGATTCCTCGTTGGTAAAAAAATTGCTCGATTCTGTCCCTGATAAATTCTTCCCTATTGTTGCCGGCATTGAGCAGTTCTACGACCTTGAGTCTATACCATTTGAGGAGGCTATAGGGCGACTGAAGGCGTACGAAGAACGAACGCTACGACTATGCAGCAACACCAACGGCACTGAAGGTGAGCTCCTATTAACTCATGCCGAATGGCAAATGCGACAGAAGGGGAGCAACGTGGACACTTCGTCAGGAGGAAAGGGGCGTGGATCCAGCAACCCTAGTCGTGGCAAATGGCGCAGTCGTGGCCGTGGTACGCCGAGCCAAGATAGTGCAGGAGGCACTAGCGGCAACATCAGTGGCACTCGTGGCAAGAGACACATAAAATGCTTCAATTGTGAGAAAATGGGGCATTATGCGTCTGAATGCTACAGCAAGCGTCGTGGAGATGAGGCTCACCTCACTTGCGCCACGGATGAAGAGCCAGCACTAATGATGACCATGTTCCATGAAGAATCTCAGCGGCAGGATACCATTCTGCTCAGTGAAGAGAGGTTGCTACCGGAGGTGTACCGGGGCGTCAAGAAAGGTGAAGACAAAGACGTTTGGTACCTTGACAATGGTGCCAGCAACCACATGACTGGCCATCGTGAGAAGTTTCAAGAACTAGATGAAACCATCACTGGGAGGGTGAGGTTTGGCGATGGATCAACCATTGAGATCATGGGCAAGGGGACGGTTGTGTTCGAATGCAAGAACGGCGACCAGAAAGCTCTCCACGAGGTATACTACATTCCGAAACTTTGTAGTAATATCATAAGTCTTGGTCAATTGACAGAAGCTGAGAATGAAGTGCATATGAAAGGAGATACCATGAAGGTGATTGATAGGAACGGGAAGCTCTTGATGCTGATAAAGAGAACACAAAATCACTTGTACAAGATAACCTTGAAGATATTCAAGCAAGCGTGTCTCCTAGCAAGACAAGAAGACCCAACCTGGCTAGGACACATGCAAAGCCGCGAACCGGTAGTGCGCGGGGCACTGTCCATGTGCAAGTCTGCAAGAGGCAGACTTGGCATACATCCAAGTCGGGCATGCGCACAAGGCATGCTAAGCAGAGCGGCAGTGCAGGGCTGCCCAAGCCCAAGTCTTACAGGAGGAAGACTTGGCAAACCAACAAGTATGGCATGGGCGCAAGCTATACCAAGCAGAGGATTGGCAATGCGCTGGGCACGTTCCAAGCCCAAGTTTGCAGGAGGCAGACTTGGCAGCAAAGCGGGTGTGGCAGGTATGCAACATATGCCAAGCAGCAAAGGCGGACAGATGGACTTGTCCGTTGTGCGAGCAGATGGACTTGCTCGTGTTGCCGAAGGAGCAGACAGACGAGACTTGTTTGTGGCAACGAATGTGCGGGCAGACGGACTTGCCCGTGTCACAAAGAGAACGAACAGACGAGACTTGTTCGTGGTGCCGAAGAGATCGAGCCATGGGCCGAGCACTTGGTGTGCAAGCAGACTTTGGCGCAGAGCCAAAGAAACAGAGCCATGGATAACGCAGACAGATGGACTTGTTCGTGGTACGGACAAATGGACTGCCCGTGGTGCCAAAGATGGACATATTGTGGTTGAGTTCGTTAATACCGGAGAACAACGAGCCGATGTAATAACTAAAGCATTGTCAGAAGTGAAGCCGCCATGCGACAACTACTCGGCGTCCGTGACTTAGAACCATGTCAGGATTAGGAGGGGTAATGTGAGTATAATCCAGACATGTTATTTAGCTACGTATTTTTTCTTTCTTTACATTAGCAGTGATAAACTTTCCTAGCTTTAAGGGATAAAGTCTAGAATTAGTCTTCCTATTTTTGTGGATCTCATCTAGATCCTATTTTTGTGGATCTCATGGTTCGTGCTCATAGCATTTGTGATGCTATATAAAGGGTCGAGAGGCATGTAGTATCTTATCTCATTGTAAGGTTTCCTTTCATTAGTGAAGTTTCTATTTTGTCCTATTCTTCTTGTTTTGTTCTTGGGTGTTGTGTGCTATCGTATCCTATTCTAGGCCAACAATCCACGTGTGCGGTGAAGATTTGATTCCAATTATCTTCCAATTCCAAATTGTAATTTGAATTTATCTTCTATTGTGTCAAGGGGGGAAAACCAAGTGTTTATGGATTGCTGCATAAATTTCTTAGGCCACATGCATAATGATGCCGAGAATTGCTGGAATTATTACCCATCAAAAATAAAATCAATAAAAAAAAAAATTATTTTTTATTTTTGTCTTCGTGATTGACTTAACGGGTAGATGCATAATAATAATAATAATAATAATAATAATAATAATAATATAATTTACTCTTGTCAATAAAAAGAGATAAATTATTGATAATTATTAATTTTGAATAATTGAATAATACATAGAAAAAAAATAAGTACTAACTATTAGTCGATATTTGACCCCAGACTTTGTGATGACAACATCACTATACGTTAGCCAGCTATTCATCCCGAGGAGACAAGTGAGTGCATGGATAATGATTGTAGATGTGAGGTCAAATCTTGACTGAAAAATTTCATCACCCTTAGCTAGAACTCCGCTAGACAATCTTGGAAGAATCACGAGTGATTATCATCATTTACCGTAATAAATAAAATCTTATATTAACAACCAATAACACCTCTAAGAGGGGATGGGATGTGAACCCATGTGTAGGGAATTAGAGCACTAAACACGTAGAAAGCGCAGCGAAAAATAACTAGTTCTTTTCTAGAATATCCATGCGAAGGAAAACTATATACTAAGTTTTGTTAAAAGGAGGTATACCTTTGGTGCATGAACACGAACTCCCGACAGCTAGGATCTCAGCATGATCACGTGCCCATGCTTTTTTCGATATCTACACGAACAAGTCTTCCGTTTATCTCATGAACTCAAGAAGTGGAGAAAAATGTCAACTAAATATTGTGCTAGCAACCTCTTTGAAAGATTCGACCAAGAGTGGAAGAGGAGAGAAGAAGAGCAAGAACACATAAAAAAAAAATATGAAAATGAATTAAAAGCTCTTAATTGATATTAATATTTATCTTCATCCAATGCATGAGCAATTCAAAATTGACCACTTTTCATTCAATGCATGATTGATTCTAAATTGAACACTCTTCGGTTGGATCGAAAAGAATTTAGATATCTCCATAATGACATGATATTGTCCATTTTGGGCCTAAGCCTTCGTGGTTTTGCTCTTGGGCTCTATCCAAAAGGCTCATGCCAATGGAGTTATCTTTCCTCTTATAAACTCATGATCTTTACTATGTGTTTTCAATATGGGACTATGTTTAGAACCTTGCAACCCTAACATTCCCCCCTCCCCCCCTCAAACAAAGAATCATAGACTTCCCACGTCCGATCCTCAACCCACCAGGTCTTCCTACCTCTCGGTCCACCCGACCTACTAGGACTTCCTTGCTTAGTCGTAACTAGGACTTTTTGCCTGATGTCTGGTCATCTTGATCCGAACATAGGAGGCCCCACTTTTTTTGTTCAAGGTCAATATTGTACCCACATGGTTCAATCAGACCATAACTCTTGTGCGCAGTCGGCGGTTAAACCTTCTGGCAGTCCGAGTTCTGATACCAATTGTTGAATCGAAAAAAATTTAGATATCTCCACAATGACATGATATTGTCCACTTTGGACCTAAGTACTCATGGTTTTGCTCTTGGGCTCTATCCAAAAGACGTCATGCAAATGGAGATATCTTTCCTCTTATAAACTCATGATCTTTACCATGTGTTTTCAATATAAGACTATGTTTGCAATCTTGCAACCCTAACATCCTCTTCCTTCATGAATTTAAATTCATCAAATCACTCAATGAGTCTAACACATTAATCATCAATCTGAATTGACTCAATGAGTTTAATTCAAATTGGACTCAATCCAATAGTTAGATCCAATTGAGTCTAGCTAACTCAATGAGTCTAATTTAAATTAGACTCAATCTAATGATCCATCATATGAACTCATCTCCAAATCAACTTATAATTCTTTGTGTGTGACACAATAGGTTCTCGTAACGTTGGCAATGCCTCTAAAACTATTTTAGTTACATAAACAATGAGTGACATCTAGCAAGACATCATTGCTATCCAAGTGACGAGAATGTTGAGATCCAACTTAACATTTTTCGTGTTTATTATTTTGTATGACTATCCTTGATCTCCAAATAGACACACTTAATCAAATAAGCTCAATATCGTATATTGACTCATTTAAGTATGATCATGCATTCTTATGTCATACTAATCAAGGGGCTCACAGATATCACTTCTGTCATATGGAAGGGATAGATCTCATCTATATCACTCACATCCCTCCGCATAACTTATTACATACCCAGTGATTAACTTTATAGTCCACCTTATTACAGGTGACGTTTACCGATATCAAAATACACAACTCCTTATGTAGGGAACCGTAATGACTTCAAGTTTAAGGACTATTCATATCAATAGTCACATGAGAATGTTTATGACACTTATATAATGATCCATGAAGCATTCTCATGGCAGGTCATTCAGTACATATTCTCTAATATATATCCATGTGTCAACCTGATATCTCATATCCATGACTTGTGAGATTAAGTCATCTGTTGACATACATGCTAGTCTCAACGCATTAATATTGTTCTTGTATATTAATGTTTGATTAGGAATAGTTAAGAGTAGCATTCTATATATCTATTATATCCTACTATCAATTCAACCAGTTGATATGTTATAGACTAAAATCTACTATCCTAAAATATTATTTTACTTATTCATTCGGCACTGAATTGAAGTAATATAATAACCTACTTTGTCTTTTTATTAATTAATAAAATATGATACAAAATACCTTATCAATCATCTCACAATTGGTACTAGGATTATACTAACACCATAAGCTATATATATAGCTCATGGGGTCACATCTCATCCCCTGTTACACAGTGTTTAGGAGGAGGTATGGGAAGAGGAGGGAAGGGTCAACAAGGGGAGGGGAAATTTAAAACTTTGTTTTAGAGGAAGTGAGTTATAGAAAGAAAATGTAAGGAATAATAAGCTTCAACTTTCCTTACCCATGAAACAAAAGAATTTTTTGCGCCCCAATTTAGGGTGTAAGGAAGGATAAGGGGAATTAAAAAAAATTATGTTCCAATTTTATCTCTGTTTTATTATATTAATTCCAAAAAAAACTATTTTAGGTATTATTTACATCGCAACAAAAAACACTCGCACTGCCCTACTTGAACCACTCGATGCTCACATATCGTTGACGCCGACGTTGAATTTGACCCTAACGCTTACTTTGACGCCGACTTCGACACTAGCACCAATTTCAACGTCGACTTCGATTTCGATGCCGATTTTAACAAATAAGCTACAATTTCTTGAATGTGTAAGTCTTAACCAATAAATGTATACAAGATGCACTAGGTTCTTGAACGCGTAAGTCTTTAACAAAAGTGAAGGTAATTTTGTAACTTTATATATTTAACTTTCATTACTCTCATTTTCCTCCCAAACATGGTAACACATGTTATGTTAATGAACCTTCTCTCTCCCCCAAACAAGGAGAATATAAATATTTTACTTCCCCTTCCGTTAATGAACATTGGCTCACCCCATCCAAACAGAGGGTTATATATATATATATATAGAGAGAGAGAGAGAGAGAGAGAGAGAAATGTTCTCCTGCGGTGCATTTCTTGCGGTTTGGTGCGGTAGAAGTGATTTGGCATTCCACGTCAAAGCCAAAAAAAAATAAAAAAAAAGCGGCATCATCTCTCTTCTCGTCTTCTTCGCCGACCTCGCCAAACGGCCACTGCCGACCTTCCGTTGGACGCCCAGCCACTGTCAGCCAGATCGCGGCCGGATTCCGGCCAGATGGCTGCCGGAATCCGGCCGTTTCATGGCCAAATCTGCCGCGACGCTAGCAGACGCAACGCTGCCGATTCTGGCCACGATCCGGCCGGAATCCGGTCGCGATCCGACCGGAATCCGGTCGCGATCCGACCGGAATCCGGTCGCGACTCACGACCGGATTCCGGCCGGATCGCGACTGGATTCCGGCCGGATCGCAACTGGATTCCGGCGGGATCGCGACTGGATTCCGGCCGGATCGCGACTGGATTCCGGCCGGAACGCGGCCAGAATCGGTAGCGTTACGTCTGCTAGCGTCGCGGCGCAGGATTCCGGCCGGATCGCGGCCAGAATCGACAGCGTTGCGTCTGCTAGCGTCGCGGCGCAGACGGCCTGATTCCGGCAGCCATCTGGCCGGAATCCGGCTGCGATTCGGCCGGAATCCGGTTGTGATCCGGCCGAGGGGTGTTCCGCCAGCGTCAAACGCCGATCACCGGCAAACGCCGGGAGAAGCGGAGGTTCCCTGATCGGTCCAGAGACCGATAAGGAGGTTCCCTGATCGGACTGGTGACCGATCAGGAAGGCAAGTCCGCAGCGTGCATTTTTTTATTTTTTTTGGCTTTGACGTGGAATGCCAAATCACTTCTACCGCACCAAACCGCAAGAAATGCACCGCAGGAGAACATTTCTATATATATATATATATTCTCAAACCCTCACCATTACTTTGACCGGCTGATTCACCATCATTTGTTATCAAAAAACTAAAATTGATCACCGGCTGATTTACCACCATTATTTGGACCGTCCAATCAGACGTAGAACTCGCCAAGGAAATCAGTGGTCTAGTCAGTCGGACATGTAGTCTCTTTCAACTAGACTTGAGGGGGAGACTTGTGATGCAATGATAAAGGGAAGCCCACCTGTCACGAGTTAATTGACACGGTGTCGGTCAAAGTCACATCAGGGCTTATGGAAAGAGCCTCGGCCAAAGGTGGCTATCTGGTTATCCCGATCGATAAAGGAGTGGCCGAGTGGATCTCCCGGGCGGTCAGACAAATGAACATCATGGGCAAGTCGGATGAATGGACAACCCGTAGTTGGTTGTTTCGGCCGGTAGGAAAATGAGCCGCTCGGCCTGCCCGTCCAACAGGAAAGCAAGCCGCTCAGACCACCCGTCCGGTGCAAGAATGACGCTACACAGGAGGAGACGAGAAAACAAAAGAGAATACTCTGTCTATCATCATTGAATATGAAGAAGCTAAGACCAAAAAGAATACTCCATTTATCATTAATGCACAGAAGTCAAAACAAAGAACCTCTGACAATTAATATCATTAACTAAGGGCAGATGAACGATCACAAAGAAAGGTATAAAGGTACGTCAAATATGAGGAAAGGCAAGATTGGTCATTTCTTGATTACTCATTCTCTCTTCTTGATTTTGACTTGAGCGTCGGAGGGCCAACGCCAGGGACACCTGCCCTGGTTTGGTTTTATTTTGTAGGATTGAAGTCTTCATTCCGTCAATGGTCACCCTATCCCCGACTTTCCAGTTTCCTTCATTCGGACAGGATTATTGGTGAATCTATAGACTCACTCAATCATGATAATGTTCTTGAACAATTAAGATTTATTGCTGACCATACTGAGGATATCAATAGAGTTGCACTAGACAATACTCTTTCAAACCTCAAACTGATATCGTCTAATATTCAACAAGATATTATCAAATTTATTACCTATTTAACCACTAATTATATTCCTGAAGATTTTAGTGATGAATTATTTATTATATTAGTTAATGAGGCTCGTGATGCATATGTTAAAGAGCAAATGTCAGTTACTTTACGGTTTATAGATGAAAGGGAAAATATTGTTGAACACTCTTTCTAGCCATTGTACATGTAAACAACACTACTATCTCATCACTTAATATTACTATTGATTTTTTGTTGTGCCAACATAGGTTATCTAAATCTAATTTGCGAGGGCAAGGATACGATGGAGCTTTCAATATGAGAGAAGAATTCAATGACTTAAAAATCACATACGAATTTCTACTTTTTTTGATGTGGCTGTATAGTTGAATAATATTATTGGAGCATCATGTAAGCGAAGAGACATATTTTGTGAGAAATAATTTTAAAAAGTTATTGAAAAATTTTACAATGGTGATATTTTCACTGGACAAGGTATGAATCAAGAGAATACATTGAAAATAGTTGAGAGTACATTGTAGGATCGAATAAAGCATTAGAGGGAGGGGGTGAATAACACATTTCACTTTTTTATGATTTTCAAAAAGTGCGTAGTGGAATAAAAAAAGAGAAACAAGCACAAAGCTAACAACATTTTTTTTTTGCTTAGTTCACAGCCTGTGTTGCTAGTCCAAGGTTCACAATCGTTGATCGTTTTCGTTGAATAATCCACTAAAGATTCAACAAGTTTAAACAAATTCGAATATGCACAATAATAAAAGATATTGACAATAGTAGGAATTGAAGATTGATTGTTGTTGTCGGAGCAGTATTTTAGTGTCGTAACAAAGTTTCAAAGTAGCACAAGAGACTTTTGAGCTTAGAAGAATGATGTTCTAAGCTTCTAGTCGAAGGCTTGTTTTATAGGTTCCTCCACTAAGGCACCTATCTGATTCACCTTCATCACAAAGTTATCTAACTCCAGGCGCTTGGACCATTCCCAAGCGCTTGGACCGCTGAAGTGGCTATACAAGGATAAAGCTCTATCAAGTCACCTTTATCCCTTCTCGGGTTCTTGGAACCCTTCCAGATGCTTGGAAGCTGACGTGTTCTAGCCAACTAAAGTCTGCCACCTCACCTTTCGAACAATAACCATTCTAGGTGTTTGGAACCATTCTAGATAACTAGATTAGCTAATTTTCGAGTAGTTGGAACTATTCCAAGGGCTTGGATTAACTTATCTAGAAGCGTCTCCTGCATCACAAAGTTAGTACAATAGGTATAATAATAAAAATAAGTATAGAATATTTTGACAGTCTGGGGACTGTCCGTTCCTAACTTTTGAATTTCAAATGAAACCTTAGGTCGGATCAACACCTGTTATTCCTTTCAAGGGAACACATCCTCACATACTCTTCTCAGGAGAAGTTACATGACTTGCCAAACATACAACCCTCTAAACCTGTTTGGACTTTCTGCTCGACATCTGATCCTTTGACCCTAGGGTTCCCTCTCGATGTCTAGTTCTCCAAACCCATTGAACTTGTAGACGTATGATCTTTCAGATCTTAATAGTCACAACTGATTTGTTGAAAGCCTTGTAAAGAAAAGGTTAAGATATCGTAAATGTTATGATTTTTGTAAGATCAAGCAAACATCAACCGCAAACCATATGAGATGATGGTTGATATTTGTTATTTAATGGTTTTTTTTTATTTTGTATTAAATATGAGATAGTCGTCTTGCACATGGAAGATCTATGCGCCTTTCATGGGAAATCATGATAAAATATTGAAAGAAAGATAAATCTTTACTGTTAATAGATTTGTAATTTCAAGAGTTTAACAGTCACTTTAATAAAATGAACACAAAATTATTATTATGTATAATTTATCTTGATCCATCAAATTCATTCTATGTTTATTATAAAAGAAAATTGTTTAGTTTACTTAGTTTTATCATTCGGGTTTTATCATTCGATTTTTCTCTATTAGAGTTAATATATCTTAAGTACTAATTTGATAATTTTATTTTGACATACAAAGTAGCAATCAATTTTATGAGATTATGGGGATTAGTGAGATTGCTAAAAAGATGATTTAATTAAAAAATATCAATTGTATTCTTTTGGTATATTTAAGTATTGTTTTTATCCGTTATAATTGCAACAGGGAGTATTTTCAATAATAAAATAATTAAAACTCCACTTCATAATCGGTTGGATGATAAGATGATAACATTATTAGTTGGTATCATATATTAAGCGTAAAACATGAATTTTTTTAAAAAATATTATTATAAAACACACGAATTTATATACAAATCTTATTATACATTATGTTAAATTAATTATTTTGATTTATCGAATTCGATCTGATTGGAAATCTTGGTACGCCACTAATTAGAACATATATAAATGTTCGGCAAAATTTAGTTTTTTTAATGAATATTGAAAAAAAAAAAAGGTTGATTTGAATTTAACAGCCTGAACTCGCGATCGAATTAGTAAAAGGCCAGGTTGCACATGAAGGCACAGGAGCCACTTTATTGGAAATGAACTCGTCAGCAAGACAGTAGATCTTTCAAATATCGACCAAGTCACTCCCAATTCAATGGGACACCGTTCTTTAGATTCAATTTAGTGCAGCGTAATTTACTATTAAATTCAGCTCAAATACAGGCTTGATCGAATACACACGACGCGTAGCGAATCCAGGCTGCGACAGGTAAGCCAGCCACGTGCCCAGTCAAAGTGACACGCGCTGGGTCGGCCGCCGCCACTGTCCGCCAAAATCTCGGGAATACGTGTCTGGCTACTGCCAATCCAGCACGGCACAAAAGATGAACGAACACAGTGACGTCAGGCAGACAGAGACACATATGTCATCTGCTCTTCCACCTCCAGACTCGGGCGTTCGACACGTATCCGGTCGGGAAATCCGAATGTCTTGCAAAATTCAATGCCGGTTTAGAAAATCATTCATGCACGTGTCCGAAGTGCCTGCCGCCCTACGCCCTACAACAATCATGAATCACCTCCACGACGCCCACCATAAATAATCCAGCAGCGGAGTCGCAACCGATCCGAACTACGGAGATCAGCTCGAATCAGGAAGACGAGATGAAGGGGAGAATCGACGACGCCGAGGCCGGGCTGCAGCTGCCGCCGGGGTTCCGCTTCCACCCCACCGACGAGGAGCTGGTGCAGCACTACCTCTGGCGGAAGATCGCCGGCCACCGCATCCCCGCGCCCATCATCGCCGAGGTCGACCTCTACAAGCACGATCCGTGGGACCTTCCAGGTCAGCGATTCCGTCCAGCGCCCAACTCTTCCTCTGTTTTTTCTTTCTTTCTATTTGCCTAATTTGATTTCTTGGGTGCGTTTACGCGAACAGGGTTGGCGTTGTATGGGAACAGGGAGTGGTACTTCTACACGCCAAGGGACCGGAAGTACCCCAACGGCTCCCGGCCGAACCGGGCCGCCGGGAGAGGCTACTGGAAGGCCACCGGAGCTGATAAGCCGGTGGCGGTGCCCGGCAGCATCGGCCGTACTCTGGGGATAAAGAAGGCTCTGGTCTTCTACCAAGGGAAAGCGCCCAAAGGGATCAAGACTGATTGGATCATGCACGAGTACCGCCTGATAGATTCCAGTCAATTACCGGCGAACAAGAGAGGCGGCAGCAAACGAGTAAGTCAAGTCTCCTATTCAATCGCTTCCTCTTCGAGATCAACTACTTCAGTAAGCCAATTGAAACTGACCGGACTCTTTCCTGTGCAGTTGGATGAGTGGGTGTTGTGCCGCTTGTACCACAGGAAGAACAGCTGGGACCAGATGCAGAAAAGGAGAGAGGCAGCAGCAGCATCATCCTTTGGAACAACAATGGAGTTGTCATCGAACTCTAGTCTCTGGACTGCCGAATCGGATGTCGAATCCAGAAATCGAATCCAGCCGGCAGGAATCAACCCATATCAGGTTTCTGAAGCAATTCATGATCAGCAGGGCAGAGCTGTAAATCCCACCAGCAGCAGCCTTCAAATGGTGGAAGGAATGAAAGAGGAGACAGATTGGATCATGGACTTGAACTTCGAAGGTTTTCAGAACTCCATGGCAGAACTTGGATCCACATCTGAAATTGATGTCTCAAACCAGCAATACTACTATTCCACTTCGAGCTCGCTGCCATATTGGAATTAGAGGGGAGACCGATTCGTTTATGTGTACATAGCATTGGTTAGAGGGGGAAAACACATGAGAATAAGAGATTCATTTTGTTAATTTGTTTGTTTGTGTTCTCACTTCAAAGAAGATGGCGGAATGGGTTTACATTGTCGTAGAGGATTTGCTAGCTTTGCGAGAATGATTATAATTTTGATGTAATAAATGGATAAAAGTAGGTTTATGCGCATTATTTTTACTGATTGCACTACAGCGTCATCAGAATTCCTCTATCTAACAGCCGTCGGATCACGGCGTAACAGTCTGATGACCGCCCGATCTCGCCAGCGCTTTTGATTGCGATTTGTCGGTTAGCGAGGGAGCGCCAGAGAAGGAAATGAATCAGACCGGAAGAAGAATTCCTAGCCCAAAACTGGAAACCCTGTTTTTGAATCGTTCTATAGGTTTCATAGAAAATTTGTGCTTTTGATTTATTGGCATATTTTCCCGGAGTTCTAACTTCTAAATGATGATGTCTGAAATGGGTAAACACATGTTGATTGGGTCAATGATATGTAAAGGTTAGGTAGTAAAGCTCCAAGCAATTGAACCATGAATGTTATATGTAGATATTTGTCGACGTTTAGTTTTCTTTGATGGAAAGAAGATGGATTGGAATAGGAACAGTATTAGTGGAGAAAGGAAACTAAAGAAAACGTACTAGTACTAGTGTGGATAAACACCAACTAAAATTGGAGCTTCTAGGTTAAGAATAAAGCACCTTTTTGAAGCCGTAATGGTTTTGGACCTCATTTGATGAACTGATTGTAGGCGAGAGACCCCTTTTTGAAATAGATGATAGTAGATCTTAAAGTAGTATTGTTATTCACAAAACCAATCAGCTTCTTTATCTGCACCATGAGACCAATAGTTGAGGTAATGGTTTTTTTTTTTTAAAAAAATAATAAAATGGTATTTCCAAAATCTTTGGAGATAACCTTTACCAAGACCACTTGTCTCTCAAACTATTACGTCACATGTGTTTTAGAACTTCTGTTCATTGCTGCTCATTGAAGATGAAGAGAAAGGTATAGTATTCAATTCAAGAGAACGGTAAAACAAGTGCTAGGCCTTTTGTAGTCAGATCTCTGATCTAATTAGTGACATCTCCACTCTTCAGTACTTGGCACTAGCAAAGATGTTTGGTTTTCATTACACAAACCGCACGTGGTAGATACTACAAGCTGATCATAGAGTTTATCGGATAATGCCACAAGCTTTACATTTATTCAATTTTGTATGGCACCTATTAGTATGTTTGATCAACGTGTTCAATTTTTTATTCAAGCTTTACATTTATTCAATTTTTTATTGACGTGCCGTTGTAGGAATTGATTCCCTGCATTGCTGTCTTCGCCTCTATCTAACGAAAGAAAGCCCATGCATGAATCATCTGTCTTGGTATATGTATGTCGGCACTCTACATCATGAGTAGTTGATATTATGATTGAATATTCTTAAGGAGCGATGAGGGATGGAAAAGACCAAATAAATAAATAAATAAATAAATAAATATATATATATATATATATATATATATATATATATATATATATATATATATATATATATATATATATATATATATATATATAATTATTATGATACAGTGATGAAAAAAATGAGGTCTATCAAGATGGATCAAAGTAGGAAAGAATGATTTACATAGAGGTCAAAGTCAAAAAGATAGAATCCATAGATCAGGTAAATTAAGTCAGCCGAACGGGTTAGCAAGGTTGAACGAACGACATGCCTGATTCGAACAAACGAGTAAGGCCGGATGATACGCCCAGTCTAGGAAAGCCTACAACGGAACGATTGAGACAACAGTAAAATCCTCAGACCATCGGCTCAACCGATCGGACGACACAACTGGTTGGATGAAAGCCAATCCTCCTGCAATGGGACATCCGAGTGAAGTGAGATTGTTCAGTTTAGCATGATTGAGTAGAGGCATCCCAGCCAAGCGACCATCGGTCAGCTCACAGTGGGACCTACTTACGTATCTTATCATACTATTTTGGAGGTTTGTGCCACTGATAATAGAGCATGTTAGGTATGCGCAACTTCATTATTCACACACTCTTTACTATAACATTCTTACTATTCTCCACTATACCGGAATTGACTTGAGCGTCGAAGGGTCAATGACGGAAACTCCTTCTCAACTCGGTACTAACACCTTTTGTATTACAGAATTACGTAGAGTCTTCACTTATCAACCTTCTAGTCATATCCTTAGCTGATCTTTTGAATAGGATCACATGATTGAATTAAGATAACTAGAATCAATTTAGTCTTTATAAATCCTTTGTTATTATAATCATGAGATCATTGTTGGTTGGTGATCCTGTCCGAAAGCTGAGTCGGACGAAGGCTGGTCGCGACGGCCTGGTTGTTGACGGAAAGTCGTGGGTGATCTGGCTCCCACGGGCGGCTGACGATGCTGCAGGCCCCTGCACACACTCAGACGATCTCCCTCCTCACGTTAGAGACCAGAACCCAGGGAAAAAGTCTCCGGATCAGGCCCTCCGACGCTCAAGTCAGGTCCTTTTTCCCCAGAAAACGCAAAGAGAAGGAAAAAAAACTGACTGAAAGTGAAAAGTTGTGGAAAAAAGTGACGAGAGAGCGTGTACCCGCGTATGAGGAATCCCCTCTTTTTTATGCACCCGCCTTCCTTCCAGAACCTGCAACCCTGTCAGAAAACGTTAGACGCTGGGCTTTGTCGTATATCCCAGACACCTGTCGTGCTGCTATTGGTCGTGCAGGCATCTTCTTGTTTAGGAACCTCCGCCTTTACACATGGGTTTTGTCTTGTAGCGAAGGACATCTGTCAGGCTACTATTGATTATGAGGGCATCTTTTCGTTTAGGAACCTCCGCCTTCGCACATCTCACTGGTATGTAATGATTACCCTTGATGGACAATTGTGATCCTCTGACGTCTGCACAGCTTAGCTATCGCGGTCTGCATCTACCTCACACCCCTCGACCAGATCCCGCCTCTAAGCGTTACTTGTCAGTCGGGCTAACCCTGAACAGCCCTGTCGATCATGGTCTATACTCTGTACCCTGTATTTCCTGGCGCTCGACCATAAGCCTGTAGCTCGGGCTGTCTTTACACAGCTCTGCCGCTTCCGACCTGTGATTTGTGACTTGCCCTTCCGGGCCTTCGAATCGCAGGCCTGTAGATCGAGCTGCCTCTACCTAGCTCTGCCGATCCCGACCTGTGAGTATTTGCTGGCCCTCGACCGTAAGCCTGTAGATCGGGCTGTCTTTACACAGCTCTGACGATTCTGATCTGTGATTTGTGACTTGCACTTCCGGGCCTTCGAATCGCAGGTCTGTAGATCGAGCTGCCTCTACCCAGCTCTGCCGATTCTGATATGTGATTTGTGACTTGCACTCCCGGGCCTTCGAATCGCAGGCCTGTAGATCGAGCTACCTCTACCCAGCTCTGCCGATCCCGGCCTGTGCCCGGTGTTCAGCCTGTCGTCTCCCTTTGTCTTTCAACTACTTTGCCCCCTTGATCGACAAGTCTGCCTGACCTCTGACCACCCCATATGCTTGCCTCTGACCGCCTAGTCAGCTTGACTATTGACTGCCGAGTCACCTTGACTATTGACTGCCAAGTCACCCTGACTATTGACCGTCACGTTCTCTTGACTTTTAACCGCTACATGGCCTTGACCCTTCTCACCCTTTCCTCTTGGGCCCCTCCATTGCCAACCGTATCACAAGCCTCCTGTTGGACACAAACAATCTGCTGGAGATTTTAGGGGTATTAACTGAATTTAAATAGCACTGATTTAAATTCAACTTACAGTAGAGATGACCAGAGTGGATAATCTCAGACTGCCAGCAGGGGCTGGTTTTGAGCAAATCGTCCGAGCAGCAAGTCAGGTCAGCAGCTCGGATCGGCAGACCAGCTCGGCGGGTCGGCAGCTCGGGTCGGCAGACCAGTTCGGCGGGTCGGCAGCTCGGGTCAGCAGTAGGTCAGGTCGGCAGCTCAGTAGCTCAGCCGAATAGGGGTCAGGTGGATTGATCGGGGCCTGCGAGTTCGCAGTTTCCTTGAAACAGATTCGCCCCCACCTCCGGCTGTGCTTCGAGGCCTATTCGGGAGGTCTATTTCCCAGGATACAACGATCTGACCGTGGACTCCACCAAGCACTGGTGGTCACGGCGAACTGAGTGGCACCCGATCACTATCACGGGCGCTCTGCCGAGCAGGAGTTGCACGACAGAGGGGAACGAGGAGGAGGACCTTTGCTTTGTTGCTCTCTCTTCTTTTCTGCCTGTGATCACAGCCTCCTTATATAGGAGCTCAGATCAACGGCAGTGTTAATGACCTTAATGGTCATTATTAGCCGAACAGCGAAACGATCACCGTTTCACTCATTATTATTCGACCGGTTTTATTCTGCATTAATCTCGAATTAATGTATCCGTTTTACAGCAACAAAAAGTTCAACGTGGCAAAATGTTGGTTGTTCTGCTTGGGCAAATTTTTGCCCCGACGGTCTGGCATTCGTGTGCGCAGGTCGCGCTCGCGCACGAGTCAACTTGGTTCAATGCAATCCGGGCCTTGGATTTGCACCCCCCCCTGCGCACCCACGCGTGAGAGAGAGCCTCTCCCCATGCATTTGTTCACATCCTCAGTGCATGTGAATCAATATAAACCAACAAACTTGCCTTGAAACTTCCAATGTGGGACTAAAGTCCCATTCACAATGGAGATTCTTCTCTTCCACCTCTTCTCCATTCACACTTATTCAACACCTCCCTCACAAGTCTAGTCGAAGGAGGACGACAATCTGACTGACTAGACCTCAGCACATCTCTAAGATCTCAGCATATCTCCGTCACCTCAGCATATCTTTATGACCTCAGCTTATCTCTGTGTCTTACCACACCTCTGCGCGCTCTGCTTCCTGCCTCACACATCAACCTTTGTGTCGCGTCGCCGGGGATGCCATGCCTCCTTAATTGCTTTGCCAGTCGCTTGGGGTACCGTGCCCACGTAGCTGCTTTGACTTAGCTACCCATCCTCTTTATAAAGAGCCTTACGGTCACTTCTTTATTCTATCCTTCTTCTGTCACGCCTTCCCACTTTCTTTTGCTAACCCGCGTTCCACCAGCTTCTTCCCCACGCGATGCATTCTCCTTTTTCTGAGGAGGTTGATCAACCACCTTCCCAAATGCGGATAGATCAGCTCACCTTACAACTTGCCGAGAAAGAACGTGAACTGGAGCGCGTATCCCAGGATTGAGCTCGTCAGCTAGCTGCCCTGCACTCCATGGAAGCCCAGTATCGTCTCGCGAAGTATTGCGTGCATGCTGAGAAGGCGAGGAAAGAGGAATGCCATGCTAGCCTGCAGCGCCAACTTAGTCTTCAGGAACATTTGCAGCAAGAGCATGAAACGGAGCTATCCCTCCTCCGTGGGTGTCTCGACGATAAGCAACACACGATCGCTCAGCAGCAAACAGTCATCAGCTCCTTACACGCGCAGCTGCCTCGAGCCTTGAACGCCCCAGAGGCTCCTGAGTCCCCAGACATTTCTCCACGCGACAGTGCTCATTCTCCATGACCAATCCTTTCCCCGAGTTAAAACTAGTTCAGGCCATAGTTGTCTCAGTGGCTCCCTTGCCGCAAAACGTTCCTTTTTGTAGCCTTAGCTGTATCGCCTGCTTATTGAACTGTGCTGTTGTACTTGTATATCTGTCCTTTTCCTGCATAGTCTTTCCTGCTCAATTTTCATCTAGCAAATATTTTTAGAAACTGGCCCATATGTAAGAGTCAAGAGTTGCATCATGACTCATTTTTATGTATGAATTTTGGATAATAAAACCAACATAGTGCTTGAAAATTAAAACTACAATGAACGTGCAAAACCTGATTCCGCAGTTAATATTGATGCTTTAGGGGTAGGGTCGATGGCCTCCCGTACTCCGTACCTTGCATATTTGCTACATATTTGCAATTTGCATAAAGGAACTACAACAAGACCAAATGTAATTAACCTGATCATTGGGAGGCGTTCCGCTCATCGTGAGGCATATCCATCTGATCATTGGGAGACGTTCCGCTCATCATGAGGCATATCCATCTGAAAGGTAGTTAGGCGTGGGCGCCGAGCTCGCTTATGATTTTCGTAGGGGAGATGATTTTTGATTCCTGCATGGGGGCCGACCTGAAAGGTCGTTGGGTGTGAGGACAGAGCTCACTTTTGATTCTCGCATGGGAGCCGACTTGAAAGGTCGTTGGGCGTGAGAATAGAGCTCACTTATAACTCGCACTGGGGCGAGAGTCTGGAACTACCGACCTAAAAGGTCGTTCACTTTTAATTCGAGCCGAATGACTCAAGAGTCTGAGACTTGGTCGTGAGAACAACTCACTTATAACTCGTTCAAACGGCTCGAGAGCTAGGGACTTGGTCATAAGTGCATGCTCACTTATAACTCGGTCGATCGATTCGAGAGTCTCGAACTTGGTCATGAGAGCAAGCTCACTTATAACTCGGCCGAACGGCTCGAGAATCTGGGATTTGATCGTGAGAGCAAGCTTACTTATAACTCAGTTGATTAGCTCCAGAGTTTGGGGACTTGGTCGTGAAAGCAAGTTCACTTATAACTCTTCTAAACGACTCGAGAGTCTAGGACTTGGTCGTCAGAGCAAACTCACTTATAATTCGGTTGAACAGCTCGAAGGTCTAGGACTTGGGCGTGAAAGCATGCTCACTTATAACTCGACTGATCGGCGCGAGAGTCTGGGACTTGATTGTGAGAACAAGACTCACTTTTAATTCAGTGGATCGGCCCTGAAAGGTCGTTGGGCGTGAGAACAGAGCTCACTTATAACTCGCACTGGGGAGAGAGTCTGGAACTACCGACCTAAAAGGTCGTTGGGCGTGAGCACAAGGCTTACTTTTAATTCTCGCATGGGAGCCGACTTGAAAGGTCGTTGGGCGTGAGAACAGAGCTCACTTATAACTCGCACTGGGGCGAGAGTCTGGGACACTCCGATCCGAGACCGGTGGCGATGGTGCTGGTCTGAGACCAGTAATGATACTCCGGTCCGAGACCGGTGGCGATGGTGCTGGTCAGAGACCAGCTGGACCCCAAACGGCGGAGGCATAAATGCATTGCTCTTCTCCGCCTTCATCCGTCTCGCCTATGCCGACCTCATTACTTTGGTTGATCTGGTCGTTATTGCTAGCTTTGGGGTTACTCATTCGCGTCGCGTTTTCTCCCTGCAATTGCATTATGTATGGTATAGAATTAAGAATAAAGAAGAGAGCGTAAAAACCTTACTCAACCCTTAGGCCACAATGCCCTTGCAGCTTATAATGACCCCGCAGTTCTCGCGACGCGCTTGGTTAGCTGATCGGATCAGGGGCTTCCTACGCAGAGCTACTTGCTCGGATGATCCGAGCAAGCAACACCCCCACATGCCCGCTTGATACTTCTCTGATCTGACATTCACCTCTGCTGACCTGCCTTGTCTCATTCGCGATCCTTTTGAATTGCCTGGCTTCTGCATCTTTATGAAACTTCCCGCCTAGCCTCGGGCCTTTCATGAAGAATGCCCCTTTCTTGGGGCCATGCCCCTTCATGATTATCTCGCCATGTCAATCTTTAATGCGCTTGCTCTCGCGATGACACATGTCCGGCGCCTTTATTGCTCACGCCTCCTGATGCCAGCTTTCGACCCTTTTTCGCACCCTCCGGTGCTTACTTCCCATCTGACGGCGCTGGGGCGTATTACCCAAAAAGATACTTGGCTCGACTCTCGATGTTTCCTAGGAATGAATGGGCTTTATAAACCCTAAAGGCAGTCCGCCGTCTTCACTTCGACGCTTCGCTATCCTCTTTCTCTTGTTCGTGGCCGCTTCTGGTAGTGTAACTTCTCGTCTTCCTGCTCGCGCCCGACCTGTGACCCCTCTTGTCTTCGACCTCCTCCTTTTCTTACTCCTCACAATCATGGACGATAAGGAAACCTTCTGGTATTCATGCTATATCTCTGATCTGGACCATCATGACTTGTCTTTACTGCAATCCCATTTGAAGTTGGATTCCTCGTATGAGCTTCGTCTCCCTTTGTCCACTGAACACCCCTCTTCTCCTCCCGAAGGTTTTGTCACCGTCTTTAGGGATCAAGTCTTAGGCGGCCTTCGCTTTCCTTTACACCCTTTCTTCTCCGAGCTGTGTCAGTACTGCGGCCTCAGCATTTCTCAGTTCGCCCCTAATGTATTCCGAGCCGTCTTCGGAACCATCATCTTGTGCCGCATTTATCACATTCCCTTGACCGCTCGATTATTCCATCATTTCTATTCCTTCCGGCGGGCCGAGTCAGGGGTATTCAATGTTCAGGCCAAGCCGGGCTATAAGTTTTTTGATGACTTACCTTCTTCCAATAAAGGCTGGAGATCTCGCTTTTTCTTCCTCAAGCCCCCCGTCCCCTTAACCGGGCCTTCCCAATGGCGTCACATCCTTGCTTCAGACTTCCCTTCACACGCTCATGAACCTGCCTGCTCCGCAGCTGCGGACAAGCTGAACGGTGTTGTTGTTCACTTGTCTGTATTGATGCTAGAAGACATTCTGTACGCTTTTGGTCTTAGTCCTGTTTCCACAGAAATCGGATCTCCTTTTGGTAAGTTGTTACTTTTCATATGCCGCTCTTCGCTAACTGAGGTGTTTTTTCCTCTTATTCTTGTAGTGGCTGCCATCCTCCGCTTTTTTGCCAATCAGGAGACACCCTCGGTGGCCGTTCTGCAAGCTCTGAATGAGGAGCTAACACAAGGCCTATCTTCTGACCCTGCTGCTTCCGCCGGTCCACAGCCTTCGGGACCCCGATGCTAAGAGATGGTAGTCGCCTCGGCGCTTATTGAGCCACCTGCCCCCAGCCCTGCAGACTCAGCCCTACCCCGCATCTTTGATCATCCTGCATCTGAGCCATCGCCAGCAGAACAAGTGCCTTCGCTCCCTCCTACTATGAAGCCGCGTCTTACGCGCAAGGGCAAGAGAGCGGCCCTGGTCATCGCAACCTCTCCTCCACCTCCTCGCCGTCAACGTGTAGTGAGTATCTCGTCCCCCTCTAGGTCCTCGGATACGAGCTCGACCTAGGAGACAAGTTTGGCCCGGGAGAAGGCCTCTGATCTGGAAGTGGCAGACCCGTCATTGGACCTGACAGCTCCGGTACCAATCCAGAGTGTATTACTTGCCCCGCCTTCGTCCTCTGGCGATCAACCCCTGGGCTTGCTGACCCCCCAGCCTCTCCTCTTCTTGCGCCTATGAGCTTAGCCATGCCGACTCTGAACCTGCCTTCCGCAGACCTAGCTTTTGAGGCTTCCTGGAGACTTCCTTCAGAGACCGACCCGGCTTACGCGCCCACTGCCGACCTATCTTCTATCTTTGGTAGGGCCGATTTCTATGGGGACTTGGCCACCACCTGGCAATCAGCCAACCGCCAATTCTGGGAGAGCAGTTCCCCTTTGGAGGGGTTTGATCAAATTGCTCGTTCCTTGGTAGCGGTAAGCTCCTCTTCTTCCTCTTCTGGGTATTCATATGCTTTTATAACCCTCTTTCCCTTCCTATGGCCACCTGCAGACCTGTTCCGCGAGTCTGAGTGTCGTTCAGCGGGCGGCCGAGCTTCAGCGAGAGAACGCGGTGCTCAAGGC
The DNA here is from genome assembly GCF_018446385.1 of Zingiber officinale. Taxonomy (NCBI): domain Eukaryota; kingdom Viridiplantae; phylum Streptophyta; class Magnoliopsida; order Zingiberales; family Zingiberaceae; genus Zingiber; species Zingiber officinale. Next base: position 160,871,600 of record NC_055987.1, read on the forward strand.
ACGTCTTCAGGAACTAGAGTCCCCTGTGGCTTCCTCAGCTCCTCCTGAGCCTTCCCTGGGAAGCTTGGATGCTTATCTGCGTGCCGCCGGAGAATCTGCGGCCTCTGCCCGAGCCATTTCCCATGCCGCCTTCGATAAACTTCAAAAGTTGGAGGCGACCTTAAAGACAAGTGAGTCTTCCTTGGCTTCTGAAGCGGAGCGTCATCAAACGACAGTTTCTGAGCTGAAGGACAAAGAGGCAGAGCTGCTCTCCCGATCAGCGGAGTTGAGATTGCTACGGCAAAGTCAGGAGCTCCTGCAAATGGGGTTAGCCGATGCCCAGGCCCTGGCTAGTGCTGCCGCTAGCCGGGAGGCAACCGTGCGGACTCAGTGGGAAGCTTGCCAAAACACTCTTCTATCTTTGCAAGCGGAGCTCTCGCAGGCCCAGGAAGCAGTGTCTCAAGGCCAGAGCGATTTATCTGTGGCTCGCGCTGAGGCTGCCAAGAACAAGAACAGTTTGGAAGTGTACCGAGCTGGCGAATCAGAGCGGCTGAAGGCATACAGACTGGCCTATGTCAGCTCTTCCTTTTTCCTCCAAAAGCTAGGGCGCTGGATGGTCTTGTTGCTGTGTCACGGGGCCGCTGGCGGGGTCAAACAGGCCTTCGAGCAAGGCTTTCTACGCTCGGCACCTCCTGCCACCTTTCTGGACACAGCTCGCCTATCCAGGGAATTGCCGCAGGAAACTTTCCCTTCCTTCGAAGCGGATGATGGACTCTTCTCCCTGGAGGCTCCTCACCCTGCGGCCGATCCGACTCCCGTGGATATTTCTGCCCAGGCCCTTCCTGTTGCTTCTCCTGAAGCGTCCGCTGATCCTGCGTCTTCCGCCATAGTGCCAGCCGACCCCGGGCCCCTTCCGTTGGCTTCCAGTGACCTTGCCCCTTCTTCCTCGGATGTTGTGTGATTGGCGACATGTTGTAATGTTAACTTCCATGTGCTAACGTTGAATCTTCCGTGATTGTACTTATTCGCGTGGTCCTATTGAACTTTGGATGATTATACTTATCTGCCTTTATGTCTGGATAATCGTATGACTTCCCCTTCATGTGTCCTTAGCTTGCTTCTTTTCTTAGCAGGTCGTCCATGGCTTTGGTTGATCTCTGCTAATCCGCTCGCCCTTGCTTATTTTGCTCAGCTGCGTCACTCTTCCTCCGATAGTTGTCTTTATACCTAGCTCGGCCAGGGCTAGACTTTACTTTGCATGTCCCTGAAGCCCGCTGATTTGATCTACCCGCCTTCCTAGTGGCCCCTCCGTACACTTTTGTCCTGCTTGGAGCAATCACCTCAGGAGGCGCTTCGTATCTCGAGCCCCTGCCTTTCCCATAATGCCCCCGGTTATACTCTCGAGGACCATCACAGGGCGTTCCTTGTCTATCTCTGCCCCTGCATCAACCATCCGTTGCCAACTTACGAAAGTGTCCTTCCTCCGGCATACCTATAAGTATCTTCGTAATCTTTCCCTTCTGCTGTGATTCGCCGTCACCGCGGAATACTCAAACGTCGCCGCCACCGACTGACTTTCTCGGGGAATTTGCCGCGACCCTCCCTTTTCTCCAAACCTCTTCTTTTTGTTTGCTCTTCCTATCTTCTGAGATAATCTCTTCTGTAATGGCTTCTCCTTCTTGGATCTCCTTGTTGGTGGAGCACTTCCCAGGCGCTTCGACTTTCGCTGAGTTGGATTGGGATGACTTACGGTACACTTACGAAATCCCTACTAGCTTTCGCCCCATCATCCCTACTGGTGTGAACTTGTACTTCGATCCTCCGCCTGGTTCTTGTACTTTCTTCACTGAGCAATTTGTATCTGGCCTTCGTCTACCCCCGCATCCTTTTCTGTCTGGAGTGTGCCGCTACTTTAAGATCCCCTTAGGTCAGCTAACTCCCAACTCCATAAAGATTTATGTGGCTTTGTAATACTCTGCGAAGTTTGCGAGGTTTCCTGATCTGTTCCCCTCTTTCACTGCTTCTTTGCTCTTGCTCGGCACGCCGATGGTCTTTTTTACTTCCAGGCTCGCAGTCATACTGCTTTCTTCTCTCCTCTTCCTCCTCCCAGTGCTAACTGGAGGAAAAAAAAATTCTTTTTTCTCCGATTTCCTGAAGAAATAGGCTGGCCTATGCACTGGCAGTCTGAGCTCCCTCTAACTCCGGCGCTGGACGAATTCCATATGGACTTCTCCTTTGCTACGGCTGCAACCCATATGGAGGATTGACGCATGAATCTGACAAGACTGCTATCTGAAGACCTACTTTCATTTTTCCGGCTGAGCCCCGCTTCCTCTGAAACACCGCGCTCCTTAGGTAAGTTCAGGCTGAACCCCCCTCCCCCGCTTTCGACCATTTTCTTTGTGAGAATGACCTTTCGTATTGGTGCCTACAACGGAGGTTCTGCATCGCGCCTCAGAGGTTCTGCCTTTGCCCCTCGATGATCTGGAAATACTGCGACGCGGTCGGGTGATATTCGATAGGAGGCTACTCCCTCATCTTGGGTCCACCTCAATTGGGGCAGCGACTCAGCTCGCTTCCAACCCCGCCTCACACACAGCTTCTCCTTCACATGCCGCCCCGAACCGAGGCCGGGGTTGTGATCAAGCCAGCCGTCCGGCCAACCACATCTTCCGAGGAGCCCCCCGGGCCTCTAGACGTGGTCGCGCAGCCCTTCATCGCGCAGGTCGAAGCTCGTCCGGACGAGTCGCCACAGACAGGGGTGCTGCAGCCTCTTCACAGGGTCAGCTTCGCTCTGATGACTCTGACTCTAACGACCAGCCCCTGCTTCACAGGCGGTGTCGAAGACCAGGTCCGACTTCATAAACGCTTAATCCTGTTCCTTTTACTGCCATATTGCCCCCTGCTGCCATCGTGGCCGACTCTGACCCCACTCCCTTCTTCATTTTTGTTTCGTTTATCTGGCAGCCTCTCCCAACCCTTACAGGGGAAGACCAGCTGCATTCCGCTCTACCCCCACTCCTGCTGAGGAAGACAGCCCAGGCGATCGTCATGACCCTGTGCCAACTGAGCCCGTTCCCGGGCCACCTCCTGCTCCTCCTGGTTCTGACGTCGGCCCTTCTCGACCTTCCTCCTCCGCCCGCCATCATTACAGTACCACTTTCCCCTCTGAAGCTGCTCTAGCTTGTTGACACGATGCCCCCACGAGCATTCTGATGATGAGAGACTGCCTCGGCAGTTTGTGGGCGGAGAGCATGAGTCAAATGGATAGCGCGTCACCATTAGTTCAGATGGATAGGTTCTCGAAGTCCTGGGCTAAAGTAAGTACTCTTCACCCTACACTTGGTATTAGTTTGCCTTAACTGAGGGTTATATCTAGGGGTGTAAACGAATCGAATCGAGCAGAATATGCTGAAAAATTTAAGGCTCGAATTCGGCTCGAAATAGGTATATTCGAGTTCGAGCTCGATTCGAAGCTCGAAAATTTTAAAATGTTTGGTTCGAGTTTGGTTCGAATTAGGGTTCGGGTTCGAATTCGGCTCGAAATATTCGAACATGTTCGCGAACTATTCGAATTATTACTCGAAAATAGGTTCGAAAGGCTCGAAATTTATTTATTTAATATATATTTAACTTATATTAATAAATATTAAGGCTCGTGAGCGGCTCGCGAGCGGCTCGCGAGCGGCTCGCGAGCGGCTCGAACAATATAATTTGGGTTCGAGTTCGGCTCGAAAAAAAGTTCGAACATGTTCGAGTTCGGCTCGAATTCGATAAATTCGAATACGAATCGAATATTTTTCGAGCCGGCTCGAAAAGCTCGCGAGCCGGCTCGATTCGTTTGCAGCCCTAGTTATATATTCCATCCAGACTCATGCAGAATCTTTGGTGCTGAACCAATCATTCCACGCCCTCCATCACGAAAGCAAAGAACTCCGAGAGAGAGTCTCTGAATTAGAGCTGCAACTGAATGACTCCGCCCAAGCCAGTTATGCATTGCGGGCAGAAATCCAAGCCTTGACCAATCAGACCAATCGGCAGAAAAGGTCCCTGGCACAGGTCAAAGATGAACTCCGAGCTATGAGGGAGGAAAGAGCTGCCTCTGAGGCGGGGTATCAGCAACAACTAGCCCACCAGGCTCAGGAAGCACAGTCCAAAGATACCCTTCTGCAGGAGAAGAACAATAGACTGGAGGTTCAGGCAGCTCAGTTGGAAGCTCAAGGAGCTGAGCTGAGGGCCCTGAGGGAGGAACTATCCCAGTCTCGGGCGGCTTTGACGGGAGTATCCGCTGCCCTGGCGATCTATCAAGAAGGAGAGGAGGATCGTTGCCTGCGAAGTCGAATGTCCTATCTGACCTCTCTTGAATTTTTATCCCAGGCTGGGGCACGCTTTTTCGCGACCATACCATACGCGGCGGCTGGGGTTATCCGACAGCTTCACGCGCAGAATTTCTTGAACTCCATCCCTCCTGCAAACTTTTTGGATCAAGACAAAATCATTCAAGGCTTTTCGGATGAGATTTTTGCTCCTTTTAAATGATCTGTACCAGCCGCTTAAACTGAGGAATTTTTACATGTACATATGCATCTTTGGATTTTTACTTGACTATCCTACTGTCTCCAGGCCCCTCGCCTGACCCGACTTACACCGACAGAGTCAGCCCCCTTAAACCCGATAGGGCCGTAGGTAGTTAGCACTCCAAGGTCGATCCAGCTTCCTTCCTTGAGCGTCCTGCAAATAATAGGCCCCCGATGCCAATTTCTTGATAACTTTGTATGGTTCGTCCCATTGAGGCGCTAACTTCGTCACTTCCCCTAAGGGTTTCATCTGCTTCCAGACTAAGTCTCCTTCTCCGAAGAATCGAGGGATCACCCTTCTATTATAGTTCTGTCTCATCCTCTGTCTATAGGATTCTAGCCTGGCAACTGTTTGTTCGTGAATTTCGCTGATGAAATCTAGTTCGGCCAGCCATCGCTCTGTGTTCCCTTGGTCATACATCATTCTTCTCACGGACGGTATCCCGACCTCCAGAGGTACTACTGCTTCGTTACCATACACTAAATGGAAGGGTGTCAGACATGTACTTTCTCGGGGTGTCGTACGATAGGCCCATAAAATGCTCGGCAGCTCGTCCACCCAACTGTCTCCCGTGTGATCCAGCTTGACTTTGAGCCCTCGCACTATCTCTCGATTGACCACCTATGTCTGACCATTGCTCTGAGGATGAGCCACTGAAGTAAAGGCCTGAGTTATGCCAAACCCCTTGCACCAATTTTGTATCTTGCGTCCTTGAAATTGTCTGTCATTGTCCGACACTAACTTATGAGGTAAGCCGAATATGCAAAAGATATTCTTCCACAAGAACTGGATCACCGCATCTTCAGTGATTCTGGCCAGGGCTTCCGCTTCTACCCACTTGGAGAAGTAATCTACTTCTACCAGCAAGAAACGTCTTTGCCCCGTAGCCATCGGGAAAGGTCCTACGATATCCATACCCCATTGGTCAAATGGGCAAGACACTATAGAAGTTCTCAGCAGCTCTATGGGTCGGTGCTATGGGTCGGTGCGTCAAGTTTTGATACATCTGGCATGACAAACAAGTATTCACTAGCTTCTGTGCGTCCTTCTGCAGGGTAGGCCAGAAATACCCGGCCAACAGTACTTTCCGGGCCAGCGTTCTTCCACCTGCGTGATTGCCATAACACCCCAAATGTATCTCCCGCAAGGCCTGATCTGCTTCTTCCGTATTCAAGCACTTGAGCAGAGGTCTGGAGAAAAACTTTTTGTACAATTGATCTCCGATCATAACATAAGAATGTGTCTGTCTCCTGAGCATACGCGCCTCTTCTAAGTTGGTGGGTACAATTCCTTGTTGGAGGAACCTTATTATGGGCACCCTCCAATCAATTACTTCTCCCAGGTTATTTTGTAGATCTATCTGAGCTATAAGGAAGGTCTGCGCTATAGATCTGTCAAGCGCCCAAGTGGTCAGGGAGCTAGCCATTTTAGCTAGTTCATCCGCTCTTTCATTTTCAGCCCTGGGAATCTTAGTGACTGTGACTTCTTTAAACTCTTCCCTCATCTTTTCATAGGCTTCCTTGTAAACTCGCATCTTTTCATTGTTTACCTCAAAATACTCGGTCACCTGCTGAGTTACTAGCTGAGAATCTGAATATATTATGACTCGGCTGTCCCCTACATACCGAGCTGCTTGCAGACCTGTTAATAGGGCTTCATATTCTGCCTCATTGTTGGTAGCTCTGAAATTTAGCCGTACAGCCAGCTGCATAATGTCTCCCTGCGGAGATATTAGAAGTGCACCTACACCACTTCCATGATGGTTGGCCGACCCGTTTACATAAATTTTCCAGACCTCCTCCGAGTCTGCTTGATAAACCTCTGTCAAGAAATCCACCAGAGCCTGTGCTTTGATCGCGGTTCGAGGCTGATACTGTATATCATATTCCCCTAGCTCGGTTGCCTATTTGATAAGCCGACCTGCTACCTCCACCTTGGTGAGAGCTCGACCCATTGTACTGTTTGTCAGGACGGTGATGGGATGCGCCAAAAGATACGGTCGGAGGCGCCGAGCCATGAGAACAAGTCCGTAAACCAACTTTTCCAGGGCCGTGTACCGAGACTCAGCCCCCTTCAGTAGATGGCTGAAAAAATACACTGGTCGTTGTACATTTTCCTGCTCTTTAACCAGCGCGACCCCCACGACCTCGGGGGTGGCTGACAAGTAGACCCAAAGGGGCTCTCCCACAACAGGCTTAAACAGCGATGACAAATACTCCAGGTATTGCTTTAGCTCCTCAAAGGCCTGTGTGCATTCTTCTGTCCACTGAAACTTGGCTGCTTTCCTGAGCACTTTGAAGAAGGGCGCAGCTCGATCTGCAGATCTGGAGATGAATCGGGACAGCGCTGTTATCCTGCCGACTAGCTTCTGTGTTTCCTTCAGATTCTGAGGGATCTGCATGTTCCGAAGTGCTTGAACCTTCTCAGGATTGGCTTCTATCCCTCGTTCAGTCACCAAATACCCCAGAAACTTCCCTCCTTTGGCCCCGAACAATCATTTCAGAGGATTCATCTTTACACCATATTGCCTTAGAGTCCCGCAGGTTTCCTCTACATCTCTTATGAGATTGGACGCCAGGGGGGACTTGATTAGGATGTCATCAACATAGACTTCGACGTTCCGCCCAATCTGACTTCGAAAGACTTTGTCCATCATCCTTTGGTAAGTAGCCCCAGCGTTCCTGAGTCCAAATGGCATGATCGTGTAGCAGAAAGTACCGTCAGCCGTTATGAAGCTAACCTTCTCCTGATCCTCCCTAACCAAGGGTATCTGATGATATCCTTGATAAGCGTCCATCATGCATATCCTCTCACAGCCAGCAGTTGAATCCACCACCTGATCGATCCGCGGGAGAGGATAACAGTCTTTGGGGGTGGCTTTGTTGAGGGCGCGAAAGTCTATGCACACCCTCCACTTGTTGTTAGGTTTTTTTACCAATACAACGTTGGAAAGCCAGGACGGGAACTGCACCTCTCGAACATGTCCTGCCTTCCTGAGCTGATCCACTTCAGCTCAGATAATTTTATTCTGGTCGGCAGAGAAGTTTTTTTTCTTCTGCTTGACTGGCTTGGCTTCGGGCATTAAATGCAGCTTGTGCTCGGCTACCTCTGGTTTGACTCCGGGCAACTCTTCCGGTGACCAAGCAAAAACGTCCCTATTGCGGATCAGACACTGTATCAGCTCTGACTTAAGCTCCGGCGGTAAGTCGCTGGCAATGTGAGTGATGCTCTCTGCTTTGTCAGGGTGCAACTGAATCTCTTCCCAAGGGATAGGCTCCTCGGCAATAGGCAGAGGCTCCTCTTGGATAGCGTGTACACCACCATCCTGCGTCCTCCGGCTTTTGCGCGCCTCCACCCGGACCATATCAATGTAGCAGCTGCGAGACACCTTCTGCTCTCCCTTGACTTCCCCGACCCGCTCGCCGACCGGGAACTTGATCTTCTGGTGAAAAGTGGAGACAGCAGCCCGGAACTCATGCCGAGCTGGCCTTCCCAGGATGACATTGTAGGAGAAAGGAGAGTCCACCACTATAAAGGTGCTCCTCCGGGTGCGCACCAGTGGCTCAGTGCCCATGGAGATGGCCAGCTTGATCTGACACATGGGCTTGACTTCGGAGCTCAGCGGCATCAATCTGCATCTCCTCGAACGCAGCTCTAAACAAAATGTTGACCGAGCTCCCGGTATCCACAAAGACCCGAGCCACTCGGCTATTAACAATAACAACCTTGATTATGAGAGCGTCGTCGTGGGGCAGTTCCAGACCCTCCAAGTCTTGGGGCCCAAAGCTAATAACAGGGTCGGACCCCTGCTCGTGGCTGCATCCCACGGCTCCCACATACAACCGTCGACCATGTGACTTACGGGCTCGGCCTGAGTCCCCGTCAGTGGGCCCTCCTGAAATCATGCCGATTTCTCGCACAGCAGCGTTGCTCCGGTTTTCCAGCTCTCCGGCATCTCTTCGATCTTCCCCGGGACCGGCTTGGTTAGAAGGACCGGCTAGGTCGGGTCAGGTCTGACGAGCACGTCCAGCCGCGACCCGTTCTTCCTCCATTCTTTGTATTTAGGGCGCTAACTCCGGGGGGGGGGGGCAGACCCTGCTCGGCAGCTCGCCTGGAATCACGAGCAAATTGGAAGCAGTTACTGAGATCATGCATCCTGGACCGATGATATGTGCAATATGGTGCTCCCCTTGGTCCAGGCCTGGGTGCGTGTATGGCAGCAACTCGTGGGGCTGGTCTGACTCCCTGAGTGGGCTAAGGGGCAGGCCTGGGTTGAACGCGCTGAAAGGGCTGAGCTGGTTGGGGTGCTCTCCTTTCAGGTCGGTTGCCAGGAGCCACCATCTTTTCAGCCTTCCTCCTAGCGGCCTGAGCTTCCTCCACCTTGATGTAGCAAGAAGCTTTCTCCACCATATCGTCAAAACTCTGGGCGGGGTTTTTGATGAGGTCCCTGAAGAATTCCCCTTCTCGCAATCCGTGGGAGAAGACGCTCATCAATATTTCTGAGGTGGCGGAGGGGACGTCATTGGCCACCTGACTGAACCGGTTGATGTAGCTTCGCAGAGGCTCGGTCGGCTCCTGTTTAAGAGCGAAAAGGCAATGGTCGGTTTTTTGATACTTACGACTACTGGCGAAACGACGTAGGAAGGCCATTTTGAAATCCATGAAGCAGTTGATGGACTCTGGGGGCAATCCATCGAACCACTTCTGCGCCGACCCTAATAGGGTATGTTGGAAGACTCGGCATTTGACAGCATCGCTGTATTGATACAACATAGCCGCGTTCTTGAACTTCCGCAGATGCTCTTCCGGATCCTTGCTCCCATCATATTCTCCGATGTTTGGGGCTCGATAACCCCTTGGCAGGCTTTCCCTCAAGATCTGAGCCGAGAAGGGTTCCTTATCATCCGGATCTTCAGGCATATCTCTGGTAGAGATTATAGCCTTCCCCTTTCCTGAATCCCGGGGTGGATGTAAAGAGCTCTCCGCCACCGACGCCGGCGGCTCTTCTTTCTTCGGACTATGCTCTCGAGGTCCAGATCGATGATAGTTGCGGCGAGGCTCTCGGAATGAAGTACGAGGGAGTTCTTCCGGTTGCTTTCTCTTTGAGCTCCTGTCGGAAACAGGAGCTGGTTCTTTGGACGCTTCAGGTGCTAGGCGAGGTCGTGAAACCGTGCCTTGTTTTTCAGAGGCGGTTCGCTTTCTGACCTCCTTGAAGAGCTCGTACTCCCCCGCGGTCATGGTAACGTTAATCCTCCCACTGGAGCTTCGACCAGAGTTCTCCATCTTCACGCTTCGGATCAGGCTGTTGTGTTTCCCACAGACGGCGCCAAATTTGATCCTATCCGAAAGTTGAGTCGGACGAAGGCTGGTCGCGGCAGCCTGGTTGTTGACGGAAAGTCCTGGGTAATCTGGCTCCCACGGGCGGCTGACGATGCTGCAGGCCCCTGCACACACTCAGACGATCTCCCTCCTCACGTTAGAGACTAGAACCCAGGGAAAAAGTCCCCGGATCAGGCCCTCCGACGCTCAAGTCAGGTCTTTTCCCCAGAAAACGCAAAGAGAAGGAAAAAAAACTGACTGAAAGTGAAAAGTTGTGGAAAAAAGTGACGAGAGAGCATGTACTCGCGTATGAGGAATCCCCTCTTTTTTATGCACCCGCCTTCCTTCCAGAACCTGCAACCCTATCAGAAAACGTTAGACGCTGGGTTTTGTCGTATATCCCGGACACCTGTCGTGCTGCTATTGGTCGTGCAGACATCTTCTTGTTTAGGAACCTCCGCCTTTACACATGAGTTTTGTCTTGTAGCGAAGGACATCTGTCAGACTACTATTGATTATGAGGGCATCTTTTCGTTTAGGAACCTCCGCCTTCGCACATCTCGCTGGTATGTAATGATTACCCTTGACGAACAATTGTGATCCTCCGACTCCTGCACAGCTTAGCTCATCCTATTTATCGCGGTCTGCATCTACCTCACACCCCTCGACCAGATCCCGCCTCTAAGCGTTACTTGTCAGTCGGGCTAATCCTGAACAGCCCTGTCGATCACGGTCTATACTCTGTACCCTGTATTTCCTGGCGCTCGACCATAAGCCTGTAGCTCGGGCTGTCTTTACACAGCTCTGCCGCTTCCGACCTGTGATTTGTGACTTGCCCTTCCGGGCCTTCGAATCGCAGGCCTATAGATCGAGCTGCCTCTACCTAGCTCTGCCGATCCCGACCTGTGAGTATTTGCTGGCCCTCGACCGTAAGCCTGTAGATCGGGCTGCCTTTACACAGCTCTGACGATTCCGATCTGTGATTTGTGACTTGCACTTCCGGGCCTTTGAATCGCAGATTTGTAGATCGAGCTGCCTCTACCCAGCTCTGCCGATTCTGATCTGTGATTTGTGACTTGCACTCCCGGGCCTTCGAATCGCAGGCCTGTAGATCGAGCTACCTCTACCCAGCTCTGCCGATCCCGGCCTGTGCCCGGTGTTCCGCCTGTCGTCTCCCTTTGTCTTTCAACTACTTTGCCCCCTTGATCGACAAGTCTGCCTGACCTCTGACCACCCCATATGATTGCCTCTGACCGCCTAGTCAGCTTGACTATTGATTGCCGAGTCACCTTGACTATTGACTGCCAAGTCACCCTGACTATTGACCGCCACGTACTCTTGACTTTTGACCGCTACATGGCCTTGACCCTTCTCACCCTTTCCTTTTGGGCCCCTCCATTGCCAACCGTATCAGTTGGATCTAGGAAGATCGTACCGGTTCCATTGTACAAAAATTTTGTATAAGTGTCGAACCTTTCCTAAACAACTTATTGTGTTATTTAGAAATTAAATTAGGAATCGCAAACGGAACTTAACATTATTGATTCCAAATTTAACTTATCTGTTCTTAATGGTTTAGATTTGGATCGCAAACGATGCTTAACATTATTGATCCAAATCCACCTATGTTATAAATTCAATTAAATATTAATTTTCAAAATTGGCTTCTAGGACTGCATGGCGAGGCACTAGTCCTTCTTGGGTATGAGATCATCCACCACCGCTTAGACAAAGCCTTTTAAAGAAATCTAATATTTAATTTCCTTATATAACTCTAGGTTTAACCAAAAAGAATAATCAAATCACAGATTCAAAAAACAAAAAAAAAAACACAAACTCGAATCACAAATTCGAAACTCTAGAATCATATGCCTCTTGTGTCTAGAATTCATACAAAGAAAAATTAGCATGATGCGGAAAATAATTACTAGTTATACTTTTCTTTGAATGCAACGACTTCTTGATCTTCTGCCTATTCCTCGCCTCCTCTTGGACGTCGTGTGGGCGACGAACCTCCGAGATGAACACCACCCAAAAGCTCCTCCTTCTCTAAGATTCGGCCACCACCACCACCAAGGAACAAAAGAGAGTAAGGGGAAAGGGAAAGGGAGAGGGCCGACCACAAGAGAATAAGAATTGATGCAATCCTTACTTATCCTCTTCTTCTCATTCTCTTTGTATCCGGCCACACAAAGCAACCACAAGAGGTGGCCGACCCTACCATGAAGAGAAGCAAGGGTCGGCCCTTAGGAGAAGACTTGAGAGAAGAGAGAAAAGAATAGAATACCTCATGAGGTCTCTTCTCCCCTTCTTTTATAATACTTGCTCAAGGCAAATAAGGAAAGATTTTTACAAAAAATTAAAATCTTCCTCTTGATTTCCTTTCCCTTTTTTATTTTTCCTTTTCTCCTCTTTTATACTCTTAATGGCCGGTCCCTTGCTTGGACACCAAGCAAGGGTAGCCGGCCACATCATCATGAAGAGAAATTTTTTTTTTTATAAAATTTTATAAAAGAAGGAATCCTCTTATAAAATTTTACAAGCTCTCTTTCCTTTTGTGGATGTTAAAAAAGGAAAGTTTTAAAAATTAAAACTTCTCTTCTAAAATTTCCTTTTTTGACATGGTTACAAAAAGGAAAGTTTTAAATTTAAAACTCTCTTTTTTAAAAACAATGTGGATGGTTAAAAAATGAAAGTTTTAAAATTTTCTTTTAAACCATGTGACCTAATTCAAATAAGGAAAGTTTTGTAATTTAAAATCCCTCTTTTAAAACTTGTAGATGTCTACAAAGACAAGATTTTAAAAATTCAAAACACTCCCTAAACTTTGAATATAGTGGTCGGCCCCCTTCTTGCTTGGGCACCAAGCAAGGGGCAGGCCCCTTTGTGGAGGAAGTGGCCGACCCCATGGCTTGGTCACCAAGCCATGGGCCGGCCCTCTCTTGGACACCAAGATGGACTTTTCATGAGTGGATTTGAGGCTTCATTGAGGTTACGACAGAGACCTAGAGGAGAAATTTGTTTTGATCTCCCGATGAAATTAAGCTTCTCGTGTTCGCCCCGAAGACCCAACTTAATTTCATCAATAATAATTCATACCACTAAAGAATTATTATTGAACTACCGCACCAATCCCAAATTATATTTTTGGGCTCATTTTTATTATGAGTGTGTTAATCTCCCTGTGTTTAAGATGTCGGATGTCCACTAATTAATCGAGTTACTGACAACTCATTTTAATTAATATCTTAGTCTAAGAGTAGTACCACTCAACCTTGTTGTCATGTCGGACTAAGTCCACCTGCATGGTTTAATATGACAATCCTTATGAGCTCCTCTTGGGGACATTTTCAACCTAGATTATTAGGACACAGTTTCCTTTTATAATCAACAACACACACTATAAATAATATTATTTCCCAACTTATCGGGCTATTGATTTATCGAGCTAAATCTCACCCTTTGATAAGTCAAAGAAATAAATACTAAATATATGTGTTTGTTATTATATTAGGATTAAGAGCACATACTTCCATAATAACAGAGGTATTGTTCTTTTATCTAGTCAGTATAAAAATAAACTAACTCAAATGGTCCTGCTCAATACACTCAGAGTGCACTAGTTAATTTTATAGTTAAGATAAACTAATACCAAATTACACTACGACTATTCCAATGGTTTGTTCCTATCCATCTTAGTCGTGAGCTACTGTTTATAATTTATAAAAATCCGATAACATGATCTTCTGTGTATGACACCACACACCATGTTATCTACAATATAAATTAATTGAACAACTACACTTAGCATGTAAATATAAATATAAATATTGACCAATATAATTCTTAAATATTTATAAAAAAATTAAACTTTTAATATACACTCTAATAATCATATCTACAATGTATGTGTTCATATTTAAGCTGCAGGCATTTGTCTAGGCCGACATAATGCAGCTAGCTTAGTTTTGCACATGCAGTTGTTATATGTGTGTAAACTGCACCTGTTCTATACGAAAAGTATGAAGACCATGTTGATTGTGCAGCTGAAAATTACGTCAATGATCAAAATCAACAAACCATGTGCACTACTAGTCGCAAAGGTCCTCCAAAAATATTCCAGGGAGGCCTTTTTCTATCAAAAAGCAGCACTGCAGCAGTAATAGAGAGATCTTAGTATTCTGGAATCCTCCTATATTCCGTACACTTTTTTGCCCGATGAATTATATTTCTAATTAATTCATAGAGGAGTTATGTTTGGAACATACTTTTTGAGCAACATTCTTTGGAACAAACCAGTAGTTAACAACAGCAGACCACTTTACAAGCTATTTATAGCAGAAGTGAGAATTGCAAGAATATATGCATGCTAAAGAAAGGAAAACAAAAATCATCTTGTATCTGAATTTGCACAAGCACGACATTTTGATCAGATACATTAGCCCAACTCAAACTTGAAAACTTCATTTTGTTCTAAAACTTCTGCCTTGCCTTAATGAACTGCATCAAAAATTACCCATGTTAAAGAGTGCAGTATTAAGATTTAAAGAGTGCAAGTAAAACATTATAGAATTGATACACTTTATTGAGAACTGATTCAAACTACAACATTCATCTCAATGTTGTTTTTTATATATGAATAGCTAGCTATCTGTAGTGTGGTCTATATATATATATATATATGTTGAGGTTTGACTCTCTAAGCGGGCGCTAATTAAATTCAAGCAACCTCAGCCTTTTCAATTCCTTATTAACTATTTCTGGAAACAGGAAGAGAATCTAGAACTGGCCGCCTTGGAAGGTCTGCCCGAACTGCCACCCCGCCGGCGCGACGTTGTAGCTGGTGACGGTTCGGCCGTCGCTGGTGGTGACCTGGAAGGAGAGGCTCTGTCCGTCGAGGAAGGAGTTGCTCTGCCAGTTCTGTCCCCAGTTGCGCGACATCGCCTGCCACCCGCCCTTGGACCCCTTGATCGACACGGAGTGGACGTCGCCGGCGCCGGCCACGTTGGTGATCAGCACCAGGTTGAAGTAGGAGTGGCCGTTGATGGTGAAGCGGATGCCGCCCTTCTTGACGCAGGCCACCCTGCGGAAGGAGACGGGGACGATGCCCGCGCGGTACTGGCCGATGTGGAGGAAGGCGGGCTGGGCGAGGTCGAAGTGCGGCCGCGGGGGGTTGCACCAGCCGCCGTTGTCGTTGGGAAGGGCGTAGTTGGGCGGGCAGAAGTTGGTGGCGGTGACGACGATGGAGCCCGGCAGGCACGAACCCGGGGCGTCCGCGCACCGCAGCTCGTAGCACGACCCGCAGCTCAGCCCGCCGTTGAACAGCACCGTGCTCAGCGCCGCCGTGTTCGTCCCGTACCCCTGGCTGTACAGATTCCCATACCCACAAGCACCTCCTGCACACACAGACGCCGCCCACCATTCAAGTCATTGCGCTATAATCAATGATCAACGGATCGCCATTCGATTACGTACCCATTGTGCCGGAGGCGTCGCTACCGCCGTAGAAGGTGGCATGGGCGCTCTGCCACCCGGAGTAGTAGCCGAAAGCTCCTGAAAGCATGAAGCCGAAGGAGCACACCAACAAAAGCAGAGCATTGCTAAGGGAGTAGTTAGCCATTAGCGATGCTTGAGGATATGCTTGAGGATCGTAGAGGATTAATGGAGGAGTACTTATAGTGGCAGCTCGCGAGGCAATTGGAAGTTGGCTTTTGTCTTCTCTAATACGTGCGTAATTAATTGTTCCCTAAAAAACAGAGACAGCGTTTGGTTGATGGGGATGGGGGAAGGCCAACCGAAGGCTGGAGACCGATTTGTAAAAAAGGGCACATGGGATCGTTTGCACTAACCACACAAATTATACATAAACAATAATTTTAAGTTTAAGATATGAAATTTGCCCCTTTCTTTCTTCTTGAGTTTACATTGCTAGCTTCAATTTAGTGGTCCCTGACTCTTTGACCACGAGTTAGGTATGAAGATGCCTTGTAATAAATTGACTTTGAAAACGGTGGATTATTTTTGTTTTTGTTTTCTTTTTGTGGAGCATGAGTGATATTCCTGACGGTGCCAAACAGCAACGAGTCCAGGACTGCATGCGAGCATTGCGGTGGCGACCATTGAGATCGTTAATCAAGCCATGGATTTCTCCACTCATCGCGTTAACTAAACTCAACCAAGACAAAAGAAAAACTGGACTCGATTAATTATAAGATAAAAGGAAAATCTTTGTATTATGTTGCGAGATAACTTATCCTTCTAATTGCTTTTCATGTAGCAATCACAATTAGTTGACTAATCTCTATGCTATGACTTTGAGCCACTGTGTTTTGACTTTTCAAAAATAAATAAAATCTTCATTAATTTTTAATTTTTTATTCATCTTTGATTAAGTTAATTGTACATTCAAATTAGCTCTTGAAAATAGCTCACAAGACGTGTGAAATCAAACTTAATTATCATGGTCGATGTTTAATGATGAAACAAGGAATGGATGATTATCCTTCCTCCATGGGTGCACCTCAAATCGGATGAAAGGGAGAGGTTTTAATGAGGTCGGAGGTAGGGTTTTGAACACGGCAATTGTGCTCGGGGCAAAGCACATGTGGCTATGACATTAGGTTCCTTGTTGGTGCAAGGGAATTGCCCATGTGGTGGGTGTTTAAAGTAAAAGATTGATGGAGCTAGTGACATGCATGCATAAAATGTGATTGATTTGGTACCTTTCGATCGTCGTGGTTAGTACGTACTAGTGTATGTGGGATAATGATCTTTGATTGTGAACTTGAGGGAAGCTACACATTTCGTAACCCTCAAAGACTCAAGAATTACTCTCATAAGAAATGCATTGTTTCAAACATTTAGAGCGAAGGTAGTTGCCACCGGCCACCATGCCAATCACATTATTATCGAACACATTGTGGTAACTTTGTAAAGGGTCCCATTTTACTACCCTTCTAGTTCATATGTCTATCTTTCATATTGATGGATATGATAAACACAGGGATTTGGATGGTTGAAGAAAAGTAGATTTTGCAGTTGCAAGCATGTGGTTGGGATGGGCCACAACGCTCTGCAGTTGGCACTAGAACCTCAACAAAAGCATGTGCTGATGAGTACTTGATTAAGACCACCATCGCTGCAATCCATTCCAAGTAGTGAAGCAGAAACACGTAATTCAATTGGACACTTCAACTTCCACCCTCTCCTGTTCTCTCTCGCTGTACCATTTGTGTCTCATCTCCTCCTTTTTGACAATCTGTCTCTGCCGACTAATTCTAAAGATAGACAGTTCGCTTACCGTATAAAATTGAAGCACAAATCTAGAGGCCAACTTTTAAAACTCTCTCCTATTATTTGTCTATCATCTCCTCCTTTTTGAGCTTCTTAATTAATTAATCACGCGATGATGTAGCAGATGCAGAGGCTATTGATGTGCCTATGCCAGCATGGCACAAACATGGGCTGAGATGCAATTCCTTTCATGAGGCGTAGTTTCGTGGGCCCAAATGGTGCTTATTGTGCTCTGACCGTTATGATCACCCTCATTAAACAAGATTGAAGACAAGCCAGGCCCTTCGTATTTTGATCTTACTATTTAAAAAAAAAAAGTAAATTTGGGCAAAAATATAGAAGATGCCGTTTTGTTTTTTTTTTTCAAATCATTCTCACTTTACTTTTTAATCAGCGGGTGCCCCTTTCCGCTCTTATTTATCACCTAAATTATGAAATGATTGGATACGTTATAGTAGCTATATAGTAGTTATGAAATTGTAATTATCATGTATAGTAATTACGATTTTGTAATGGTTACAATGTGAATGATAGATTAACAAGGTCGAATCCATATTATATTAGCTACGAAATCATAACTATTAAAATATGAATATTTTTTAACATGTTAAGTATGATTTACGACATCTACGAAATCATAACAACTACGTAGCTTCTATACCATGTGTAACAATTATGAAACTATATTTACTACAACGCACATGGTTAGAGCATCCACATCAGTTACCCTATTCAAAGGTTTTACCCTAAATTTTAGATAGGTTAACTAAAAATCCTCTGCATCAGTTACCCTATCCATTTCCTAAATTTAGATTTGATAAATAGTGATTTTCTAAATTTAGGGAATGAAACCTCTATCCTAAAAATAAAATAATATATTTTTTAATCTCTCTCCTTCCACTCAATCTCTCTCCTTCCACTTATTCTATAAATATAATAATAAAAAATAGAAGAAAGAGAAGAAAATAATAAAAAATTAAGAATAATGGAAATTTTAAGGTATTTGATGTAGTGTGTAGTGAAAAATGATTATTTAAATTTAATAAAGTGAGTCATTTGCCCTAAATTTTAGATATAGTAATAGAGAAATTGATGTGAATGCTCTTTAGATACCATGGTGGACATGTGCATTTACTGCTTTGAGCATTACTTGCCCACTCCTCTTCTTATATAATGTGTAGTACTACCCACGTTATTGAGAGAGTGGACAAGTAACACCCACTTCTCTTCCTATATAATCGTTAAGGAAATCAAAGAAAGGAAGAGAAAAAAGATGTTGGTTTATTTTGGGATTTGGTTCGTGGATCAAGCGCGGAGGTTCGTTGTGATCTTCGTGCAGATGATAAACTCTTTTCTTCGATTTCTTCTCCAAAGAAAGGTATGGGATTTAATGCTTTGTACAATATTTTTGTTTTATTCAAAAATGGTATTAGAACAAAAGAAATCCTGTTCGCCGAAAAATCATGATTTTATCGTGATTTCCACATGTCATGGGTGTTGAACAGCACTGTGAGATCTGACATCGTTGTTGGGCAACAACCTAGGGAAGCCAACGATAGAGTCACGAGTCAGCGACCATGTCGCTCTCCCGTAAATGCATCATTGTAGAGTCGTGTCGCATCGGATGGGAAATTGCAACAGCGTAGCGATTTCCATAGTAGCAGGGCTCACGTCATAGGTGAACACCGATGACGGCATTCCGGGGCTGGCAACAACATCTTGGTTGGTCGGCGATGCGCTTGTGGCCAACGACACACCCATGGTTGGCAAACATGAGAAACTACCTCTCACAGTTTTTGAGTATCACATGTGCCGGTAACCACGTCGGGCCACCAGCGTCTGGCATCAGAAAGTGTCGGCGACTGCCTCGGTAGCCTGATGATTGGTCGTCGTGATCAACAACCACACATTTGTCATGGATAAGGAACGTATTCATCGCGACAGTGAAGAGAAAATGTTATTTTTAATTAATCAAAATGTTTCAGGTTTTGATGAATGAAAAATAGATTAAAGTTAGAGTATTTATGATCTAATTGCTTAACGAAATGTCCAAGAGTTGACAGGTCTAGAGGACCTTACACTAAGCTGAAATCCACCTCACACCAGGCTGAAATCCAGGTAGGTTCGTGGCACTTAATAGTTGGTGTGAAATTCAGATAGGTCACGAGACTCGATATATGATGGGAAGTTCGGTTGGGTCAGCAGGATTTGACAACCGGTTGAAGTCCAGTTGGGTCTGTGGACCTAACAACTGGCGGGAAGATCTGGTGGGTTAAAAGCAAGTCAAACGACTACAGTTGCTAAGTAAGAGGTAAGCAACTAGAGAAGAGACTCAGTGAGGACGCGTTCCCGGTTGAGGGAACTGTAGGCGTCGGTCTAACTTAGGTCCATTTGGAAAATATAAGCTGTGACCTTGACTAGATCCTAGTCTCGAGAAGACAGGATCTAATTACTACTCCTATCTGTTGTATTGTGCTAACTCTATTTTGTAGGATAAACATATTTTTTATTTCCTGGACTAACCTTTTTTTGCAGGCAAGAATGTTGAAAAAAGGGAGTCCAAGCGCTCAGAAGAGATCCGGGCCCCCGGACTCCGGGCGCCGAGCCCAGCCTCGCTCGGAGCTGGTCCAGGCACTTAGGTGGTTCGGGTGCCCGAAATTGGTCCAGGCTCTTGGATCAGAAAAGTTATCAGGAGCTAAGTTGGAAGACGTCGACTGGCCAAGCCCACATTAGCGGTCCAGGCGCTCGGAGGGGGGGTCTGGATGCCCAGAGGTGGATAAAACTTCATGGATGAAGTTTTGACGAAAGCTCATCACGTCAACATAGTCCAGGTGCCTGGAATGGGCATATATATGGGCCTTTGACTGGCAGTTTCAGGATAACATCTGCTACGACTTTCTTTCCTGTGCACTACTTCAAAAAGGCTCCGACGACGCTGTAACGCTCCACTGACAATCGGACATCAAGTTTTATTTAGTTTTCTTTGTTGTTTGTAATCTTTCATATATAGTTCTTTTACTTCATTATTGTATCTTTTTAAACTATTAGTGGATTGACTAACAAAAACACTTGACGAGTGCGAGCCTTGGAATATGATTTGTCGAAAGCTCCGAACCAAGTAAAAAATTACTTGTGTTAGCGCATGTTTGTCTTCTTCCTTCTAGTTCCTTTTTGTTTTCTTTATTCCACTGTGTAAATCGTTTAAACTCTTGATTTTCGAAAAATGCTATTCAACCCCCCTCCCCCCAGCGTATTTATGGTCCTACAGTTTGAACTAATTAAAATTGGGTCAGTTTGATTTATTAGGCTGGATCTTTCCAGATTTGATCAAATGTATCAGATTTATTCTAATAGATAAAATTTAGTCAAAATTGGACCAGATTGTTCAATAGGCCATAATTAATCAAATGAGTCTTGGCTTATCAATAGGTCTAAGTTTTAATTAAATGAACTTAGGTTAAACAATAATAATTAGACATCCCAATTATATTAGTTCTAATGAGAATAAGAGACTAAGTTAATGCTTAGGATTTGGTTTTTCAATCGACCGGCCACTAGATCTCTTCAAATAAAGAAAATTTATTTTTCTTATTTGCTTTTGGATTATGTATGTTTATTCTATGCATATGTGTAAATTGAATTGAATCAGTTTTGTTAATACTTTGTTGGTTTTATACTGTTAGGATCGATGGTCGCGACTAGAGAGGGGGGGTGTGAATAACCGACCCCAAATTCGCGTTTCTTCCTACGAATTAGGTTAGCGCAGCGGAAATAAAATAATAGAAACGAGAACGAGAAGATCAAACCTTAGATGCAGCGATGTAACGAGGTTCGGAGATGATACTCCTACTCCTCGGCGTGTCCGTAAGGTGGACGAAGCCTATCAATCCGTCGGTGGATGAAACCCCGGATAACCGGCTAATATGAACTCCTTCTGGGTGGAGAAACCTCACCACAAAGTCTTTGCAACAGCAAAACAGAGGAGTACAACAATAGAGGAAGCAAACACGAACAATAGAAATTGTAAACACACTTGCTTGCCTTCTCGTCGGAGTCCGTTGATGAAGCAGCAGCTTCACGGCTCCAGCAGCTAGAAAACCAGCACGAAGCTCACGCGAAGCTTCAACAAACCGAGAGTTCAGCAAAGCTCAAATAGCAGTAAGGAGGAAGAGCAAGAACTGTTACTGTAGAGGCTCTCGACCACGATATATAACCTGCGAAGAAGACATAAACCAGTCAGGTCGCAACGGCTAGGGCCTCGACCGATCGTGCACACCGATCGGTCCAGAGGTTCGATCGGTCTTGGGACCGATCAGCAGCCTGGACCGATCAGGCTATGTCCTGATCGGTCCAGGAGGAGTCTGATCGGTCCCTGGACCGATCAGCCTTTCTCCTTCTTCTTCTTCTGTTTGCTTTCTGATCGGTCTCCAAACCGATCAGATAATCCACAGAAGCATTCTGTTTGGTTACTGATCGGTCACTAGACCGATCAGCCGAGCTACCGAGCCCTCTCTGACCTAGTCCGGAGAACGAGCTGCCGAGCCCTCTTCGACTTCGTCCGGTCCAGAGAATGAGCTACCGAGCTACCGAGCTACGAGCTACCTGTTGGTTGCTACTCGGAAAACCTATAGGTTCCACTGTACAAAAATTTTGTACAAAGGTCTGAACCTTTTCCTAGCTACCATGTGTTCTTTTAAATTAAATTTTGGATCGCCTGCGGAACTTAACACGTTTGATCCAAAACTTAATCTATTTGTTCTTTTAGGTTTTGACTTGGATCTCCTGCGGAACTTAACACGTTCGACCCAAGTCTCCTTAAGTTATTAATTCCATTAAATATTAATTTCCATAAAAGGTTCCCAGTACTGACGTGGCGAGACACATGGCCTTCTTGGATATGGGAGCAACCACCACCGACTAGACAAAACCTTTAATAGAAAGCTAATATTTAATTTCCTAAAATAACTTTAGGTTAACCAAAGAGAACAATCAAATTACAAGGAAAAGAAAGAAACAAAAGAACACAACTTCAAAAAAAAACATATTCGAAATTCTAGAACGTAAGCCTCTTGTATTTGGTATTATTTCCATAAATAACTAGTATGATGCGGAAATAAAATTACTAGTTATACCTTGTAGAAAAACCTCTTGATCTTCTACCGTATTCCTCTTCTAACCTCGGACGTTGTGTGGGCAACGATCTTCCGAGATGAGAAACCACCAACCACCTTCTTCTCCTCCAAGCAAGGTTCGGCCACAAAGGAAGAACTTCACTAAAGAAGAAAACCAAAATACTAACCAAGCTCCAAGAGATGCTAGCTTTCCCTCCTTCTTCTTCTTCTTCTCCGAGTAGTATCCGGCCACCACAAGAGCTCCATGGAAGAGTAGGGTTCGGCCACCACAAGAGGAAGAGAAGGAGAGGTTGGCCGGCCACACCAAGGAACAAAAGAGGGAGAGAAATAATAGATGTTGTGTCTCTTGAAGGCACCCTCACCCCTTCTTTTATATTCCTTGCCCTAGGCAAATTAGGAAATTTAATTACAATAAAATTTCCTCAATTTCCTTGATATGATTTAATTGAGAAAAATAAAATAAAATTTCCCCAATTACAATCACATGGCCGGCCACATCATTGGAGAACAAATTGGACAAGTTTTAATCAACAATTAAAACTTCCTAATTTGTTTCCGGAAATTTTAAAAAATAAAATTTCTCTTTAAAATCTCTTCATGGTTGATAAAAGGAAATTTCTATAATTTTAATTTTATCAACATGTGAATAATTTTTAAAGAAAAAATAAAACATCTCTCCAATCTACAAATAAGGAAAGAGATCTAATCTCTTTCTTTAATCTTTTATAGATCTTTTACAAGAGAGATATTTTAATTCTCTTTAAATTATATCTTCCACATAATAAAAATTAAAATTAAAATCCCTTTTAATTTAATTTGGCCGGCCCCCACTAGCTTGGGTTCAAGCTAGGGCCGACCACCCAATAATATACCTAGGCCGGCCCTAGCTTGTTCCCAAGCTAGCTTGGCCGGCCCCTATTGGGTAGGTTTAGAAGGTGGGTATAGGTGGGTATAGAACTCTATAAATAAGAGGCTACGATAGGGACCGAGAGGAGGAATTGGTTTTGGTCTCCGATAAAATTAAGCATCCCTCGCCCCGAACACACAACTTAATTTTATCAATGATAATTCATTCCACTAGAGAACTATCATTGAACTACCGCACCAATCCCAAATTACATTTTTGGGCTCCTTCTTATTATGAGTGTGTTAGTCTCCCTGTGTTTAAGATATCGAATGCCCACTAATTAAGTGAGTTACTGACAACTCATTTAATTAATATCTAAGTCCAAGAGTAGTACCACTCAACCTTTTTATCATGTCGGACTAAGTCCACCTGCAGGGTTTAACATGACAATCTTTATGAGCTCCTCTTGAGGACATTATCAACCTAGTATCTCTAGGACACAGTTTCCTTCTATAATCAACAACACACACTATAAGTGATACCATTTCCCAACTTATCGGGTTTATTGATTCATCGAACTAAATCTCACCCATTGATAAATTAAAGAAATAAATATCAAATATATGTGCTTGTTATTATATTAGGATTAAGAGCACACACTTCCATAATAACCGAGGTCTTTGTTTCTTTATAAAGTCAGTATAAAAGAAACGACCTCAAATGATCCTACTCAATACACTCTGAGTGTACTAGTATAATTATACAGTCAAGATAAACTGATACCTAATTACACTACGACCTTCTAATGGTTTGTTCCTTTCCATTTTGGTCGTGAGCTACTGTTTATAATTTATAAGGTACTGATAATATCATCTTCTGTATGTGACACCACATACTATATTATCTATAATATAAATTAATTGGACAACTACAACTAAATGTAAAAAATTTGACCAAATGTGATTCTTTATTCATAATGAATGTTTACAAAGCTTAGGCTTTCAGTATACACTCCAACAATCTCCCACTTATACTAATGACTAAGCTGCCATATCTTCTACCATACATCTGATTCCCATTCCCTCCACATGCCGATCGAAAGCTTTCACCGGAAGGGCCTTAGTGAAAGGATCTGCCAGGTTATCTGCTGATGCAATCTTGGCGATGACAACTTCTCCTCGCTTCACGATATCTCGTATCAGGTGGTACTTGCGCTCTATATGTTTACTTGCCTTATGAGCTCGTGGTTCCTTCGAGTTTGCAACTGCACCGCTATTATCACAATAAATTATGATGATTTTGGGCAAACCAGGAATCACATCTAAGTCCATTAGAAAGTTCCTGAGCCATACTGCTTCTTTAGCTGCCTCAGAGGCTGCTACATACTCAGCTTCCATGGTTGAGTCCGATACGCATTTCGCAACACTCCTCCATGAAATGGCTCCACCTCCTAAAGTAAACACAATAGCACGATGTAGACTTACTGTTATCCCTATCGATTGGAAATCAATCCGTGTAACCCACAGGGAGCAGATCGTCTGCTTGGTAAACTAGCATATAATCTCTAGTCCTTCTGGTACTTTAATATATGCTTTACCGTAGTCCAATGTCCTTGTCCAGGTTACTTCGATATCTGCTGACCATGCCCACGGCAAAACAGATATCAGGTCTCGTACATAGCATTGCATACATTAGGCTTTCTACAGCCGAAGCATAAGGAACTGCTTTCATGTCCTCTATCTCTTTTGATGTCTTTGGAGACATCTCTTTAGACAGAGCTACTCCATGTCTAAAAGGTAAGAAACCTTTCTTGGAATCTTGCATGCTAAAACGAGCAAGGATTGTATCTATATATGAAGCTTGGGACAGACACAACATTCTTTTCTTACGATCCCTTATTACTTTGATCCCAAGAATGTGTGCACACTCTCCTAAGTCCTTCATATCAAATTGTTTGGACAACCATACCCTTACGTCTGATAATACCTTGACATTGTTGCCAATTAACAAAATATCATCTACGTATAGTACAAGAAATACCACCACGTTTCCGTTACACTTCTTATATACACAAGACTCATCCGGACTTTGAATAAATCCATATGATTGGATTACTTCATTAAACCGGATGTTCCAAGACCTTGAAGCTTGCTTCAATCCATAAATGGACCGATTGAGCTTGCACACTAGATGCTCTTTGCCTTTTTCAATGAACCCTTCTGGTTGCTTCATATGGATGTTCTCTTCAAGACTTCCATTAAGGAAAGTCTTGACATCCATTTGCCAAATCTCATAATCCATATGAGCAAGAATGGATAAGAGTATCCGGATAGACTTAAGCATGACTACCGTGAAAAGGTCTCCTCATAATCGATTCCCTCTTTTGAGTGTACCCTTTGCAACAAGCCTAGCTTTGAAGGTTTCTACCTTCCGTCGTCCTCTTTTCCTTTTGTAGATCCACTTGCATCCAACGGCTTTTACACCATCGTGGTTCTACAAGCTCCCAAACCTTATTAGAGTACATGGACTCTATTTCGCATTCATTGCCTTTTGCCAAGATCTGCATCTATATCTTGGAGTGCTTCATCATATGATCGGGGATCATGTTTACCCCGGATCAAGTCCAAGACTCTCCCAAAACATGAATCTTTCAGTCGCCTCACAACCCTCCCACTACGACGAGGCACCGTGGTTGTGTATCATGTGTGACACGTGTTGCGTCTCTTGTGGTACTTCATCTTGTATTGTTGGTACTGAAGTAGACATGTCCTCTAAGTTCTTCTAAAACAACTTTCCTATCGGGCTTGTGATCCATTATATAGTCTTCTTCTAAAACCGGACATTGGTGCTAACAATGACCTTCCGTCTTTAGGACTATAAAATAAACCACCTTCGTTCCTTTGGGATATCCTATGAACACGCGAACTTCAGACGAGATTCTAACTTATCAAGATCCGTTTCAAGACATGTGCCGGACTACCCCAACCGAATATGTCTTAGACTGGTTTTCGCCCATTCCACAATTCTATGGGAGTAGAAGAAACTGATTTAGAAGGTACTAAGTTCGAACATACACTGCGTTTCCAGAGCATATCCCCAAAACGAATTTGGTAATTCTGAATAACTCATCATCGATCTAACCATCTCCATAAGAGTCCTATTCCTTCGCTCTGCCACACCATTCTGTTGGTGTGCACCATAATTGGGATTGAATCCCACCTTCGATAAGTAATTCCTAAACTCTCCTAAGAGGTATTCACCACCACGATCGGATCGTAGTGTCTTGATACTTTTACCTAATCGCTTCTCCACATCGCCTTGTATTCTTTGAACTTGTCAAAGCACTCACTTGCTGCGCATTAGGTAAATGTATCCATATCTTGAATAATCGTCCATGAAAGAGACAAAATATTCAAAACCTCCTCTTGCCTGGATAGATATAGGACCACACAAATCCGAGTGAACCAACTCTAACACTTCTTTGGCTCTATACCCCTTGGCCTTGAGCGGCCTCTTGGTCATTTTACCTTCTAAGCAAGATTCACAAGTTGGAAAATTTTCCAACTCTAATGAACTCAAAGTCCATCGGCTATAAGCCTCTGAATCCTACTTAAATTAATATGACCAAGTCTTAGATGCCAAAGATATGCTTGGTTCATTTCTGAAGGTTCTTTTCTCTTATTAGAATTAGAAGATGAGTTATAAATTTCCATGTTTTGCTTTGTGGAAGAAATTGATTTAAAATATACAAATTGCCAACTAATGCACCGGAACAGATAATCACTTTATTTCTTTTAATAACTACATCATTATTGAAAGAAACCGAATATCCATCTAAAATCGTTTAGAAACCGAAATTAAATTCTTTCTAAAACGGGTACATAAAGACAATTTCTTAAAACCAAATTTCTATTTCTACTAAAAGACAAGTAGACGTCTCCCATCGCAATACTTGCCACCTTAGTAGCATTGCCCATGTAGACGGTAATCTCCCTTCAGATAGTCGCCGGGTTTCCTGACCCCCGCAAGGAATTGCAGACATGATCAGTGGCTTCATATCCACCAGGTTGTGGTAGATAACACCGCTAAACATGTTTCAACAACTGAGCATGAGATATACCTTTGTTTTGGTTCTTACGAGGACCGCCTTCCAATGTCCTTACATGATGAAGCACTTGCCCTTGCTTCTTCATTCCAAATTTTAAATCCTGACTGAGATTTATTCACTTTCTTTCGAACCTTGTTTCTTCTTCTTCTTCTTTCCTTCGGTTTAGAAGTAGAACCATTTTCAAGATAGTGAATTTGAGCATTGTGACGAAATAATCCTTCTGCTGCTTTCAATAGTTCCGCTAATGAATAAACCCTCTTATTCATATTATAGTTCAAACGGAACTCTCAAAACTTCTAGGTAGCGCTTGGAGGATCATATCGATCCGGGTTTCCCATCAATTTCTCCTCCAAGGATCAGTATCTCGTTCGGATAAGCCATCATCTTTAGGATATGATCCCTACAGAGTACCCTCTTGCATGGTGGTCATTATCTTTCTCATGGCTTCTTGCCTAGAAGCCCTATCCCGATGACCAAAGAGTTCCTTGAGATTGTTCATAATATCATAGGCTGTTGGTAAATCTTGATGTTGATGTTGCAATACATTTGACATTGAAGCCAAAATGTAACACCGCGCCATCTCATCTACTTTTACCCATTTCCTATGATATTCAATCTCCTCTTGGGTAGATTCACCAAGAGGTGCATCAGCATTGCTCACCAAGACATATTTATAGCTTTCAAAGAAGAACAATGTCCGTGTTTCTTTTCCAATCTATGTAGTTTGGTCCAAGAAGTCTATTCTGTAGTATGATGGACGGTGGGTTGAAAGACATCCTAAGAATCACAAATAACTTTTGGTCGAACTCTAAATTTAGAATAATATTGATTCCTCAAACAATACTATTTTAAATTAACCAACACCTCAAAACACCGTGAATTTTGTATGCCACGTTAGTGTGGACGTATACAAATTCAACATTTGTAAAAGGAGGGTTTTAACCCATTAATTTTATTATCTTGTCAACCTAACTTTTTGACTAATAAAATTAATAGTTGGTATCATTTGGTCACACAAATAATAGCAATGACTTCGTTGGGGAGGATACTATTAGATGCGTCTAAGTGTATACCATTACTTGACACTAAGTCCATTAATAAGATTATGCCCCTTCCGTTGGGGAAGATCACACGCTCTTAATTAACTTCCTATAGTCATCCATAAATGGAAGTCTGTTCTAGTGATCCACAAACAAGCTCATCCGTTATGGAGGAAGGCACTCAGAGCCAACGTGCAAGCTTGTTTGCATCACTTACAAACCAGTAATGGAGACCATGGGATTTATTTAAAATCCCTCTCCCACTTAGTTATTTATAAATGAGGAATTTTAACTATGCTAGCCTACTAAACTTGTAAACTAACATGCACACACAGCACAATATAAAAGCAATAAATAGAAAATTTAATTTTCAACTATTATGGCTTTTATCTCTAATTGTCCTCCGTGTGTTGTCATCCCAAGTTGCCATATTTGGCCACCGCTCCGGGTCTAGCTGTCGATCCATCTTGCTCCTAGTTCCACTGCCTCCGGTCCTTAGAAGGTTCCACGCTTTGCAAGATTCGATCCGCGACATAAATAGAATTTTACATTTTGATCCTATATTCCATAAAAGGAATGTATATGTATCTAGATCAAAATAAAATCCTAATAAAACTAAATACGACTCCCGTATTTTAATACAATCATGCACACATATAAATTGCCCTTGACATGTCCAAGGGTCCAATCACACACATAATTAACTAAAAGCCATAATAGTTGGATCCTGCATCTACAAAGTTAGCACATCCTACTATTATCCCGCCTAAATTATGTATAACATGTGCATAATTAAACTAAATACCAAATACAGAGAGGCAAAACCCTAGCTCGATACCAATTGTTTGTTACTCGGAAAACCTATAGGTTCCACTGTACAAAAATTTTGTACAAAGGTCCGAACCTTTTCCTAGCTACCATGTGTTCTTTTAAATTAAATTTTGGATCGCTTGTGGAACTTAACACGTTTGATCCAAAACTTAATCTATTTGTTCTTTTAGGTTTTGACTTGGATCTCCTGCGGAACTTAACACGCTCGACCCAAGTCTCCTTAAGTTATTAATTCCATTAAATATTAATTTCCATAAAGGTTCGACGTGGCGAGGCACATGGCCTTCTTGGATATGGGAGCAACCACCACCGACTAGACAAAACCTTTAATAGAAAGCTAATATTTAATTTCCTAAAATAACTTTAGGTTAACCAAAGAGAACAATCAAATTACAAGGAAAAGAAAGAAACAAAAGAACACAACTTCAAAAAAAAACATATTCGAAATTCTAGAACGTAAGCCTCTTGTATTTGGTATTATTTCCATAAATAACTAGTATGATGCGGAAATAAAATTACTAGTTATACCTTGTAGAAAAACCTCTTGATCTTCTACCGTATTCCTCTTCTAACCTCGGACGTTGTGTGGGCAACGATCTTCCGAGATGAGAAACCACCAACCACCTTCTTCTCCTCCAAGCAAGGTTCGGCCACAAAGGAAGAACTTCACTAAAGAAGAAAACCAAAATACTAACCAAGCTCCAAGAGATGCTAGCTTTCCCTCCTTCTTCTTCTTCTTCTCCGAGTAGTATCTGGCCACCACAAGAGCTCCAATGGAAGAGTAGGGTTCGGCCACCACAAGAGGAAGAGAAGGAGAGGTTGGCCGGCCACACCAAGGAACAAAAGAGGGAGAGAAATAATAGATGTTGTGTCTCTTGAAGGCACCCTCACCCATTCTTTTATATTCCTTGCCCTAGGCAAATTAGGAAATTTAATTACAATAAAATTTCCTCAATTTCCTTGATATGATTTAATTGAGAAAAATAAAATAAAATTTCCCCAATTACAATCACATGGCCGGCCACATCATTGGAGAACAAATTGGACAAGTTTTAATCAACAATTAAAACTTCCTAATTTATTTCCGGAAATTTTAAAAAATAAAATTTATCTTTAAAATCTCTTCATGGTTGATAAAAGGAAATTTCTATAATTTTAATTTTATCAACATGTGAATAATTTTTAAAGAAAAAATAAAACATCTCTCCAATCTACAAATAAGGAAAGAGATCTAATCTCTTTCTTTAATCTTTTATAGATCTTTTACAAGAGAGATATTTTAATTCTCTTTAAATTATATCTTCCACATAATAAAAATTAAAATTAAAATCCCTTTTAATTTAATTTGGCCGGCCCCCACTAGCTTGGGTTCAAGCTAGGGCCGGCCACCCAATAATATACCTAGGCCGGCCCTAGCTTGTTCCCAAGCTAGCTTGGCCGACCCCTATTGGGTAGGTTTAGAAGGTGGGTATAGGTGGGTATAGAACTCTATAAATAAGAGGCTACGATAGGGACCGAGAGGAGGAATTGGTTTTGGTCTCCCGATAAAATTAAGCATCCCGTGTTCGCCCCGAACACACAACTTAATTTTATCAATGATAATTCATTCCACTAGAGAACTATCATTGAACTACCGCACCAATCCCAAAATACATTTTTGGGCTCCTTCTTATTATGAGTGTGTTAGTCTCCCTGTGTTTAAGATATCGAATGCCCACTAATTAAGTGAGTTACTGACAACTCATTTAATTAATATCTAAGTCCAAGAGTAGTACCACTCAACCTTTTTATCATGTCGGACTAAGTCCACCTGCAGGGTTTAACATGACAATCTTTATGAGCTCCTCTTGAGGACATTATCAACCTAGTATCTCTAGGACACAGTTTCCTTCTATAATCAACAACACACACTATAAGTGATACCATTTCCCAACTTATCGGGTTTATTGATTCATCGAACTAAATCTCACCCATTGATAAATTAAAGAAATAAATATCAAATATATGTGCTTGTTATTATATTAGGATTAAGAGCACACACTTCCATAATAACCGAGGTCTTTGTTTCTTTATAAAGTCAGTATAAAAGAAACGACCTCAAATGGTCCTACTCAATACACTCTGAGTGTACTAGTGTAATTATACAGTCAAGATAAACTGATACCTAATTACACTACGACCTTCTAATGGTTTGTTCCTTTCCATTTTGGTCGTGAGCTACTGTTTATAATTTATAAGGTACTGATAATATCATCTTCTGTATGTGACACCACATACTATATTATCTATAATATAAATTAATTGAACAACTACAACTAAATGTAGAAAATTTGACCAAATGTGATTCTTTATTCATAATGAATGTTTACAAAGCTTAGGCTTTCAGTATACACTCCAACACTACCGAGCCCTCTCTGACTCCATCCGGTCCAGAGAACGAGCTACCGAGCCCTCTCTGACCTAGTCCGGAGAGCGAGCTGCCGAGCTACGAGCTACCGAGCTACCGAGCTACCGAACTACCGGGCTACCGAGCTACCGAGCTACCGAGCCCTCTCCGACTCCATCCGGTCCAGAGAACGAGCTACCGAGCCCTCTCTGACCTAGTCCGGAGAGCGAGCTGCCGAGCTACGAGCTACCGAGCTACCGGGCTACCGAGCTACCGAGCTACCGAGCCCTCTCTGACTTCCCATGCCAAGCTTCCATACTTGGACTTCTCCCGTGCCAAGCTCCCTGCTTGGACTTTTCCGTGCCAAGTCTCCATACTTGGACTTTTCTTGTGCCAAGCTCCCTGCTTGGACTTTTCACCAGATGTATGGTCAACCTTGACCTATCTGGATTTCCCTTGCCTGGCTTCACTCACCAGGACTTTCACCTGGCTTCACTCACTGGGACTTTCAACTGCCTGGCTTCCTCACTAGGACTTTCTTTCTCGTGCTAACTGTCCGGTCCTTCATGATTCACTTGGACTTTCTTCCACCAGATGCCCGATCATCTTGACCCATCCGAATTTCCTTGTGCCAAGTATCTGATCACTCCTTTGACATACTTGAACTTTCTAATACCAGGTGTCCGGTCAACCTTCATCCACCGGGATTTCCACGTGCCTGGTTTCACTCACCAGACTTTTCCTTCTGTCTAACTTTCCACTAGGACTTTCCTTCTGCCTAACTTGACATACTTGACTCTTCTTCATCCAACCTGATCAGACCCTGATCAGTATCTCTCCGCATGGACAACTGCACCTGCATTGTCCATGTCTACATGTCTTTTTGTATTGTCAAACATCGAAACCATGACCAAGGTTTACGCTTGGTCAACTAGGTCAACCTTGACCTACTGGAAATTGCACCAACAATCTCCCCCTTTTTGATGTTTGACAATACCTTTAAGTTAGGCTAATCCAATAGCCTCAACTTTCTTCATGCCACTAGGTAATGAAACATAAGTTACAACCTTACATTCTCCTTCTAAGAAGACAACCTCCTTCTTAGATAATGAAGGCCTAACTTAAACCCTTCATTCTCCCCCTATTGGCACACATCAATAAACTCTCCCCCTGAAGAGTAAGTTACCGTTGTTCACAACTTCACTCGTTGTAATCAACAAACTCTCCCACTAACTCCAATGTTCTTCCTTGAACATTCTCTAGACATTCTCCATTCTCCCCCTTTTTGACACATATCAAAAAGAGTGAATCAAGGTCAAGAGTTTCTTCCTAATGAAAGTCCCATACCTTTCATTGAAACCCTTAATTTCTCCCTTGATACTAATGTCAATAGTCAATTTAGTGATAATCCCATATCACTCATGACAACTCCCCCTAAAGGTCAATTCCCCTTGACCAATAGGTAAAACTCCCCCTAAAGGTCAACTCCCCCTTGACCATTGCACCAACAATGTCTTGGAGAGTTTCAACCCTTTAGAAATCCAAAACTCCAACTTCATTGCTGAAATTTCAGAAATTTCAGACAGCACAGTCGAAACTGGCACGCCCTGATCAATCACCAGACCGATCAGGTCTTCCCTGGATCGGTCACAGTGACCGATCCACAACTGCCTGGACCGATCAGACTCCCTTCTGATCGGTCCACAACCTCTGATATCAGTTTATGAATTTCCTTCCGAAATTCAGAAACCCCTACAAAATTCCAGAAAATTCCAGAAATTATAAAACTTTGAGGATACATTCCTCATAACATATACTATCATGGAAAAATAGTTTTCTATGAAAATAGCTTCCATTTTTCAATCTTGATACAAAGTTCACAAGTCTTTGAAATAGCTCAAAGTTAACTCATCTTTGTATCACCTTGTTCAATGATGAATGCTATCACTAGAAAAGCTTCATCAAGGTTTTTCAAATCAATTTTAAAATGATTTTAAACCCTTTAATTTGGGACCACAATCTTAGGGCTAAATGTACATGACTTGTACACAAGCTTTCCCTATGATCCCAATTTCGAATTAGGCTCATCTAGGTACAAGAACTATGCACCTTGATCCTAACTCATCATCCTAATATCTCACACACATCTAAGGTGTATCAAACACATCCAAGTCAATTTTGATGTGAGATATGAGTTTAGGTTATCTTAGGCTAAGGTCTCATGCATTTTCTAAACATCAATTTGATCTCCATATCAAATTGTGTTTTTTAACCTTAAATCAATTTCATTGATTATAAATGCAAGAAATGATGACATGACATAAAATGATATCATACATAATAACATGTGCCAATGTCATGATGTCATGGCATAAAGTATGAAACTTAAATAAAGCATGACATATAAATAACCTAAGCATTATTATGACATTTCAAATGATCATAGATTAAATATGATGTCATGACATGGCATATGACAAACAATATATGGCAACTAACATGTAAAGGTATAGAAAATACCTAATTCTAGCCTTAGTTGTCATTTTTGATAATTTCGATCATTTTGCCAAAAATTCTATATTCCTAAGTGTAATAGACCTAGCATCTTATACCAAAGATTTTTAGATCACTATGTGCCAATTAGATTGACCCTAGAGAATTCCTCAAATATGATTGGCACATCCTAATCACCTTAGGAATAACTTTTAATTTCATCTTCAAGGCTTGATTACACCTTGAAAATTCCTAAAGTGCCACCTTTTGTCATGAATAGATTAACTAACTATTCAATTAAGGTTGGCACACTCTAATCCATCTAGCGTGATGGAATCATGCTCTTAGGAACCCAATACCTATTTGAGCTCATTGGGTTCACTAAATATTCACTAGGGATGACTTCCCTAGCAACCCTCCTAATGACCCTCTTAGGCTTTAAAGCCTTGGCCATTTGGGACTCATCAAGATCAACTCTAGGGGTGACTCCCCTTGTGACCTTGGTGATGGTCTTCCTAGCCCTAGGTCTTGTTCCATAATCGAATGGAACATTATGATAAGTGGGCTTGACCACTTGAGACTTAGGTTTGTGACTCAAACCTCTCATGTCCTTGGGCTTTTGCTTTTGACCCTTAGACCCTAGAGTTGACTTCTCCAAAATCTTAAGGGTCTTTTCTAAGGTGTCAAGTCTTGACCTCAAGACTTGATTTTCCTTCTCTAATACCTCAAGTTTTAATTTGTCATTTATCTTTGAGGTATTCCTAGGCATGTGTCTAGTTGATTTGGGATTTCTACCTAGGTTCTCCCTAACCTTAGATGAGTTAATCCTAGGATTGACATTTCTAGTGTTGTCCTTACCTAGGCTAACATGTTTAGCACCTAAGCACATATATTGGTTTCTATAATTATCATGCTTATCATTATTGTCAATTGCAATCAAACTACTAGCATGCATCTTACTAGTATTGCAATAATGTGCCTTAGAGATTACCTTAGGGTTTGCCTTAGCTCCCCTTATCGATGTGCTCGGTCTCTTGTCCTTGTGAGATTACCTCCCCCTCGGACATTGGCTCCGATAATGTCCCCTTCGCTTGCATTGGAAGCACACCACGTGCTCCTTGCTCTTGCGTATCGGGACTCCGGCTTCCTTGATCTTTGGCGCCGGTGGAGTTTTCCTAACCCTCTTTGGACATTTACTCTTGTAATGTCCAAATTCCCTACACTCAAAGCATAATATATGCAATTTACTAGAACTTAAATTGCTTGAGTTACCTAGGGTTGAGGTGGGATGTAAGCTCTCTCCTTCATCTCTTCCGGAGGTAGAAGCTTCTTCCCCTTGCTCCGAACTTGAAGAGGAACTCTCCTCCTCTTCTTCTTTAGATGTTGAGTAGCCCTCAACTTCTAAATCCATGCCTCCATGATGTGAGCTACTCGGCTCACTTGACTCCTCTTCATAGCTTGAATTGGAGCTCTCCTCATGGAACTTAGCCAAGTTGTTCCACAACTCCTTGGCATCGTTATATCCACCTATCCTACACAAAACATCATTAGGTAAAGAAAATTCAAAAATTTTCAATACCTCATCGTTGACTAGGGATTGGTGGACTTGTTCCTTGGTCCACTCCTTCTTCTCTAGGGTTTCTCCTTTCTTGTCCATCGGAGGCTTGAAACCTAATTGAACACAACTCCAATTTTCAAGGTAAGTCATAAGAAAGTACTTCATTCTTACCTTCCAAAACGCGAAGTCGTCGCGATCGTAGAAGGGTGGAATCGTGACATCTTCTCTGAATAGATCCATTCTCTAGCTTGTGCTCCCTCGGGTGTTAATCCGGCGAAGAGCAACCTTGCTCTGATACCACTTGTTAGGATCGATGGTCGCGGCTAGAGAGGGGGGGGGGTGTGAATAGCCGACCCCAAATTTGCGTTTCTTCCTACGAATTAGGTTAGTGCAGCGGAAATAAAATAATAGAAACGAGAACGAGAAGATCAAACCTTAGACGCAGCGATGTAACGAAGTTCGGAGATGATACTCCTACTCCTCGGCGTGTCCATAAGGTGGACGAAGCCTATCAATCCGTCGGTGGATGAAACCCCGGATAACCGGCTAATATGAACTCCTTCTGGGTGGAGAAACCTCACCACAAAGTCTTTGCAACAGCAAAACAGAGGAGTACAACAATAGAGGAAGCAAACACGAACAATAGAAATTGTAAACACACTTGCTTGCCTTCTCGTCGGAGTCCGTTGATGAAGCAGCAGCTTCACGGCTCCAGCAGCTAGAAAACCAGCACGAAGCTCACGCGAAGCTTCAGCAAACCGAGAGCTCAGCAAAGCTCAAATTGCAGTAAGGAGGAAGAGCAAAAACTGTTTTTATAGAGGCCCTAGACCTCGATATATATCCTGCGAAGAAGAAGACACATAAACTAGCCGTTGTGTCGCAACGGCTAGGGCCTGGACCGATCAGGCACACTCCTGATCAGTCCAGGAGTGTTCTGACCGGTCTTGGGGACCGATCAGGCTATGTCCTGATCGGTCCAGAAGGAGTCTGATCAGTCCCTGGACCAATCAGCCTTTCTCCTTCTTCTTCTTCTGTTTGCTTTCTGATCGGCCTCCAAACCGATCAGATAATCCACAGAAGCATTCTGTTTGGTTACTGATCGGTCACCAGACCGATCAGTTGAGCTACCGAGCCCTCTCTGACCTAGTCCGGAGAACGAGCTACCGAGCCCTCTCCGACTTCGTCCGGTCCAGAGAATGAGCTACCGAGCTACCGAGCTACCGAGCTACGAGCTACCGAGCCCTCTCTGACTCCATCCGATCCAGAGAACGAGCTACCGAGCCCTCTCTGACCTAGTCCGGAGAGCGAGCTGCCGAGCTACGAGCTACCGAGCTACCGGGCTACCGAGCTACCGAGCTACCGAGCCCTCTCCGACTCCATCCGGTCCAGAGAACGAGCTACCGAGCCCTCTCTGACCTAGTCCGGAGACCGAGCTGCCGAGCTACGAGCTACCGAGCTACCGAGCTACCGAGCTACCGAGCTACCGGGCTACCGACCTACCGAGCTACCGAGCCCTCTCTGACTTCCCATGCCAAGCTTCCATACTTGGACTTCTCCCGTGCCAAGCTCCCTGCTTGGACTTTTTCGTGCCAAGTCTCCATACTTGGACTTTTCTCGTGTCAAGCTCCCTGCTTGGACTTTTCACCAGATGTATGGTCAACCTTGACCTATCTGGATTTCCCTTGCCTGGCTTCACTCACCAGGACTTTCCAACTGCCTGGCTTCACTCACCAGGACTTTCCATCTGCCTGGCTTCACTCACCAGGACTTCCAAGCTGCCTAGCTTCACTCACTAGGTCTTTCCCCTGCCTGGCTTCACTCACCAGGACTTTCACTTTCACCTAGCTTCACTCACAAGGATTTTCACCTGGCTTTACTCACTAGGATTTCCCGACTGCCTGGCTTCACTCACCAGGACTTTCTGAACTGCCTGGCTTCACTCACCAGGACTTTCCGAACTGCCTAACATCCCAGTTAGGACTTCCCAGTCAAGTATCCGGTCAACCTTGACCTACTTGACTCTTCTTCATCCAACCTGATCAGACCCTGATCAGTATCTCTCCGCATGGACAACTGCACCTGCATTGTCCATGTCTACTTGTCTTTTTGTATTGTCAAACATCGAAACCATGACCAAGGTTTACGCTTGGTCAACTAGGTCAACCTTGACCTACTGGGAATTGCACCAACATATACT
Organism: Zingiber officinale; assembly: GCF_018446385.1. Taxonomy (NCBI): domain Eukaryota; kingdom Viridiplantae; phylum Streptophyta; class Magnoliopsida; order Zingiberales; family Zingiberaceae; genus Zingiber; species Zingiber officinale. The sequence continues at coordinate 160,909,361 of NC_055987.1, forward strand.
ACATTATTATTTTCAATTTCAGATATTATAGATAATATACACGATAACTCATCCTAATATATAACAAAATGAGCTGAGAGAGGTGATTCATGAGATAGAGTATGACATGATTTAAGAAGTTAAGAGACATATTGGATGACTCGATCAATTATTCTAGAAACTCGAGCAGGAAGAGTTTCCAGTCCTGGATAATTACAAGATCTGGGCTATGATTCGATCATTACTAGGGCATTGCAAGGAGGTTGCACATCATGTATGGGGTTGCTATGAAGGGCGTATCTCATATGCAGAGTTGTGTGTGGAGAGCTACTTCACCATGTGGATCAAGAGGATCCTGAAGAATTTAAGGAGGATCCAGAAGGGGATCTGATTGAGGATCAAATAGAGAATCTTGAAGCTTATCACACACACATATGCATCATGTAAGTCTATTTAAAAATTTTAAAATTAATAAATAAAATTGAATTGGTAGTATATTTTTAATGAGGTTAAAATTACAAAAAGTAAATGACTAGTTAACGGCTAGTAAATCCAGACAACGTCTAGTTAATGGCTATTTTAATAAAAAAAATCAAATTTTCATCTATAAATACTCATCATCTTATACAACTTATTTCAATCATACAAATACTTAAATTCCTATAAAAAATCTTCTCTCTACTATTTTCCTCTAAAATAGATGAAAATAACCGATGATTTTTTAGAATGTTTTTAGAAAAATGTTTCTTCCCAAAACTTACAAAGTTCATCAAATTATCCATATTTTTCATATCCGCCAAATTATCCACATAATCCATACCCATCAAATAATTCATATGGTCCATATCCACTAAATTATTTATATCCACAAAATTATCCATCTAATCCACATGCAACCAATATGCCTTTTACATCTCCGACGGAAAATGAATCATTTACTCCGACTTTTGTTCCAGAGACTTAGATGTCTGACCGTGAATTCCCAATTAAACTTGAAAATTTAGAGAAGGTGAATTTTGGTGCTATAGATAGAAGAAAGCGGTCAACATGGAGTAAGATTGAAGATGAGGTTTTAGCGAGATTGTTTGTCACTATCAGTGATGATCCAATTATTGACAATGATCAAAAGATGAATGCTTTCTGAGGATGTGTTACAAGCTACTACAATGAGAATCGTCCTCTAGGCACACTCAGTATAATTGCAAGTGTCATATGATCGCACTACACAATACCATTCAAAAAAGGTATATCGCTTCAATGCAAATTATAATAGTATTTATAGTGTGTATCATGGCGGTCATAGTGATGAGGATATATTGCGGCTTGCGTATGAAAACTATCGCGAGGAAAATAATGACATTGCATTTAATCACTAACATGTATGGAGAATCATAAAATACCGTTCAATGTTTACTCCACAGTTCGTTGATTACCTTATTGGCACGAAGAAAGAAAAGATCTTAGAGTTGGGGGCAAGCAACACCTCATCTAACCAAGATACGAGTCTGTATGTAGACCTAAACGAAGAAGACACTTGTCCAATGGGTAGAGCCGTCAATTTGGGTTGGGCCCGTTGGGTTGGCCCGCCCCGCCAAACAATTTAAGTGGGTTGGGTTGAATTTATCAACCCAAGTCCGTCGTGGACCAACTTGCCTAGGCCCGCGACCTACACGGGTCGGCCCGCTCAGGCTTGGGTTGGCCCGCGGGTTGAAAAACACATGTAAGCTAAGTTTTATGCCAATTTATTATCTTTCTTTGTTATAATTTTGAAATAAAAATAGTACTTTTCATCCCACATAAGTACTTGTTTGTGTTCATTTATATTTAAAATATATGTTTATGTATACATTTAATTGTAGAAAACTTTTCCGAAATAAAATGTTGAAGATATGAAATATTTTTTAATTTTTTAAAAAATTTTTGATAGGCCCGCGGGTTGGCCCGCCAAACCCGCAACCCGCCTTAGAATGGGTTGGGTTGGAAATTCCTCAACCCGCCAAGTTGGCGGGTTGGCCCGCGCCGCCCCGCCAAATGGTTAGCCCATAATGGCCCGACCCGCCCCGCCACGGGTTGGCCCGTCTGACAGCTCTACCAATGGGTCAGAAGGCAGAAATAAGAAAGGGAAAAGGTAAAACAAAATCGGGCATTGAACGTATGACAACAAATTTAGATAATATGTTTGCAAAGTTTACTGAGTATACAAGCATAAAAATGGTTGAAGTTGAAATGAAACAAAAATAACTCAAAGTTGAGGAGATGAAAGCAAAAACTGCTGAGATGAAAGCAAAAGTTCCCTTAGCCAAAGTTCAACTAAAGGAATACACAATCCTTTCAAAGGACACTTCACAAATGACAAAGGAGCAACTTATTATCCATGAAGATCCATGTCAAAAGATTATGGGGAGATGAAATATGCAATTTTCATTTATTGTAATTTTAATTATTGTACTTTTCAATTAATGTAATTTTCAATTATTATATTTTTCAATTAATATAATTTTCTATTATTGTACTTTTTCAATTAATGTACCATTACTGGTCAATTAATATAGCCGTTGCAAAGTACATGTTAAATATAGTCATTGTAATATAGCCTTTGTAATATAGATGTTGATAAGAAAAAAATAAATAGACACATTGTCCTCTACAATTCTTCATTCTAACAACATACCATTTGCCAAATATATAGACTTGAATTCGTTTTCTCCAAAATATCTCAATATTCAAGTGGCATCAGCTCTGACTTGACAAGTAAAAATAAAGTCCAAGTTGAAGTTGTTAATGAAGGTTATGATCCGAGAAATGAGCTAATGTCATTGATACTTCAATAAAGTCGACTTAGTTTAATATATTTGGTCATAATGTAACAACAATCCTTAAATTAGTATTTTATAGTTTCTCTTTACATTTAATTTATATGTTGTTTTTTAATTTTATGTGAGTGTGATTTTTTTTTATATGTTATACTCTATTTTAAATTTATAATAATATTTTAATTTTAAATAAATGACACTCATAAATTTTTTAAAAATACTTTATGTAATAAATATATTTTAAATTATTATTATTATTTATTTTAAATAATAATCATTTAAATTGTGTAAATAAAATTGAAATTATATTTATTTAATATAAAATAAGAATAAAGATGAATGAGTAGACAGTGAGACTCATAAATGATGAGTGTTAATATTAAAATAAATGTGAGAAAATGAATATATTAATATAATGTGTATGCGACATGTAGACCCTACAATAATGAGTGTTAATGTTAAAATGAATGTGAGAGAATGAAGATATTAATATAATGTATATATGACATGTGGATCCTATGTTTTTTGATGAGGTAGTGAGTGTTATAACACCCACCAATGTGGATGCTCTTATTAGAGTTCTGTTGTTGTTACTATCGTTATGTACAAACATTTTTTTTTCATAAAGAATGTTATGTGTTGACAGTTTTAAAAAGAATGATTAGTTCATTTAAATTATAAGTTTATTTCATGATTTGTTCAATCATGATTAATTCATTTGATGAGATGTGTGTAATATAATTAATCAATGACGATTAGATTGGATCGTATGAATGATGAATAGAAACGTAATTATCACTTAATTTTATAAACCAACTCAAATTTACATTGAGGCAATTATTAATTACACATATATGAATTACACTAAATTACTAAATAATATATTTATTTATAAAAGATTATGATAAATAAGAACATCATAGCTGAACTTAATAAATGAAAAAAACTATATGAGGATAATTATAAAATATGACATCTCAAGATACAATATGTTCTTGATGAACAAGAAGTTCTAGAGGTTGTAAATCAGTTTATGAAAGAACCTATTGATGATTCTATACTACAACATAAATGTGATTTTGATGTCTATAAGACATGGAAGAAAAAGGACTTCACTACTAAGGAGATATTGATTAGTTCAATAGTAGATGGTCTACTATTTAAATATGAGTCATTACCATTGGCTTATACCATCTGGGATGCCCTGAGAGAAAATACAGTGGAGTTAGCTTGAGTAAATTTCATCAACCGACAATAAAATTTGACAGGTATAAAAAATGCTTGAATGTCTCCATGGCCCAACATCTGAGAAAAATGGCTAAAATGATTCGGGATCTAAAGATTGTTGGTAATGAGTTGACTGATGAACAACAGGTTTAAGTAGTAACCTATTTAATTCTTGGGAAATGATAAAATATAATCTTACACAGTGAAAATATCAAGACATTCACTAATATCTCATACAATGTTGAGCTTGAGGTGGAGAGAATTGAATCCGTAAGGATTTCTGGACAAGTTTTTATAGCTGAAGGTTTTGTTGGAGCATCTAAATCTAAGAATAAGAAAAGACGGTTCTCGAAAGGAATGGGGAAAGGAAAAAAAAAGTTGGTGTTGCTGTTGGGAAATGCTTAATCAAGAAGAATGTTAAAGGAAATAAGTATGAAAAGAAACCTAAACGCAAGCTGACTTCTATAACTGCGACACTTTGCTCGAAAATGTACTGAGCCAAAAAAGATAGATACATGTTTATCTTCTTTTCATGAGCATTATATTGCTAGTTCATTGTTGTTGGATGATTCTTATCCTTTGTGATTATAAATTCAGGAGCAATGAACCATGTAGTTCGTAATCAAGCTACATATGTGGAGTACTGTTAGGTACCAGCGGGTAACAAATGAATATATGTAGAAAATAATACAAGGATTGAAGTTAAAAGAGTTGACACTTGCAAACTTAACATACGTGGTGGATGTACCTTATTTCTACATGATGTCATGTATGCTCATGAGATTCAATGGAATCTAGTTTCCGTTACTAGTCTTTTTTATTTGGGTTAATGTATAAACTTTTACAGTCGTTGTATAAAACTTAATATTAACTTTGTGTTGATAGGGTATGGTTATGTATTGAATGATTTCATGGTACTTAATATAAAATCAGATATTAATTATGGTATTAATGATTATTTTTCAAACATTGCTCTTACTAACGATATTGATGAAATTTGGCATGCACTCATGCCAAGATTAACTTGTTTATATGTGAGCATTGTCTTGCTAGAAAAGTAACTATGAAACTATTTGGTAATGTTATTAGAGTTGAATCACCATTTCAATTAATTCATTCAAATATTTATGATTCAATAAATTTGAAGGCTATATATGCAAGTTCTTATTTCATTACGTTTATTGATAACTTCACATATTTTGATTATGTGTATTTAATTTCTCATAAATCTGAAGCATTAGATTGTTTTAATTCTTATTTGAACAAAGTTGAGAAACAATTAGAACATAAAGTTAAAATCTTACGCACTAACTGTTGAGATGAATATTTGTCTCATTAGTTCAGGATAATATATAGTGAAAAAAGGATTATTAGACAACTAACTATCCTAGGAATTCCACAGCAAAATGAGATTGTTAAAAGAAAAAAATAGAACTCTTCTAGATATGGTTAGGTCTATAATGGCTCAAGCTAATTTGCTAATTTTCTATTGGGGAGATGTGTTATTAGCAGCAACCTATATACTTAACTACGTGACTTCTAAATCTGTTCTATTTACTCTATATAAATGTTAGATAAAACAGAAAATCAGATTTGAGTAATTTGAGACTATGAGGGTCAACTGCTTATGTTAATGATAAGCCTCATAAATATGAAAAACTAAGACCTAGAGGTAAAAAAAGTATTTTTGTAAAGTATTTCGAGGAACAAAATTGAACCATATTTGAAATAGAGTCAAGAGATGCTATTTTTCTCGAAACTGAGTTTCTAATAGGAGGTGAAGTTGATAAGACAATTCATTTATTTGTGATAGAGGAGAAGGATAATATTCCTTTATCATCAAATTAGGTATCGCGAGAGATACCCGAATCTAGTCAATATAGTGGGAATAATTTGCCTACGAATGAGTTATTTTTTCAACAGTCTAACCTACGAAGAAATAGTCGTATAATTATTCCTCGAAGAATGTTTGGTATTAAGAATGAGGCATTCTCCTAGTTGACAATGAACCTTGAACGATTGAGGAAGCATTGAGATTCTTGGTTAGAGAGAAATGAAAAGTTACAATGGATGAGGAAATGAAGTCTATGAGAAAGAATCAAGTTTACGATTTAATCAATTTTCCTCCGGGTCAAAGGGCTTCTGGGAATAAATAGATTCTCAAAATTAAGAGGAAAGAAGATGGGTTGATTAATTGATACAAAGCTCGTCTAGTTGCAAAAGGGTATACCCAAATGGAGGGTATTGATTTTAAAAAGACATTTGGTGTCGGCCTTTTTGTATATCACAAGGCACCCCAAATTAATAAAGATCGGAACCCATTTAAGCTAAAGAAAATGCGTGTAGTAAGGAGTCCCAAGTCGTATTTTTCCAAGGATAACTAGTATGTGTGTGCATTCTAGAATTGGTTCCAATCAAAAATCTAATTTAACTTGAATACAACTAAACCCCAAAAGTACACTAGAACAATTTAAAATGACTCAAAGAAATGTGTTTCTTATCCAAACATTTTCCACTTCATCTCAAAACATTAGGATCAATTTAGTATCATTAAATCGAATTCTTCCATTAACAATTTATCCAATCACTTCACATGATCTTCAACATACAATTTAGGTAACAATCAACAAGCTAAAGTTAGCATTCAACATTTGAATTCCTTCTCAGTCATAACTATTCCGGTGCATAGAGCAAAGATAACAAGTAATAAGTATACTCAAGATTTCAACCAAACTTGTAAAACCGAAGTATCATCCAATCCTCATTCACACTAAATTCAATCATTAAGCTCAAATTCTCAATCACAGATGCATTGAACAGATGACCACAACCAAAAATCTCGAGTTAAGCATTCACAAGTTTATCCTCATCACATCAACCATAGATTCAATTTTGAACACAATGTTAGCTAACTAAATAACTAATGTAAATCAGAACTCTAATTTGAAACCAAAACTAATTGCAAACTAATTTTGAAACTGAACATGGGTTTAAAATTACAGAAATATAAAGGAATTGGATTGCAAGTAAGAAAACAGTAATAGAATTGCAATTGAGATTCAAACAAAATGAAATAGAAAGGAACAAAATCAGATCTGATGATCTGAGCAAATTCATGGACAATTCAAAGACAAAGTTAAGGAAACTAAAACCCTAAACATTCCTTAATCCGGATCCAAGCTCAAACTCCTCCAATCTGCTGTAAAACCAACAGAAATGCTCTCGAAACCCCTATAAGCATTCAACAACAATCTCGAAGCCTACAACTATTACCAGGGAACGATCCTAGCTCCAGGAAACCTCCCTTCAGCTCACATTCCTCTGATAACCTCACCAGCCGAAGAACAGAGCATGAATCTGTGAATTTGCAAACCGGATCGAATTGGCCACATCGTCCAAGTATTGCTGTGAAATGGAGATTGGAAAGAAATCAGTAGCTTCCAAGAGACCTCCCTTCAGCATCTGATGGATGCGAATACGCTGATCTGGAAACCTCCTCAACCGGGTATGCGGCGGCGGAACAGACTCAAAATCGCCATCTGGAGACCTCCTTCAAGCTCTCTGATCACCGGAAGATGAACGCTGGCAGCTGGATGATTGTTGTAATTGAAGAAGAAGAAGCACCGGATTTGGAAATCGGAATGGGAGCAACGGCGCCGCAAGGAAGAAGAAGGAGGAACACTGTAGCAAAATCGCGAACACGCCGAGCCCAGGGAACACTGTAGTTTCTCATCCCCTTTAAATCTTCCTCAAGCTTGATCGGATGGTCCAGAACAATTCGGGGCTTGATCAACGGCTGGATGAGTTCATATCTGGATCAAAACTTCTGGATATTCATCAATGGACGAGATCTGCTCCTCATTAGGTCGGATGGACCAGATTCTCAATGGATGGCTCAAATCTCTCTGATCTTCAACGAACGGTCCATAATGTTCCAAGGTTTGATCGCCTCGTTTAGCCCTTGATTTGAGCCCAAATGTGGTCTGATTTGATCGGGTCTATGACCCTTTTGATGCCTACAAAATAAGAATCAAATATTAGCATCAAATACCATAATTATAAGCCAATTTGTAATTAAGTCCAAATTCAAATGCAATTATGAAATATGATGTAAATGTGAGATTAAGCTATAAAAAGACTATTAAAAATGTGTATTATGAATCAAGATAATATAGCCAAAATCATGGTTATCAAATCCCCCACACTTAGTCTTGGACGTCCCGTTCAAGTAAAGAAAACCTAAAATCATCTCGACACAAATTTCCTAGCAATACCTAGAAGATAGTAAAAAGAATTTAACTAAGATCACCTTAAAGATCACCAACAATCATGAATACAATCCAAACAATAATCAGTAGGTATGGTAGTTTCAATCCAATTGAAAAATTAAGTAAGTTGCAATCTCACAAGGAATTTTCCTATTCTAGCCCTCACACTCAAAACATGTATTGATGGAGCTCACTCAATATCACTCACAACATTTCACTATCATAAGCTTGCTTATTTTCTAATTCTCCACCACTATAAACATAGCATACATGAATCAAAAGGATTTATCAACAAGAATTGAAATGGAATAAAAAAGAACAATGAAAGTAGATAAAATGGCAAAAGAAAAGAATTCAATGAAGAAAATGAGAAGATAAGAGTATTGGAGGAATATACTTGATGAGTTGACCAATTTGATGTGAAAAGAGTTGTATACCTTTTGTCATTACCAATTCAACATATCAAGCTAACCTCTCTTTCAATTTGATGGTAAACAAAGAATCTTGATACTCTATCTTCCACTTGATACTCTCTTGATGTGTCATTTTTCAATTTTTTTTTATCACTTCTAGCACTTTAAAACTAACATAATTCAAATCACCTTATGGAGAATAGCTCCCTCCCCCACACTTAAAATATTGACCGTCTCGAGCAAATAAAACACAACATGTATCCACTTACTTGATACACTTTTAAACCACTGTTTTCTTTCTTTTCTTTTCTGCAGGTTTTACTTCTCTTCCTCTGTTTCTTTCTTTCTTACTGCTTCAGCTCTGAGTTCTGTAATGTCACCAATTTAAATGCACAAAAAAGCATCAGATTCAGCTAAACATCATGAAGGATTAGTCTCAAGAATCCATATTAACAACTTCTGATTTCTGCACTACAGTTTCCAGCATATATATATTTTTTCAATTCCAGGGGACTTGCTCAGCATTTCAACATTCAAATTCGATTAAACTTACAGAAATCAAAGTAAGTCTTAGGCAAACAGATTTTCTTAATGCAATAGCTGTCAAAACCAACTGAGTTCTTTTACTAAAAATTCCTGAACTTGATTTGCAATTTAGTATCAGCTTCAACTTTCATCAAAGAAACTTCAATCAGATTAAAGAAAGTAACCAGTAACCCTTGCTATGCCATACAGATTCTGCAAAATTCCAGCTCTTGTAACTTCTGCATTCCTGCATTTCTGCATATCTGCTCTAACAACACTATTCAGTTTTAGTTTCTGAAATTCTTTCACTGCTACTTTATCATTTTAAACTCCACAAATCTGCAGTTTTCTTACTTCAATTTCATCAATTCACAGCTCTGCAGTAATGTATAAATCTGATTGAATTCTCTGTCTCATCAGCAGCAGCTTCTAAAGTCTGAATTCTCAGATTTCAATTCCAAACTTCAATTCCAAACTCATCAAAAACATATTTAATTTCCCAACTTATCAACAGGAAAATCCAAGTTGACTCATTAATTTAAGTATTGCCAATTTGCCAATTTCTTTATCCAACAGCCACAAGGAAAAGAACAGAATTTTAAAAACTCAGCTTTCTGAATTTTCACTTCAGAAATCAGAATATCAATTAACACAGCTCTAACCATGCAGTATACCAATTTAAATAACAAACTGATTTCCTGAATTTTTGTTCCTGTTCCAATTCAACTTAGAATTGTTTACAATTCATTTACAATTGTTTGGCAGAAATCAGAATCAGAATTCTATTTGCATACATCAGCTTCACAACAAAATTTGGCACTCTAGAACTTAAGTTGGTACATTCTTCACTCCTTGTTTATCTTGTATTTCTCATTGGAAGAAAAGATTCTATTTAATCACAGATGTCAAAGCTTCAATTTCCATTTCAAAACTTCCTCAATAACAACATCAATATCACAGTTTTAGAAATTAACCCACTGAGGTTACACTCGGCAGAATTTAAGAAGAGTTAAATTTGGAAGCATTTCTTCAGCAACAGCAAGGTGAAAACAGAATTCAGAGATTCAGCTTTGTCTGATTTAAAAGCTTAAGTGCAGCTACCCAATTCCAGAATCCAGCTTCTCTGCAAACAGAATTTCTGCAATTCATTTTTCTCTATAGACACATAATGCAAACAGAAGGATTGCTTCAGATTTTTGTTTCTCAGATAAGAAATTAAGAGTTCAGCTTGAAATTCCCAATGACTTTACTTAGTTTTGTCTCTATTCTATTGCATCTGTGCATCTGCATTTACAGCACAAAATTCAGAATTGTCCAGTTTAAGAATTTGCTAGACCTTCAATTCTGCAACTCATGTTCCAGCAACAAAATCTAAAAGAATTTTTAAGCTGCCGGCTAGTCAATTGAATGAACAAGCAATCCACAGATTGCTAGTCAGTTTCCCAGAGTTCATCTGCAGCTTCTTGTTTCAATTCTAGACTTTGTATCAATCTTTCACTGTTTAGTCACAAAAACTTCAATACTTCTTTCATCTTGTCTCTTAAGACTCTTCATAATGCATAACCTAAAACTTTTCAGGTTTCTAAACTCTGCAACAGAATTCCAAATTTCAGCAAGATGTTTTCCAGGTTCAGCTTCAAAACTTCATGACAAATGATTAAAACAAACTACCAAGATTCATATCATTTCAAATAAGTTCTGAAATCACTACATAGTAGCAATATCAAAGCTCATCCAACCTGAAAATCCTCTCTGTATTTCTGAACTATCCAGGTTCACCTCAGTAGCATTTTACATCCGATCCTTAAACACTCTATGGTATTCGGATTTAGCAACCACTTCCAGATTCAGCATTACAGTTCCAAGAGTCGAATTGCATTTCTTAAATCTGTTGCTTGAAACTTCTTCTCTGTTTTCTCTTCCATTTCCCTGTAGAATTTTGCACTTTCCCTCACTATTTTGAGTATTTCCAGCACCTTCTTCCAACATATGTCTCTTAAAATTTTGAATGTATCAACATAGTATCAAGTCTTAAAATTCAAAGCAATTTGAGCTTACTCTTGACATGATAAAACTCAAAATATGGATACATTTAGCATGCAAACTAAAAAATACTTCATTCACAACATCATTCTTCCAAAACTCCATCATTGACTAAAATTTGAATCCCTTCCATTAACAAATGAATCCAAACATTCAAAAATACTATACACACTTAATCCTTTGTCCATCTAGTCAATACAACTCATCAAGAATTCAACCAATATTCCTAATGAAATAATGACAAACAAGGCTACTCAAGAATTCGAATTCTAGATGAGAATGTATAAAGAAAATTGTGAGGTAAGGAATTAGAAAGTATGAAAGGGAACAAAATTGACAAAATCCTCAATTTCCATGCACACAAATGCTATTGTGACTTTGAAAAGAAACTAAGCAAGTTCTAGAATTTCAATTGCTATGAGAGCATGTCACACAAATAAAGTAATAGAGTATAGGCTTAAAGTGGTCCTCCCTAGGTAATATTCATGCAATCAAGCTCAATTAATCAAAATGGAATCCATCACCATATTAACCAATATCATGCAAGAAAAGCATCCAATCATGTTAAATGACCTAAAATTGATGATCAAATTTAAGAAGCTTTTACCATCTTAAAAATATTACTAGAAAATTCCATGGAGGAGTTATTCAAATTGAAATACTATGTACTAAACAAAATGCAATATATAAAAGCAAAGTGTGGAAGTAAAATGCAAATATAGAAAAATGAAACTAAGGAAACATATAAAGAAAAAAGAAACAAAAGCAAGGAACAAACTCCCCTTAACTCCGGGCGGTTGAAGAAGATTTAGAAGGAGAATCCACACCGGAAATGGAGTATCCTTAGTTACACTCTACTTCTTTTTATTAACCATTTTTCCATTGCAAATTCTTTCTGGAGGTCTTAGGTGGTTCAGTGTAAGCATCCACTCCGGAAGCTTATGTTCTCCTACCACATCAATAAAAGAAAATACCTCCCACACACATGTGGGATAAAAAGAAAATAGGAGAACATTAGTCTTAATAGAAAATGTATTAATCAATGAATCACTTCTAACAAATTCAATGAATGGTACCTCAATTAAATTTTCTGATGTATCACAAAAATTACTCACCTTGACTTGTTGAAAAATACCTGGAGTGGTGATTATTACCTCATTCTCATCAAATAATGGCATATGCTCTGGTTTTGGTGAATGTACATCCTCATGTAGTGATTTTTGGGTGCTTGGCTCCATAGCACAAGTCCCTACACTTACATCTTCAATTCTTGGTGATTCTTGAGGTAATGCTTCCAGTAACCACTCCCCTACACTTAAATCATCTTCAAAAATATGTTCAGAACCTGAATCACTAACAACATCTTCAACAACAAAATCATTATGATCAGAAATTTGCATAATTATATAATCATCACAAAAAATATTAGAAAAATCATGTAAAGTAATGGAAGTAGGGTTAGGCCTGACAGAATCACTACTTTCCATCTCTCCACTGGAATTTTGTGCTTGCGGTTGATTGATGGATAATGCAATTTGATCTAACTGTAACTGTAGGTTCTGTATCCTTGAGAATTGTTGCTCTTGATGTTCGATCATTTGTTGCATCATCTCCCTGAGTTTTCATGTTGACTCATCCATCTGAGGATCATTTTGTTGAAAAGGTTGTGACATAAAATTTGTTGAAACCTCTTGAAATCCATATGAACTCTGGTAGGTAGGATATGACTCAATAAATTGTCCTCGTGCACTTTCATACCTGAAACATGAATTATCCACCCAATTAGCATTAAAATCATTTGAAAATGACTCATACCTATTTTGTTGATCCATGCTTGGGTAAAACTGATACTCAAGTTGAAAACATTGATAATTCTCCATTCCACCTCCAAAATTCTGAAAATACGGATCCATGCTAAAGAAATCTCCTGTTCTTCACTACAACACTAGCAAACAAAATTAGAAGATTCTAAAGCATAAAGTTTCAATCTCATGAAAACATGAACAGTAAAAACACTTAATAATTCAAGAACAAATCAACATGAAAATACAAAAAAGAAATAAGTAATCAAATCAATCAACATGCTAACAAATAAAATCAATCAATGCATCAATCTAAAATAAACACACACTACTAGTTAGTTGCTCCCCGACAACGACGCCAAAATTTGGTGTCGGCCTTTTTGCATGTCACAAGGCACCCCAAATTAATAAAGATTGGAACCCATTTAAGCTAAAGAAAATGCGTGTAGTAAGGAGTCCCAAGTCGTATTTTTCCAAGGATAACTAGTATGTGTGTGCATTCTAGAATTGGTTCCAATCAAAAATCTAATTTAACTTGAATACAACTAAACCCCAAAAGTACACTAGAACAATTTAAAATGACTCAAAGAAATGTGTTTCTTATCCAAACATTTTCCACTTCATCTCAAAACATTAGGATCAATTTAGTATCATTAAATCGAATTCTTCCATTAACAATTTATCCAATCACTTCACATGATCTTCAACATACAATTTAGGTAACAATCAACAAGCTAAAGTTAGCATTCAACATTTGAATTCCTTCTCAGTCATAACTATTCCGGTGCATAGAGCAAAGATAACAAGTAATAAGTATACTCAAGATTTCAACCAAACTTGTAAAACCGAAGTATCATCCAATCCTCATTCACACTAAATTCAATCATTAAGCTCAAATTCTCAATCACAGATGCATTGAACAGATGACCACAACCAAAAATCTCGAGTTAAGCATTCACAAGTTTATCCTCATCACATCAACCATAGATTCAATTTTGAACACAATGTTAGCTAACTAAATAACTAATGTAAATCAGAACTCTAATTTGAAACCAAAACTAATTGCAAACTAATTTTGAAACTGAACATGGGTTTAAAATTACAGAAATCTAAAGGAATTGGATTGCAAGTAAGAAAACAGTAATAGAATTGCAATTGAGATTCAAACAAAATGAAATGGAAAGGAACAAAATCAGATCTGATGATCTGAGCAAATTCATGGACAATTCAAAGACAAAGTTAAGGAAACTAAAACCCTAAACATTCCTTAATCCGGATCCAAGCTCAAACTCCTCCAATATGCTGTAAAACCAACAGAAATGCTCTCGGAACCCCTATAAGCATTCAACAACAATCCCGAAGCCTACAGCTATTACCAGGGAACGATCCTAGCTCCAGGAAACCTCCCTTCAGCTCACATTCCTTTGATAACCTCACCAGCCGAAGAACAGAGCATGAATCTGTGAATTTGCAAACCGGATCGAATTGGCCACATCGTCCAAGTATTGCTGTGAAATGGAGATTGGAAAGAAATCAGTAGCTTCCAAGAGACCTCCCTTCAGCATCTGATGGATGCGAATACGCTGATCTGGAAACCTCCTCAACCGGGTATGCGGTGGCGGAACAGACTCAAAATCGCCATCTGGAGACCTCCTTCAAGCTCTCTGATCACTGGAAGATGAACGCCGGCAGCTGGATGATTGTTGTCGTTGAAGAAGAAGAAGCACCGGATCTGGAAATTGGAATGGGAGCAACGGCGCCGCAAGGAAGAAGAAGGAGGAACACTGTAGCAAAATCGTGAACACGCCGAGCCCAGGGAACACTGTAGTTTCTCATCCCTTTTAAATCTTCCTCAAACTTGATCGGACGGTCCAGAACAATTCGGGGCTTGATCAACGGCTGGATGAGTTCATATCTGGATCAAAACTCCTGGATATTCATCAATGGACGAGATCTGCTCCTCATTAGGTCGGATGGACCATATTCTCAACGGATGGCTCAGATCTCTCTGATCTTCAACGAACGGTCCATAATGTTCCAAGGTTTGATCGCCTCGTTTAGCCCTTGATTTGAGCCCAAATGTGGTTTGATTTGATCGGGTCCATGACCCTTTTGATGCCTACAAAATAAGAATCAAATATTAACATCAAATACCATAATTATAAGCCAATTTGTAATTAAGTCCAAATTCAAATGCAATTATGAAATATGATGTAAATGTGAGATTAAGTTATAAAAAGACCATTAAAAATGTGTATTATGAATCAAGATAATATAGCCAAAATCTTGGTTAGAGAGAAATGAAAAGTTACAATGGATGAGTAAATGAAGTCTATGAGAAAGAATCAAGTTTATGATTTAATCAATTTTCCTCCGGGTCAAAGGGCTTCTGGGAATAAATAGATTCTCAAAATTAAGAGGAAAGAAGATGGGTTGATTAATTGATACAAAGCTCGTCTAGTTGCAAAAGGGTATACCCAAATGGAGGTTATTGATTTTAAAAAGACATTTTCCCCTGTTGTGAAGTTTGTGTCAATATATATCATCCTAACTATAATAACACATTTTAACTTGGAATTATATCATATGGATGTAAGAATGATTTTCCTTAATGACAATCTTGATAAAGAAATCTATATGAGACATCCAGAAGGTTACATTACAGAAGGTCAAGAGAATAAAGTATGTAAACTTAAAATGTCTATATATGGGCTAAATCATTCATAGACATATACAAATCTAAAATCGTCCCAAAACGATATCATTTTGTTCAAAATGGTTCCCTTTTATTAACTACACAAAATCGATAAAATTATCTCAAAAATCATATTTTTACAAGTTTAAATGTGATTTTAAGATTTTGATCCGATTTTACGATTTTGATCTGATTTTACTTTAATACATGATTTTATCACGATTTCACTTGATTTTCATAAGTAAACTTGTGATTTTGTACGAGTTTATGAGTCAACTCATGATTTTGATAATATTGGATGAAAGTATTAGTTGATTTCTCCACATGGGTTGAGTGAACAGAGGTATTCTATTCGTTACCAGTCGATTGATGAAAATATCAATCGACTGCTACAGTAATTGCTACAGTAACTACTATAGTAACCCCCTAAACCTAGGATTTTAACCCCCGGATACATTCACTCAGTACTCATCCTTGCCCAACCAACCTAGACCTAGCTTTCTAGCCTCCTCCATCAGTCTTGCGTCCCTCGGATGATTTCTCATCCTTCACACCTTACCTTCAAGAGCTTCCTTCAGTTTTGTCATTGTTGTCAGGTATTCCTTTTCCAAGAGGTTGTGCCTCTGGGACTTCAACCTTTGCTAAGTCACACTTGGACTTACATTGTCAAGACTATATACTTGGACTTACACTGCCAAGAATCCTCTTGGACTTACACTGCCAAGTTTCCTTTGCCAAGATATAAGTCAACCTTTGCTAAGTCACAAGAAGAAGAAATACAAATACAAGTAAAAACACTCTCTTCTTGCTTACTTGTTGCTTGTTGTTGCTTCTTGAACCTTGGAGAAACACCTCCAAGTGCCTTCAAGACTGGCGGTGAATGCTGGAGACTATCGCTGAAAATCGCAGAGAAATCGCAGGAAGAAATCGCAAAGATCTGGCGAAGAAAACGCTCCGCCCAGGCTATATACAGTGCCTCTAATCGATTGAAATCAACCTCAATCGATTGCCACGTCAGCACTGCTCCATCGCAGCCGTCTATCACATCCTGCGCAATGGTCACTTCCCAATTGATCGACCGATCGATTTGAACTGCCTGAATCGATCGCTTGATCGATTCAGCGCCTCTCTGTGCTCTCGCGTCCGTGTGAGAGCTTCTGCTGCCCAATCAATTGACTGATCGATTGACAGCTCCCAATCGATTGTCAGATCAATTGGGAAAGCTTCTGTGCTCACGATTTCATATCCCAATTGATCGGCCGATCGATTGGGCCTTCCCACAATCACAACACAGTCCAAATCGATCGACCGATCGATTTGGACCTTGTTCAATCGATCGCCTGATCGATTGAACACTCTGAACTTGACTCAAACTCAAGTCCAAAGTCCCAAACCCAACTTCCGATCAACCGTGACGTGTTGGGTCTCCATGTCTAGCATTTGGCCACACCCGACCAACCTCGAACTAGCCTTCTAGCCTCCTCCATCAGCCTTGCGTCCCTCGGATATCTCCCCATCCTTCACGTCTTGCCTTCAGGAGCTTCCTTCGGCCTCATCCTAGTTGTCGGGTCTTCCTTGCCAAGTCATACCAGGACTTACCTTGCCAAGACCACATGCTTGGACTTACAACCTTTGCCAAGATCACACTTGGACTTTCCAATTGTCTGGCTCATCACCAAGACTTTCTTCTTTGCCAAGATCGCACTTGGACTTTCCAACTGACTGACTCCTCACCAGGACTTTCCAATTGCCTGGCTCCTCACTAGGACTTCCTCCTTTGCTAAGATTACACTTGGACTTTCCAACTGCCTGGCTCCTCACCAGGACTTTCCAAATGCCTAACATCCAGTTAGGACTTTTCCAGTCAAGTCTCCTGTCAACCTTGACCTACTTGACTTGTATTCTCATCAACATGGTCAACCCTTTGACCATCTCCATAACCGAATGATTGCTCCAACAATTTCCTTATATTGTCAAACATCAAAACTCAAATCTTGACTCAAACTTGACTCAACTCAAGCTTAGTCAAACTGGTCAAACTTGACCTAGGAAAATTGCCCCAACAATCTCCTTATATTGTCAAACATCAAAATTCAAATCCCGACTCAAGCTTAACTTAACTCAAGCTTAGTCAAACTGGTCAAACTTGACCTAGGGAAGTTGCCCCAACAGGCTCCTCTTCTTCTTCACTCTAAGATGTGGACGGTTCCACTTCCTCTTCCCTTGAAGATTGTATGACACTTTCTCATCTTCCTTCTCCTCCTCTGATGTTGAACACGTGTCAACATCTGATTGGTCCTTCTGTTGGTTGCTACTCAGAAAACCTAATGGTTCCATTGTACAAAAATTTTGTACAAAGGTCTGAACCTTTTCCTAGCTACCATGTGTTCTTTTAAATTAAACTTGGATCGCCTGCGGAACTTAACACGTTTGATCCAAATTTAATCTATTTGTTCTTTTAGGTTTTGACTTGGATCTCCTGCGGAACTTAACACGTTCGATCCAAATCACTTAGGTTATTAATTCCATTAAATATTAATTTCCAAAATTGGTTTCCAGTACCGACGTGGCGAGGCACATGACCTTCTTGGATATGGGAGCAACCACCACCGACTAGACAAAACCTTTTAAGGAAAACTAATATTTAATTTCCTAAAATAACTTTAGGTCAACCGAAAAGAACAATCAAATCATAAGGAAAAGAAAAACAAAAGAACACTACATCGAAAACAAATTCGAAACACTAAAATCGTATGCCTCTTGTATTTGGTATTATTTCCAAAAATAACTAGTATGATGCGGAAAGGAAAAATACTAGTTATACCTTCTAGAAAGACCTCTTGATCTTCTACCGTATTCCTCTTCTAACCTCGGACGTTGTGTGGGCAACGATCTTCCAAGATGAGGACCACCAAAGCACCTTCTTCTCCTCCTTGCTAGGTTTGGCCAAATCAAAAGCTTCACCAAGGATGAAGAAAAACACCAACCAAACTCCAAGGGATGAAAGCTTTCTCTCCTTCTTCTTCTTCTTCTCCAAGTAGTATCCAGCCACCACAAGAGCTCCAAGCAAGAGAGGGTTTTGGCCACCACAAAGAGGAAGAGATGGAGAGAGGATGGTCGACTACAACACCAAGGAAAAGAGGGAGAGAATAATAGAGGTTGTGTCTCATGAAGGCACCCCAACCCCCTCTTTTATATTCCTTAACTTTGGTAAATAAGGAAATTTAATTATAATAAAATTTCCTTAACTTTCCTTGACATGAATTAATTGAGAAAAATAAAATAAAATTTCCCAATTAACCTTGTAATGGTCGGCCACCTCATAGAGATCAAACAAGATAATTTTCAATCAACAATTAAAAATTCCTTATTTGTCTTCGAAAATTCTAAAAAATAAAATTTCCCTTTAAAATCCCTTCATGGTTGATAAAAAGAAATTTCTATAATTTTAATTTTTCAACATGTGAATAATTTTCAAAGAGAAAAAATAAAATATCTTTCCTATCTACAAATAAGGAAAGAGATCTAATCTCTTTTCTTAATCTTTTGTAGAAGAGATATTTTAATTTTAATTCTCTTCAATAAATTATATTTTCCACATAAGAAAAATTTAAAATTAAAATTCTTTTAAATTTAATGGGGGCCGGCCACCTAAGCTTGGGTTCAAGCTAGGGCCCGCCATCGGCCCTAGCTTGAACCACAAGCTAGTTTGGTCGGCCCCCTTATCATGGGTATGAAGGTGGGTATAAGTGGGTATAGTACTCTATAAATAAGAGGCTACGATAGGGACCGAGAGGAGGAATTGGTTTTGGTCTCCCGATAAAATTAAGCATCCCGTGTTCGCCCCGAACACACAACTTAACTTTATCAATGATAATTCATTCCACTAGAGAACTATCATTGAACTACCGCACCAATCCCAAATTACATTTTTGGGCTCCTTCTTATTATGAGTGTGTTAGTCTCCCTGTGTTTAAGATATCGAATGTGTTAGGATCCTTCGTACGGCTAGAGAGGGGGGTGTGAATAGCCGACCCCAAATCGCTCGCGTTTCTTTCTACAAACTAGGGTTAGCGCAGCGGAAAATACAACAAAGAAACGAAAGAGAAGAAAACCAAACCTTAACACAAGGATGTAACGAGGTTCGGAGATTAGGGCTCCTACTCCTCGGCGTGTCCGTAAGGTGGACGAGCCCTGTCAATCCGTCGGTGGATGAATCCCCGGAAACTCGGCTAATAAATACTCCTTGTGGGTGGAGAAACCTCGCCACAGTCTTTTGCAACAGCAAACAAAGGAGTACAACAATAGAGACAACAAACAAGAACAACAGAAATTGTAAAACACTTGCTTGCCTCTTGTTGTCGACTGGAACCTTGATGAAGCTTCTCGGATCCAACAACTAGAACACCGGCAGGAAACTCACGCAGAGCTTCAACATGAGAGCTCAGGAAAGCTCAAGAGCACACCAGCAGCAGAAGAGAAGAGGAAGAAGAAGCCTAGAAGGCCCCCCCTTTATACCTGCGAAGAAGAAACAATGAAGAAACTAGCCGCGCCGCAACTAGAACTCGATCGGCGCACCGATCGGGAAGAGGTGGATCGCCTCGATCGGTGCGTGGACCGATCAGAGGAGGTGGATCGCTCACGCACCGATCCCTTCCTTTCCTTCTCGCGATGCTCGTCCCGATCGGTCCATAGACCGATCAGATAGCCCTGATCGGTCCGTGGATCGATCACCGCCTTCTTTCGCCCGACGGCCACCGATCGATCAAGAATCGAACAGAGCTTCGGATCCGATCGGTCACCGACCGATCGAGCAAACATAGATCACCGATCGGTGACCGATCCGAGCTTGGTTTTGCCCAAACCAAGTCCCAAGACTTCCAAACCAATATCCGGTCAACCTCGACCTATTGGTACTTCATCCCTAGCATCCGGTCACCCTCGACTGCTAGAACTCCTCGCCAAGTGTCCGGTCAATCCTTTGACCTACTTGGACTTTCCAACACCGGAAGTCCGACTCACCTGGATTTTTCCCTGCTCGGCTTCACTCACCGGGACTTTCACCGTCTGGCTTCACTCACTGCCTAACATCCCAGTTAGGACTTTCTCACTGCCTGGCTTCACTCACCAGGACTTTCCCACTGCCTGGCTTCACTCACCAGGACTTTCCACACTGCCTAACATCCCAGTTAGGACTTTTTCATTCACCTAGCTTCACTCACTAGGATTTTCACCTGGCTTCACTCACCAGGATTTCCCGAATGCCTGGCTTCACTCACCAGGACTTTCACCTTCACCTAGCTTCACTCACTAGGATTTTTCCCCGTGCCAAACTCCCTGTTTGGACTTTCCCCGTGCCAAGTCTCCATACTTGGACTTTTCCAGTGCCAAGTCTCCATACTTGGACTTTTCGCGTGCCAAGCTCCCTGCTTGGACTTTTCCGTGCCAAGTCTCCATACTTGGACTTTTCCAGTGCCAAGCTCCCTGCTTGGACTTTTCCGTGCCAAGTCTTCATACTTGGACTTTTCCCGAATCAGGTCAACCAGGTCAACCTTGACCTACGGTTGCACCAATAATCTCCCAAACATCTATTCTTGTCCCACATCAAGAATAGAACTCTCTCACGAGTGTCAAACATCAACATGCAACACAACTAGGTCAACCTTGACCTAAGGTTGCACCGACAATCTTCCCAAGTCAAACATCAAAATACAACTCGAGTCACGTCAACTCGAGTCGGGTCAACCAGGTCAACCTTGACCTAAGGTTGCACCAACAATCTCCCCCTTTTTGATGTTTGACAAAACCATAATCAAGTTAGGTTTTCAATCATCTTCCAATGTCCAATGTTCTTTCCTTGAACATTCTCTGGACATTCTCCCCTTAGGTTAACCCGATAACCTAACTTGGGGTCTCCAATAATTCTCCCCCTTTTTGACACACATCAAAAAGAATTCCAATGTTCTTCCTTGACATTCTTTCCCTAGCTTAGGTTAAACCGATAACCTAACTTGGGTTCTCCAATAATTCTCCAATGAACACTCTCCCCTTTTTGACACACATCAAAAAGAAAAAGGAGAGTATCAAGGTCAAGAGTTTCTTCCTAATGAAAGTCTCATACCTTTCATTGAAACTCTTAATTTCCCACTTGATACTAAACTCAACAATCAACTTAGTGATAATCCCATATCACTCAAGTCTTTAAGAGTAAAAACTCCCCCTAAAAGTCAACTCCCCCTTGACTAATAGGTAAAACTCCCCCTAAAGGTCAACTCCCCCTTGACCATTGCACCAACAATGTCTTGGAGAGTTCCAAACCTTTTGAAATCCAAAACACCAATTCCCAGCTGAAATTTCAGACAAACAGTCGGAAAATCAGCATTTGGCACGACCTGATCGGTCAGCAGACCGATCAGGATCCCATTGGATCGGTCCCCAGACCGATCCACATTCACTGGGATCGGACTGCCTCATTGCCTCTTACTGGATCGGCCTCTGGACCGATCCATACCCCCTTGGATCGGTCCCGTGGCCGACCCACTCCTTTCTGGATCGGTCCAGTGACCGATCCAAGCTCCCTTATCAGAATTCCTGAATTTCTTTTACCCGAAATTCAGAAACCCATAAACAATTCCAGAAAATTTCAAAAATTATGAAACTTTGAGGATACACTCCTCATAACATATACTATCAAGAAAAAATAGTTTTCTATGAAAATAACTTCCATTTTTCAATCTTGATACAAAGTTCAAAAACTTTGAAATAGTTCAAGTTTAGCTCAACTTTGTATCACTTTGGTCAATGATGAATGCTATCACTAGGAAAGCTTCATCAAGGTTTTCCAAATCAATTTCAAAATGATTTTAAACCTTTTAATTTAGGACCATAATCTTAGGGCTAAATGTACATGACTTGTACACAAGCTTTCCCTATGATCCTCCATTTCTTGAATTAGGCTCATCTAGGTACAAAAACTATGCACCTTGATCCTAACTCATGATCCTAATATCTCACATACATCTAAAGTGTATCAAACACATCCAAGTCAATGTTGATGTGAGACATGGGTTTAGGTATCTTAGACTAAGGTCTCATGCATTTTCTAAACACAAATTTGATCTCAATATCAAAATGTGTTTTTCATCCTTAAATCAATTTCATTGATTATTAATGCAAGAGATGATGACATGGCATAAAATGATATCATAAGTAAAAACATGTGCCAATGTCATGATGTCATGGCATAAAGTTTGAAAACTTAAATAAACATGACATATAGATAACCTAAGCATTATCATGACATTTCAAATGATAATAAAATAAATATGATGTCATGGCATGACATATGACAACCAATCATGGCAAGTTAGCACAAATAAAATACCTAAATTCCCTATCTAAGTATCCTTAGCCTTTGCTAACTTAAAATCTAACCCTAGATTGCCCATATATCCCTAAGAGAAAACCAAAATCCCAATTATGGTATTTCTCTAGGTTTTCTTAAATTGTGCCAAATAAGATTAAAATCGATATTTTTCAAATATGGCACAATTTACTCTTCAAGGAGTAAACGATAATTCCTTTTCATTTTCAAAGGTTCACAAAACCTTAAAAATGCTCCTTGAGTGTCAATTTCCTCAAAGTTGGGTTAACTACCCTTCTTATTGGAGTTGACACTCTCTAACCCATTTATGGGGTAGAGAAGATGCTCCTAGGAACCCAATACCTATTAGAGCTCATTGGGTTCACTAAATATTCACTAGGGATAACTTCCCTAGCAACCCTCCTAATGACCCTCTTAGGCTTTAAAGCCTTGGTCATTTGGGTCTCATCAAGGTCAACTATAGGGGTGACTTCCCTTGTGACTTTGGTAGTGGTCTTCCTAGCCCTAGGTTTTGTTCCATAATCGAATGGAACATTATGATAGGTGGGCTTGACCAATTGGGACTTAGGTTTGTGACCCAAACCTTTCTTGTCCTTGGACTTGGGTTTTTGACCCCTAGACCCTAGAGTCAAATCCTTAAGAGCCTTTTCTAGAGAGTCAAGTCTTGACCTTAAGGCTTGATTTTCTTTCTCTAATACCTCAAGTTTTGAGTTGTCATTCTTTCTTGAGGTGTTCCTAGGCATGTGTCTAGTTGATTTAGGGTTTCTACCTAGGTTTTCCTTAACCTTAGAAGTGTTAATCCTAGGGTTAGCATTCCTAGTAGTATCCCTATCTAGGTTGACATGTTTAGCACCTAAGCACATGTATTGATTTCTAGTGTTAACATGCTTATCATTATTGACTAATGCAATAAAATTACTAGCATGAGTTTTATTAGAATTGCAATAATGAACCTTAGAGGTTACCTTAGGGTTTGCCTTAGCTCCCCCTATCGTTGTGCCCGGTCTCTTGCCCTTGTGAGGTTGCCTCCCCCTCGGACAATGGCTCCTATAGTGTCCCCTTTGCTTGCATTGGAAGCACACGATGTGCTCCTTGCCCTTGCGTTTCGGGACTCCGGCTTCCTTGACCTTTGGCGCCGGTGGAGTCTTTCTTACCCTCTTTGGACACTTACTCTTGTAATGTCCATGTTCCCTACACTCAAAGCACATAATGTGTAATTTAATTGAACTTAAATTGCTTGAGTTACCTAGGGTTGAGGGTGGAGATGAGCTTTCTTCTTCAACCCTTCCGGAGGTGGAAACTTCTTCTTCTTGCTCCGAACTTGAACAAGAGGAACTCTCCTCCTCTTCTTCCTTGGATGTTGAGTAGCCCTCAACTCTCAATTCGCTCCCTCCATGATGTGAGCTACTTGGCTCACTAGGCTCCTCTTCATGACTTGAAGTGGAGCTCTCCTCATGAAACTTGGCCAAGTTGTTCCACAATTCCTTGGCGTTGTTGTACCTATCTATCTTGCACAAAACATTATTAGGTAACGCAAATTCAATAATTTTTGTTACCTCGTCGTTGATTTCGGATTGTCGGATTTGCTCTTTCGTCCACTCCTTCTTCTTGATAGGTTTTCCTTCCTCATCCATCGGAGGGGAAAACCCTTCTTGTACACAAAACCAATTTAACATATTAGTCCTAAGAAAATACATCATCCTTACCCTCCAATACGTGAAGTTGTCGTGAGACTCGTAGAAGGGTTGAATCGTGATATCTTCTCCATAGAGATCCATTCTCTAGCTTTGCTCCCACGGGTGTTGATCCGATGAAGAGCGACCTTGCTCTGATACCACTTGTTAGGATCCTTCGTACGGCTAGAGAGGGGGGGTGTGAATAGCCGACCCCAAAACGCTCGCGTTTCTTTCTACAAACTAGGGTTAGCGCAGCGGAAAATACAACAAAGAAACGAAAGAGAAGAAAACCAAACCTTAACACAAGGATGTAACGAGGTTCAGAGATTAGGGCTCCTACTCCTCGGCGTGTCCGTAAGGTGGACGAGCCCTGTCAATCCGTCGGTGGATGAATCCCCGGAAACCCGGCTAATAAATACTCCTTATGGGTGGAGAAACCTCGCCACAGTCTTTTGCAACAGCAAACAAAGGAGTACAACAATAGAGACAACAAACAAGAACAACAGAAATTGTAAAACACTTGCTTGCCTCTTGTTGTCGACTGGAACCTTGATGAAGCAGCAGCTTCTCAGATCCAACAGCTAGAACACCAGCAGGAAACTCACGCAGAGCTTCGATGAGATCACAAGAAAGCTCAAGAGCACACCAGCAGCTCAGTAGCAGAAGAGAAGAGGAAGAAGCCTGTAGAAGCCCTCAGCCCCTTTATACCGCCAAGAAGAAAATGAAGAAACTAGCGTTGCGTCGCTAGAACTCGATCGGTCCGCAGACCGATCGGAAGAGGTGGATCGTCTCCGATCGGTCCGTGGACCGATCGGAGGTATCGGATTTCACATCGATCCTCCTTTTCCGATCAGCGATCCTCCCGATCGGTCCATAGACCGATCGTGACATGTGGATCGATCACCGCCTTTCTTTTCGCCCGATCGGCCACTAGATCGACAAGAATCGAACAGAGCTTTGATCCGATCGGTCACCGCACCGATCGAGCAAACAGACACCGATCGGTCCGGTGACCGATCCGAGCTTGGTTTTGCCCAAACCAAGTCCCAAGACTTCAAACCAATATCCGGTCAACCTCGACCTATTGGTACTTCATCCCTAGCATCCGGTCACTCCCTCAGCTAGACTTCCTCGCCAAGTGTCCGTCAATCCTTTGACCTACTTGGACTTTCCAACACCGTAAGTCCGATCATCCCCGATCCATCCGATTTTCCTCGGCTTCACTCACGGGACTTTCACCGGCTCCACTCACCAGATTTCCACACCGCCTAACATCCCGGTTAGGACTTTCTCACCGCCTGGCTTCACTCACCGGGACTTTCACCTGCTCGGCTTCACTCACGGGACTTTCCACACCGCCTAACATCCCGATTAGGACTTTTCATTCACCTAGCTTCACTCACTAGGATTTTCACCGCCTACTCAGGATTTCCAATGCCCGGCTTCACTCACCGTGACTTTCACCTTCACCTAGCTTCACTCACTAGGATTTTTCCCGTGCCAAACTCCCTGCTTGGCCTTTTCCGTGCCAAGTCTCCATACTTGGACTTTTCCAGTGCCAAGTCTCCATACTTGGACTTTTCGCGTGCCAAGCTCCCTGCTTGGACTTTTCCGTGCCAAGTCTCCATACTTGGACTTTTCCAGTGCCAAGCTCCCTGCTTGGACTTTTCCGTGCCAAGTCTTCATACTTGGACTTTTCCCGAATTAGGTCAACCAGGTCAACATTGACCTACGGTTGCACCAATAATCTCCCAAACATCTATTCTTGTCCCACATCAAGAATAGAACTCTCTCACGAGTGTCAAACATCAACATGTAACACAACTAGGTCAACCTTGACCTAAGGTTGCACCGACAATCTTCCCAAGTCAAACATCAAAATACAACTCGAGTCACGTCAACTCGAGTCGGGTCAACCAGGTCAACCTTGACCTAAGGTTGCACCAACAGAATGTCCACTAATTAAGTGAGTTACTGACAACTCATTTAATTAATATCTAAGTCCAAGAGTAGTACCACTCAACCTTTTCATCATGTCGGACTAAGTCCACCTGCAGGGTTTAACATGACAATCTTTATGAGCTCCTCTTGAGGACATTATCAACCTAGTATCTCTAGGACACAGTTTCCTTCTATAATCAACAACACACACTATAAGTGATATCATTTCCCAACTTATCGGGTTTATTGATTCATCGAACTAAATCTCACCCATTGATAAATTAAAGAAATAAATATCAAATATATGTGCTTGTTATTATATTAGGATTAAGAGCACACACTTCCATAATAACTGAGGTATTTGTTCCTTTATAAAGTCAGTATAAAAGAAACAAACTCAAATGGTCCTACTTAATACACTCTAAGTGTACTAGTGTAATTATATAGTTAAGATAAACTAATTCCTAATTACACTACGACCTTCCAATGGTTTGTTTCTTTCCATTTTGGTCATGAGCTACTGTTTATAATTTATAAGGTACTGATAACATCATCTTCTGTATGTTGCACCACATACTATGTTATCTACAATATAAATTAATTGAACAACTACAACTAAATGTAGACAATTTGACCAAATGTGATTCTTTATTCAAAATAAATGTTTACAAAAGCTTAGGCTTTCAGTATACACTCTAACACCTTCTCCTCTTAGACTAATGAGCCCTTCTCCTTGGGCTCCTCTACTTCTTGAAGTTTTGTAGAATTCTTCATGAAATGCAATGATCTTTTTCTAAAGATCACTTGCAATCTCGTAAGTACCTACACTCAACAACACTTTAGGAGACAATAAATTTAATAGAATTTCCGTTACCTCCTTATCCATCTCCGATTGCTCCCTTTGCTCCTCGGTCTAATATTGAGATCTGAGACGCTTCCCCTTCTTGTTCGTTGGAGTCTTGAATGGTTCTTCCAAAGCCATCCAATAGTTCCACTCCATTTGGAACCATGTCTACAACCGCATACTCCAATAACTGGAGTCTCGGTTGTACGGAGGTGGGATTCAGATATTCCATCCTAGTGGTCCTTCCGACTCCATCTTCTTCTTCCTCTAGCCGCTCTTTTGAGGATTAGTCCAACAAAAGCTCACCTATCTCTGATACCACTTGTTGGGACCTTGACGTCTGCTAAGGGGGTGAATAACGTCTCACCCAAAATGTCACTTCCAAAAATTGTTAGTACTCACAATGGAATACAAAAATAAATACTAACAAGAGAAAGCAAACCTAATATGTTGATTTAACGTGGTTCGGAGATAGAGCTCCTACTCCACGATTGTCCTTAAGGTGGACGATCTCGCTCCATCGGTGGTTGATTCCCTAGAAAACCTCCGGCTAGCTCACGTAGCTCCTTGTGGGTGGAGAAACCTCACCACAACTCGCATAAGAACGCTTGGGATGCTAGGGCACTTGGAAGACTACTAATAGGGATTAACCACCTTTATTTCATCAACTTTGCTCATGCATCCCGAGCTCTATTAAATAGAATTTAGGAGGAAAACACTAAGCTATTCTCGCCACCAGTCTACTAGTAAAAATACTAGTCGATTGCTCTTAAGTGAAATTTGATCGTTACAAGCCAACGACTCGATACCAGTTGACTGATGAAAGTATCAGTCGACTACTCCACATGGGTTGAGTGAACAGAGGCATTTTGTTCACTACCAGTCGACTGATAAAAATATCAGTCGACTGCTACAATGCTATAGTACTACTGCAGTAATTACTATAGTACTTTTACAGTAAAATCCTAAACCTAGGATTTTAACCCCCCGAGTACATTCACTCAGCACTCGTCCTTGCCTGACCAACCTAGACCTAGCATTCTAGCCTCTTCCATCAGCCTTGCGTCCCTCGGATGCTTCCTTATCCTTCATGCCTTGCTTTCAAGAGCTTCCTTTGGCTTTGTCATTATTGTCAGGTCTTCCTTTGCCAAGAGACCGCGCCTCCTGGACTTCAACATTTGTCAAGTCACACTTGGACTTACGTTGCCAAGACTACATACTTGGACTTACACCGCCAAGACTTCTCTTGGACTTTCTCACACTTGGACTTTCTTTATTGTACCTATATCCTGCACATGCACAATGCATATCAAATACAATAATAAATATAACTTAAACATTTGTCCAAATATCAAAACCTAGGGAACCTAGATTGCTCTAATAGCTTATGCAAGGCTATGTAAGAAGTTGTCTAGTTAAGAAAGTTCTTAAAACATTTGAAGATTGCTAAGGATAGTGGAAGTTCTGTTATAGTATACTGTGATAGTTAAGCTGCTATAGCTTTTTCTAAGGATCCCAAATATTACAGCAAGGACAAACACATAACTATTAAATATAATTTTGTAAGGAATATTGTTGACAATAAAAAAATAGTTCTTGAGTATATTTCTATATGTGGTATGCTTGTAGATCCTTTTACCAAGTCATTGACTAAAGAGTTATTTTAAGGACATGTGAAATCGTAGAGATTTCGTAAAATGTAACATATTGCAAAGACAATTAGATATATGAAAAGTCATAATCTATTCAATGTAAATATCTATGTTACATTTGGATAAAGTCTTGGTATGCATGTTGGCAGGTTGAGATTGATCCACTCATATAGACAATGATCTCTATTTTGTTAAGTACAAATTGAGATAATATTATTACTTAGGGACAATTAATGAAGTTGTGCACATAGACTTACTTGTAAGTTGGAGTCGCCTTGATTATTGTATCAAAAGGAGATCATTTGTAAATTAATAATAATCAGAGTAAATACACCTACTATTTACTGAACTGCTAGAGGCCAAATTTGAATTCATGAGTTAAATACAGAATTAGACATTTGGAATATCTAGATCTAAAATTTATACGATGTTGAAATAATTGAGAAAGACATGCACTCTTTATTGGTAAATAGAAAAATATCATAGCATGTGATTCATACCATATGTGTTATAGCAACAATAAAGGGTAGTAGGAGAATGAATCTCTGTCTCTCTACTATATGAGACCCTTTGAAATTATAAGTTAATCATAATTTTACCCTAATTAATTATTTAGCATCTATTTAAAGTTCTAATTAGTGTTTGCTATTTTATCATGTATCCTATTGGTTATGAATGATTCGGTCTATGAAATATAACTAGAAAAGCAACTGATTATAATGTATATATTCTAGCTAAAATAGAAGATTAAAATATATTTACATCTTTGACATTTATTCACTGGTTAACCAATTATAATTTTTTATTGAGTACTTAAAATGTGATTGTGAATAGTTATATTGAATGAAAATATTGAACTTGCTCTCAACATAATTATCATTACGAGGGATTAGAAATATTCATATCGATATAACTAATTTAATAAGGGGTAAAAGAAAGATATTGATGTCTCTAAATCGTTTGATAGAACAACTAAGTTAAGTGTACTAATTTTCTTAGTAGTAATTGTTCAATGTGCTTTACAAATCATTTTCCTAAAGTATGAATTGAATGCTCTTACGTAGTCTTTGTGACTAAATGACCTTTATGATTTGACTTGGACGAGTGGGAGATGTTGAATACTATGTTGGACATGTTCTATTACTGCATACTTTACCGAAAGAGTGTGCGTTGCTTGCCCACTCCTCTTCCTATATAATATACCACATATTACCGAGAGAGTGGGCAAGTAAAGCCCACTCCTCTTCTATATAATCGTCTAAGGAAATCAGTGAAAGGAAGAGAAAAAGAAGTTTGTTCATTTTAGGATTTGGTTCAAGGATCAAGCGTGGAGGTTTATTCATTTTGGGATTTGGTTCAAGGATCAAGCGTGGAGATTCGTTATGACTTTCTCGCAAACAGTAAACTCTTCTCTTTGATCTCTTCTCCAGATTAAGATATGAGATTTAATGTTTTGTATAGTATGATTTTCTCGCAAACACTAAACTCTTCTCATTAATTTCTTCTCAGAATAAGATATGAGATTTAATGTTTTGTATAGTATTTCTGTTCTATTCAACACATCCGACTTAATTTAAGATTTAGACGGAATATACTAATAAAAATAATATTATAAGATAAAAGGATAAATGTACACTGACTCAGCAATCAGATCTCTTTTATTAAAAAATAAAGTGTGGTGCGATGATTCTCAATAAATTTTTATTTGTAAGACTGATTCAGGCGTGGCTTAGGCTGAGTAGTACACGACTTGACATGATCATGCCTATGCTAAATCAAAACCAAAATAGACTAGTATTATGCTAGTCCAATATAGGACAATTAGAATCCTAATAAATCCTACTAAGATTCATGTGTCCTTCAAATCCTCATGAAATTTCATACAACCCTTGAATTTTACTATTTTTTTAGAAAATATACTATAATTTTAAAATTACCAAATATTCCTAAAATGTTCGCTCTTATGATTTATCTGTTTATTCATTAACATAAAACAATTGGACGAAGGCTGCCTAGCGCACGTTTCACGGGTTTCGTGTTAATGGTTAATGGCTAGATGTCACAGGGTAAATTTTATCTTAAAAATTTTCTATGCGGCGACCAACCACCTTACTTGATTCAGCCTATAATTAGACTACCATGTGCTAGAGAATGCATAAGATAACGCACTAAACAAGCACCAACAAAAACAAGCCAACTTACAGGAAAGAGCTCTCAACTTTTTTATATTAATACTAAAGGATTATAAGTTGTCTCTCTTGATAGATTGCTAGTATATTCCTCTCATGTCCCTTTTTCATTGTCCAACCATACTTATTTATAATTCATATGAAAAAATTGGCATGATAATTATAAGCGGTTGCATGTTAGTTTCCTCAACTATCATACCACATGTCCCAAACTGCCATCTACATCATTTACAATCTTGGCATCATGTCAAAGGCCAGCATGCACCATTGTGCTTGGCCCATGGTTCTACTTCATGGGCTTGGTTCAAATAGTCACTTTGCTGCATCATCCTTCATATTGCATTATATGCATGCACCCGCTGCATGTCATGACTCACATTTTTTGCAAGTCATTCTTGGCCAAATGCTTAGATTCCGCGCGTCTAACATTTGCATCTGATAGTCATTGTCAAGTCAACCTCCCGTTTGACTTATGCTTGAACAACCCCGCTCGCTATCACAAATCTATTTGTTGCTTGACATGCATTGTGCACATGCCCAATATGCTGGATCCAAGAAGTAACGTACTAATCCTTGCACCAGCCATGCCATCAAATTAAGAGGCTAACACTAGGCGACAAATAATAAGATTTTAAGAATAGTGAAATAATTTTAAAATTGCAAGGGTTATACTGAAAAATATGATAAGTTCGGTAGTGAAATGAAACTTTCCTCTCTTTTCTTAACTAGGAATTTAGAAAAATTCAACGAGAACCGTCAAAGGCCGCAAACTGTCGTCGACTCGACAGCCCTGATATTCAAATGCTGACGTCTACTCCATCGTCGTTTTTGCTAACGAAGGCCGCTCGGTGCCTCATCGTTCCCTCTCTGGGAAGCCTCGCAAGGGTTCCTGCAGTCGAGATCCTTCTGAGGACGTTCCGCGCTCGACCAGTGCCCCTGATATGTTCCGGCGCAATAGAACAGGCGACGTCCGATCGGCCATGGGTATGGCAGGGTTTTCGGCCTCATCCTCCGACGGTTCTGTCCGAACCTTCCAGTTATCTCCTTCGAGCGTTCTTAAGATTCAGAAAGGGGACATTACCGTGTGGTCCGTGGACGGATCGACCGACGCGATCGTCAGTATCGAGAAACCCCCCTGATGCTTCTATATAAATTCATTGTTGTTCTTTTATTGCAGTGATGTTTGATTTCTTTTGTTCTCTTTTGTTATGAATTTATCCGCTAGGATAGTCTCGTTTAGGAAGATCTTTTGAGAGTTGTGTTGGATATTATCCCCTTGATGTGGACTTATTTGTAAGTTATGTATATGAATGCGAACCAAACTTGTTTAAGTGATCTAACTTAAGATTATTGGGTTTCGGATTATTGGATGTGAATTTAATGTGTAGAACCCTTTATCCTGATCATCTGTGAGCTAATAACAAATCAGAGTGTCTATATAAGGGAGAGGTCCCTAAGGTGTTAAGGTATCTTGACATCTTCCTTCGTTCTCCATTAACGAAGATTTGCGGTGCCGTCACCCTAATTCTCTTGGAAGGTCTCTCCTATTACTTCCACTTCATCTTTTTCCACAAGATCACTCTGACGACGCTAAAGACAAGGACCATGGCTTTTCAATCAGGCTTACAGTTGTATTTCCTATGTCAAGTTCTTATTCAGTTTCTAGAGATCATGTGGCTTAGGTTTTACAATCTCCATCAATTGATATCAGAGCTAAGACTCTCTTTCTTTGATTTCATGGCAATACAGTTTAGGGTTTTCTTCGATTTGTTGTGTTCATGCTAGCATGTTTGATCGTCAAAATCATTTGCCTAGAAAACTTAGGAAAGACTTGATCTTATGTGTTGTTTGTGTATTTCACGAAGAACACAAAGAACAGTGATGGACTGTCGCCGTCTTGGGGAAGAACCGTCACCGTCAAATTGTGATGGCTCAATCAATTGACTTGGTTGGCCAATCGATTACCAAGTCTAAAATTGTGAACAAAACCGAGCCGAATCGATTACCCAATCGATTCAGTTGACATCAATGGATTGGTGAATTTCTCCAATCAATTAGCATGATTGGATCGAATTCGATGCTACCAATCGATTGACAATTTTTGTCAATCAATTAACAACCTTTAAATTGCGATAAAATTGATTAGAATCGATCAGCCTTATCGATTGATGTCATCAATCGATTGATTTATTTCCAATCGATTAAAATTACCAATCGATTGGCAACTAAGTTGCCAATCGATTAATAGCTTTAAGTTGCTAAAGGATCAATTGTTAATCGGTTGGAATTTGTTTCCAATTGATTAACGGAATGTTTTCTACGTGAAACAATTTTTTCATGCATGAGAATGATATTTAATGCCATCAATCGATTAGAATGCCTACAATCCATTAAGTGTTTCTTTCAAACGTGAAACAGTGCAATTCATGATTGAGAATATTAATTAAATGGCTTTAAACAATTATAGCAATTCATGTTGGAGAATATTAATTAAATGATATTAAACAATGATCATGTAGTCGCATACAGTATGCTTTTAAATCTATTGTGGTAATCGGTTGTCATATGATATCAATCAATTAATAAGCCTAATTTTGAGCTATTAAGGCCGATTAAGTGATTATTTGTTCGATTAAAATTCCTACGGTTTCTTGGGTCTATCTACACACATGCTATTAAATTGAACTAATGTGTCAGTCCAAAGGAAGACATTTTAGGTAGGTTTAGTACATTTTATGTCGGTAGACGTATATCTATACTAAAAGTAATTGGTCTAAAGAAAAATTACTTTTATGTCAGATATATATTTAAGATAACCTACGACTATAAAACAAAATTTATTTTATTCCGATCATACACAAAATATGTTGGGATAAAGGAGACATATTGCGTGAAAGATTAAAGTTATTGTAAGCTATGAATCAATTTATAACTCATATAAAGTGTCAAATTATGCACATAATGGATCAGCCCAAAGGAAGACTCATTATGTGGCCAATTAAATTTTAAGTTATATTAGAGAGTACTGCTAACAAATTGTATTTTAGTCCATAGAGTAAAATGCCGTATTTGGTATCTCATAAATAGCTCACTTATATGCATTTAAAATTTTATTGTATTTGCATAATTTTACTCATGTTCTTGGCTTTAATTAAATCATAAACTTATATAATCTACACTCTTTTCATTTCAGTACAATCTATTACTGCCAGTATTAATAACATCCCTACACTAACGGGTTCGAATTTTGCTGAATGGAAAGAGTATGTTATCGTAGTCTTAGGCCGAATCGACTTAGATTATGCATTGAGACATGATCATCTCACACTCCTAACTAGTGCTACCACTATAGAGCAGAGGGAAGAATTTGAAGAATGGGAGCAATCAAACCGCATGTGTCTAAGTATCATAAGGCTTTTCATTTCAGCACCAATTAAAGATTCAATAATCGAGGGAGAGGATGCTAGGAGTTTCCTTAGTCAATTAACAGACCATTTTATGGCTAATAGAAAGGTCGAGATTACTACACTTGTTTCAAAGTTGGTAACTATGCAGTATAAGGGCAAAGAAAACATAAGGGTGTACATTATGAAGATGCCCAATATCACCATAAGTATGAAAATACTTAAACTCAATATGTCTGAGTGTATGTTAGTGTATTTCGTTTTGATATCTCTGCCTGCACGGTTCACTATTTTTAAGATTTTATATAATACTCAAAAGGAAAAGTAGACATTGAATGAGCTTATAGCTCATTGCGTGTAAAAGGAGGAGAGATTGAAGTGTGAGACACTTAGCATCTGATTCCCAAGGTTCGGGCAAGAAAAGAAAGGGAAAGCAAACTGCAGATTCTGGAGGTTTTGGCCATAAGAAGCAACAGAAGCAGAGTCCACTTATTTTTTTTTTAAGAAGAAAGGTCATATGAAAAAAGACTGCCCAAGTACACCAACTAGCCTGTAAAGAAGGGTAAATTTCTCACTCTTATTAGTTCATAAGTCAATTTGACAATTGTACTCAATGATAGATATCGATGCTACTACTCACATAAGTGTCACTATATAGGACCAATTTCCGCTTGATGGTGAAAGATACATTTATACGGGGAATGGAAAAAAGGCTAAAGTCGAGTCGATTGGTGTTTTTAGGCTTTGTTTAGAACTAATGTCTTTTTGAATTTGGAAAATACATGTATTATACTGTCTTTTCAACGGAATTTTATTTCAATTTCTTACTTGAATAAATCAGGTTATTTTTGTTCATTTAAAAATTAAATTTTTAGTATTTTCTTTAATTCAATGTTGGTTGACAATGACTCCTTGTTTGATAAGCTTTATAAATTAAACACTATAAGTCCTACAGTTGACAACATGATTATGTATAGTATAGTTATAAAACGCAAATTAACTAATGAGAATTCGCCAATATTGTGGCATAGGCGTCTAAGACATATATCCAGACAACATAGAGTATGTTAAGGGGAAAATAACTAACAAAAGTAATAAGAAAGCAAATCGATTTAGTAATGTATTGGAGTTAATACATACGAATATTTATGGACTATTCCTAAGGCACCTTGGAATGGTCAAATATATTTCACTAGCTTAATAGACGATTACTCTTGATTCGGCTATCCGTGCCTTATTCATGAGAAGTCGCAATGTTGGACATGTTCAAATTTTTCAAAATTGAAGTTGAAAATCAACTAGGTAAGAAAATTAAAGCTATCCAATCGACCGTGAAGGTGAATATTACAGTCGATATGATGGATCAGGTGAACAACATCCAGGATCTTTTGTGAACTACCTTGTTGAGTGTGAGATTATGCCTCAATATACCATGCTTGGTACACCTAGTCAGAATAGTATAGCTGAATGTCGTCGAATCCTAAAAGACACGGTGAGAAGTATGTGAGCCTTCACTTCTCTACCGAAGTCTTTATGAGGTGAGATAGAGTACCTAGTAAGGCAATAACTAAAACTCCATTCGAGAAGTGGACAGGTAGACAACCTAGCATTAGGCATTACATGTCCGGGGAGTTGAGACTAGGTCTTATAGGCCTAACGAAAGGAAACTGAACTTAAGAACAGTCAAGAGGTATAAATTTTATGATCCATCTAAGAGATCTTTCTTTGAAATGGAAAACACCAAATTTATTGAGAACAATAAGAGTGATAAGGTCAAAGAAGTATCTTTTGAGGAAATTGTTAGCGATCCTCCTGTTATCACTACTAGTGCGATTAGTAGCAGAATGATTTTCATACCGTACATTGTGGATATTGCACCTCCAGTGAGAGTAGTGAATCAAGATATTCCTGTATAATCTCCAATGCAAAGGAGCCTATCACTCAAATTAATGTATTGCCTCATATTGATGAGTAAGTACCTCAACCACCTCAAACTATGACTTCTCGTGATTATATTTATCTCCAAGAGCATGGTTTGACATAGAGTTGGAAAGTGATCCTACATCTTTCCAAGAGGTCAAACAATGCTTTAACCCTGAAACCCTGAAAGGTGGATTAACGTCATGCAAGAAGAGTTGAAGTCTATGGCAAACAATGACGTTTGAGAACTTGTCGAATTGCTTGAAGGTTCGAAACCTGTTGGTTGTAAATGGATATTTAAAACAAAGTGGGATTTAATGGGCAATGTCGAAAAGTATAAGGTTCGTCTTGTTGCCAAGAAATTCACTCCAAAAGAAGACATTTATTACAAGGAGACTTTCTCACTTGTGTCGACGAAAGACTCTTTTAGGGTAATCATGGCACTTGTAGCTCATTATGATTTAGAGTTATACTAAATGGACGTAAAGATTGCATTCCTTAATAGAGACATTGAGGAGTCTATATATATGGTTCAATCGGAGAACTTTGTGTCTCAGGACTCAAAACACCTAATATGTAGATTAAAGAAATCCATTTATGGTGATCAAGTGTATATATATCAAGTTTAGTGGGAGCAAGTTTGTTATACTTGTCCTATCTATGGATGACATTGCTTGCGAGCAATAATAAGGGTTTGCTGCATGAAACCAAGTCATTTCTATTTGGTATTTTTGAAATGAAAGATTTTGGTGAAGCATCATTTGTTTTAGACATACAGATCTATCGTGATCGTTCAACATTCATTCTTGGACTTTGCCTATATTGAAAAAGGTACTTTTAATAATGTATGACATGCAAAACTGTTCACTTGGTGACACACCTGTGTCTAAAGGTGATAAATTCAATTTAAAGCAGTGTCCACCAGGGACGGAGCCACCCCAAAGGCTAGGGTGGGCTCTAGCCCAGGCTTATTTTTTTTTTAAAGTTAGTAGTTAGTATGTATTGAGTTTTATTTTTTATTGGGATTAAGCCCTAGGTAAATTATTTTGACCTTTAACTTATTACAATTTTTTAGCCGATTAATTTCTTTTAGCCCGATAAAACATAGGAAACTCAAATAATTGATTAGTTTTCTCTCTTTCTGTCTGTGCAATCTCAAAATTGATTGAGGGTTTTTGTTTCTCACGCCATATGGTTCATTTTGATAACAAGTGTGAGATGTAAAATGTGAACCAATTTGAAACCCAAAACCCTAGATCGCGGCTCCATTTCTACTGATTTGTTCTTTGATTTTTCAAGGTATTTGGTAATTTAATTTATTAGATCAATCAGCCCAAGGTCAGTAGATTTCCTGGCTACGCCCTTAGTGTCTACGTCTTGAACTTGAAATAAAAGAGATGGAACAATTTCCTTATGCATGGAAAGTCTCATGTATGCACAAGTTTCTACACAACCAAATATAACGTTTACAGTGAGGATGTCTATGTTAGTAACTTAGGACCATCGCATTGAAAAGTAGTAAAGAGAGTGATGTGTTATTTGTAAAGAATTAAAGGGTGCATGTACATGTATTGGAAGTCAGATCACCTAGAGGTGATTGAATATTCAGATTTCAATTTTACTAGATGTTTGGATAACAAGAGGTCTACGGCTATATTTTCATACTTGTTAGAGGGGCTATATATTGGAAGAGTGTCAAGCAGACACTAGTAGTCACTTCTACTATAAAGGTAGAGTTGGTAGATGTCACGAAGCATCTCATCATGGGATTTGGTTGCGGAACTTTATCACAGCGCTGCATATCATTGATGGAATTGATAGGCCATTAAGGATCAAATGTGATAATAAAGCCGCAAAATTGTATGCTAAGAACAACCGCAGTTTGTCGAAGTGTAAGCATATTTACATCAAGTTTCTATCGGTTAAAGAAAGAGTTCAGAGTTGTCAGATAATGATCACCAAGGGCTTGGTGCCTAAGTGTTTCATGCGCATGTTGTGGATATATGAATTATTCTAATAGAAGAAGAATTCATCTAGTGAGAGTCTGTATTTATTTATTGCTCTATGTCAATAAAGACAAATATTTTGTTTTGATTATTGTGCGTATTTGAAGTTCAAAACATTAATGGGAATTTTGTTTGTTAAACTTTCTAAAATAAGATATCATGATTTAACATTTAGTGTTTCTAAATATGATATAGATTCTATTTAGGAATTATAAGGTTTAGATCATAATTTGTTATTGCAGTTTAACATAAGATATTTGCAAATATAATCAGTTTTTGGGTCACTTAGGATCAATTGGAAATTGACATGTAATCATATTTCATGTAATTTCCACACTATATATCTACATCTTGATCTATGTCATTAATGACATTGGTATTGCGATTACTATTGAGGTTTGTTACATGCATATATAGTAGCTATGAACTTCCTATACCAATGAAGTTAATGGACCAGATTATTTACAGGGTATTATGTACCCATAAAGTTTGATATCACCTAAAGTTTTACTTGTATTTTATATACAACTCACAAGCAGTCCAAGTGGGAGATTGTTGGATATTATCCCCTTTACGTTGACCTAGTTGTAAGTTGTGCATATGAATGCAAACCAAACCCGTTTAAGTGATCTAACTTAATTATTGAGTTTCAGGTTATTGGAGGTGAGTTTAATGTGTAGAACCTTTTGCCTGACCCGTTATCATCTATGGGTTGATAACAAGTCGGAGCGCTAAGGGAGAGGCCCCCAAGGAGTTAAAGCATCTTAACATCTTCCTTCGTTCCCCATTAACAAAGGTTTGCGGTGTCGTCACCCTAATTCTCTTGCAAGGTCTCTCCTATTGCTTCCGCTTCATCTTCTTCCACAGGGATCACTCAGACGACACTAAAGACAAGGGCCATTACTCTTCAATCAGATTCCTTGTCGTTGGTTTATGCTTTTACGTTGTTATGCCATGTTCTATGTTGAAACAAGATCCATGCTTATAGTTGTATTTCCTATGTCAAATTCTTATTTGGTTTCTAGAGATCATGCGGCTTAGGTTTTACAACTTCCATCAAGTTGGACTCGGTACCAGTTACGTGAGTCGTTTTCAGTATTGACTTCTGTATTTGTTTGGTTGCATGTGGCTGGATGTTGCAAGCCCATAGGTTTAGAGCCCAAATTTCTTTATGGGAAGATATTGTCATTTCCTAAATAAGACGTCTGAGATATTGCCACAATGAGACAAAGTAGAAACTGTATTCGGCCAGTCATGACTGTTTCCTAAGGAAATTATGATAGTGCACATCACCTCAAGGGGATGAAAGACTGGCGTTTTCTAGCACAACCAAAAGCTGAGGCACTAGAAAACACCTTCGGTAGTTCGGTTTGTGGCTCCTGGCTGTTTTCATGGTCCATTCAGGTGGTTTTTACTGGCCAAAAACCTACTCGAGGAAGAAAACAATGATATAAGGAAGGAGCTAAAATGTAAAACCAGTATATGATTACTATTATGAGTCTTATCATTCCACCTTTCATTCGACATTATCCTTCATTAAGTAGCAATATTCTCTAAAGTGGCCTGAAGCATCTCCTGAATGGTCTCTCATTTTTTCTAAGTTCCATTTTGAATTGGAAGCTTAGCCTAATCAACTAGCAATTCAGTAGTAATCCAACTACATTGTTTGATAGAATGCCAGGCACCTTTCACTAAATGGCTTAAAGTTGACTTGACTTCTTTTGCTGATACCTTAGGCATATATTATGGGAGATGAATTAAGAGTTTTCTTCGCTTCTCAACGTGCCACATACCATAGCCCAATTAAATTCTCTTCCCATATTCACTAAGTGATTTCTTCTCTTCTCATAATGCACTAAGAAATCCCTTTTCATTGTAGATCTATTCATTTTTTAAACCAAGTTATGATTAACCAAGTTATTCATCTTCTATCTAATTTAATCCTACAATTACAATTTTGGGTTAATCTAAATAAATTATCTTGGTTTCAGTGAGTCAACTGAAAATACATGTAGGGCTAGAAATGAGGTAGACCGAACCATCATCAATGGGTTCACCAAGCTAAACTGGCTCGAGCCATCTCAAACTCAACCAAGCTCAAAAGTTTGTATTCAAAAATTGTTATTAGGATGCTTATAAAACTCCAGCAGCACTTCTTAGACCAAGTGGCAAGCTCAACCAGAGGTCCAGAGCCAATCTCTTCATATAATTAAGCTTGATAGAGATGAAACTTAGCTTCTCTATGAATTTATCTAACATCCTATAAATAATTATAGATAAATAAACTTAGTTTCATCTTGTTTTATGTGTTAGAATATTATGGACCAACACTATAAGTTTTGTAACATACTTGATCAAAGATTATTTAGAATACTTTCGTGAAGATAATGGACAGGAACTATGTTTTATGAAGATTATTTAGAAAACTGAATAGGGTAACTAGCGGCCTCAAGAAACAAGCCATTAATGAATTGAACTTTGCTATATCATAGAGGAGAATTTATTTGATACAATCAAAGAGAAACTTTTGACTTTATTTGAGTCAAGATCAATGTTCTTTTTGTAGTAGTAGTAGTAAAGTTCTGTTTACTTTATTTCTGTAGATTCATAAGCAACATTTAATGGATTTTTGCCAGATATAATAAGTTTTCTGTAATATGCTATAATACTCAATAGCGTTATAAGTAATGGGTAAATTTCAGGTAAATGCAACTAGCAAACTAATGCTTGGAGATGGTGGCGTGGATGAAGGTGTCTAAATTCTGTCACAGAAATTAGTTTTTTGCTTTCTCTTTTTTCCTTTATTTGTTTTTCATTTTTGAAAACCTGACCTTTTTATCAGCTATACATCGAGCTGCTGGTCCAGAACTTCTCGAGGCATGTCGAAAGGTTCCAAAGGTCCAGAACTTCTCGAGGATTACAGTCCGCTGCCCTACAGGGGAAGCCAGAATCACTCCGTAGGTTCTTTTTCTGCGAAAGGCAATAGTGTTGTTGCATGCTGACCTTACCCTGTTTCTCACCACAAAATGATTTACATTGTGCGCAGAGCTTTCCGGTTGCCTGTTTCACATGTGATACACACTGTTGGGCCCATCTATTACAGTGATGAACATCCTGAGATTTCCCTTACTAATGCATACAGGTGGAGACAGCTTCCCATTAGCTTTTGATGGCTGTTCTTACTTAAGACATGCTCGTCAATGACCTTGGATAGAATTCGATTGTCTTCATTCTCTTTTGCAGAAATAGCTTGACGCTTGCTAAGGAGAATAATGTTCAATACATCGCTTTTCCAGCTATATCTTGTGGTCTCTACAGGTATTTGTTCATTTATGCTTGAATATTTGAGTGACTTCTCATGTTTTCATTTTGATTTTTTTTGTTGTCTTGTTGAAGATATCCTTTCAAAGAGGCTTCCAGGATAGCTATATCAGTGGCAAAAGAGTTCCTTGACTCCTTTAAAGAGGTAGATATGTTTTTTTTCATACTCCCCTTTGAAATGGATTAGAATTGCTCTTTCCTATAAAAAAGGGAAAAGATGAAAGATACGCTCTTATCATATACCTTATTGCTTTAGTTCATTAATCATCCATGTCTTTTCCATTGTATTAATTTGTTGTTTGTTTCTGATTCCGCTTTATATAGATGCCTTGAAGGTGTTAACAACTGACTTGGAATCTGACTATTTATTGGTATATAGGCATTTTGATGTTGTACTTGGTGCTAATTGATGATATTATTATGCTAATGGATAAGTGATGAGTCTAGACAGAATGAATTTGAACCTTGAATTATGGACTATGGAAACCAAAGGATTTAAACAAAGCAAGACTGAAATTAAATACACAAAATACAACGTTACTAATGAGAATGAAAGTGTGAAGGGATAGCTAAGTTTTAGACATGGAAATTCTTGCAAGCAAGGGGTTTTAGAAAGCTTGAA
Organism: Zingiber officinale; assembly: GCF_018446385.1. Taxonomy (NCBI): domain Eukaryota; kingdom Viridiplantae; phylum Streptophyta; class Magnoliopsida; order Zingiberales; family Zingiberaceae; genus Zingiber; species Zingiber officinale. The sequence goes on from NC_055987.1 coordinate 160,952,085, forward strand.
TTTATTGCCAACAAAGAGATATTGCTGAAGATGTTATTAATAAAACAAAAATGGAATGGTTAAAATGGAATTTTGTTGAGGTCTTGTGCAATCGTAGTGTGCCCCTTACATTTACAGTACAATTTTATAAGGACATGGTAGATCAAACATATTCTATAAACGTTGAACAATTAGAAAACTTCTATAGTAAATTACTATAATAACAATGAGATTACTAAAATGAATATTTGATATTAGAAAATAGATTTTAAAAAACATTTAGTGAAATTCATATGAACTAGATATCTCAAATACTGGCTAGGCTAGGGCAATACTTCTTGGGTAAGGGGATAGCATGCATCCATTTTGTGCCGCAGTGAGTTTTGTGCAGTTGAAATTCTCATCTTATGTGGATTAGGTTGCTCGCCTGCAGACCTTATTTTAGAGCCATAGTAGTGGTATAATTGGTCCCTTGGCTTCTCAATCAAGAATTCACATGAACATATCTTTGATAGAGTAAAGCACTTTCCTTGCAAAGTCTAAAACATTTAAACATGTGAAAAAATATAACCTTATGCAGAGTTTGATACTCACAATTATTTTATTGTTGTAAGCATTTTGATATCACAAAGTATTCATCCCATCTTAAGGATATCCGTATTCCTTTTTCGTGTAAATTCAAACTTATAGTCTTCAATGCTTACATTGTGAGATGATGCTTCATTCTCTGACAAGCGTATTTCATAGAAATATTGAGGATCTTCACCTTAATCATCATGTCGATGTGTGCATGCAATTTATTTAAGTTAAATGATTTCCTGACAAAATTTCACTTGCAGATACATTTCGTGTTGTTCTCTGATAAGCTCTATGGTGTTTGGCTTAACACTGCCAATGCTGACACAGGGTTGCAATTGCTTGCCAAGAAAACGCTATCACTCTCCTCTAGCTTCGCCCCTGTTTCTGCCTCCAGGGATCGATGGCTTGGAGCAAGTCTCTGCCACGTCCAGACCCTCACCATCGCCACCCTTCCGGACCTTCCCTATGACTATTGCGCCCTCGAGCCAACCATCAGCAGAGAGATCATGAAGATCCACCATCAGAAGCACCATCAGATGTACATCACCAACTACAATAATGCTCTCGAGCAGCTTGATTCAGCAATCGCTAAGGGTGACGTATCGGCGGTCGTCCAGTTGCAGAGCACCATCAAGTTCAATGGAGGAGGTTTTGTTCTACCATGATTTCCATTTTTATTTTTTATGCTGTTTAATTTTTAAGATTTGAGATTGGATCATGACTTAATGGACGTCTTTAAACTTGTTTGGGCTTCATAGTCATTATTTTTTAGTTCGGTATGCAGCTACCTTTAGAAAGTCCTATTCCATCTCTGTTATGATTCCTCTGCGTATGTGGCTTAAGATTTAACAGTTATTATGATCTTGCAAGATGTTGATTCAGATGTCTTGTCCAAAAAATAACTTTTAGCTGGCAAAAACCTATTGCATTATTTTTATATGCCCATTCAGGCACCTGATAGTAATGAGAGATAGTTGGTGATAAGATGAAGAAAATGGTTTCGTGATACTTAATCACATTGAGTGTTTCAACATGGTATCAAATACTTAATCACATTGAGTGTTTCAACATGGTATCAAATTGCTTTCTTTTGCAGGTCATGTCAACCACACAATATTTTGGCAAAACCTGAAGCCGACCAATGTAATCAATAATCATTGGAACATCTTGTTTTTCATGTTCCCACAAATTTGATAATGGAATAAGCATGCAGGAAGGTGGAGGTGAGCCACCACACAGCACACTAGGTTGGGCAATCGACACAAACTTTGGTTCTTTGGAGGCTCTGATCCAGAAAATGAATGCAGAAGGTGCTGCTTTACAAGGTTCTGGGTGGGTGGTAAGTAGGATTACCCTCATAGAACATATTTGTTTGTTGTCCAGTTACCCCTTGCTGATTCACTTTGACAATATGCATAACAGTGGCTAGCTTTGGATAAGGGCAATAAGAAACTCAGTGTTGAAACAACTGCAAATCAAGTAAGATAATTTTTTTTTGCCATCATTGTGAATATTTTTCTTTCCTCGGCAGGTTTGGTTTCTGTTATGTTTTTTTTTTCCTGCTCACAACATCGTATTGGGTTTGCAGTCAACAAGTTCATCAAAGTAAAAGACTAGGCTAGTCTCTTTTAAATTATAATCAATAAAGCTCTGGAGTATGAAGTCATGGAAGCTATGTTGATGATTCACGGGATGACCAAATCTGCAAAATGCAAAGCTGTCTCGTACCTCTATGTTAAAAAATGTGTCCATTTAATTTTCAATGGAACTCTTGCAATATTTTGTCTGCTCTTTCCTTGACATCATTTAGCTATTTCCTTTATTGGAATAGCAGACCGCAGACAACCTGCATTTCAGTTCAAAGATGCATTTGTTTTTCATCTTACTTAAAATCTCCTTTTTCCTTACTGCATCCAATTAAACTGAATCGTTTTTAGTTTTCATTAGAAATCATAAATAGAATAAAATAACTAAAGGCTTTTCCCTTAACTAGGGCTCACAATTGGGAGCGTGTGCATGCCAGGTCCAGATTATATGATTTTCATGTGCAACATGGCCTTGGATTTATTCAATTAAGATAGTGTGCAATGCTACTAATGTTGTTTGGAACATTAAATGAAGAATTGTGGCTTGTACATTTGGGATATTAGGTAAAGCATATTTTGGAGATGCCTAACCACTACATGCAAAGAGATAGGGCTTATTGATGCAAGTCTGCCATGTGAGTACCAACTCAGCTACGCCCTAGGGGCAAAGAGATGGGGCTTATGAATATAAGTCTAATTGATGTTTGGATGTCATCTTTTTTGATATACGAGATTGGTAGGTTCCTATGCTAATAACCCAAATATGTAACTCTGATTTGTGCATGTATTGCATTGTTGGTTTATTGATTTAAAAGTGTAGATTTAGAAGATCCTTCAGCTAAATTCTACAAGGAAGGTTGTGTGGTCAAAATTACAATTCATAACTGGATATTTAGTCGATTCCAAAATGGATATGTCAGTAGATCAATTAGTTTGGTATGTTGGTATGTGTTTAATGTTCTCTTTGCATGTTCTTAATCTCTGGCCTGAAAATTATGTGTTAATTAGAGGCCATACTTGTGGAAGGAGGAGATTATCTCGGTGTGAGTAAACAAAGACACTTGTCACACCATCTAGTTCTTTTAACTTGGACTAGCAACACATGGCCTACATCTTTAGCATGCTTTATTGATTCCATATGTGCATTATGTTGGATTGCTGTTACATCACATAATTCTTTTTAACCCTTTGGTACATACTTCAATTCTCTGTCCATTCCTGTAGCACCTTTTTTTCCACAAAAAAAAAAAAAGACGTAGCTAATAGGTTTGAATGCTCTTTCCGTAGGATCCTCTAGTGACCAAAGGCGCAACCCTTGTTCCATTGCTTGGTATTGATGTGTGGGAACATGCGTACTACCTACAGGTAAAATACTAACCTCTTTTGCCATATGTTTACTGCATGAAACACCAATTTGTGGCATGCTTTGTATATTTGCATTCTAAAGAGGATATTGTGATTACACTCCTAGAATGATGCAAGCTCAAGAAATCACTTCAGAAAATCTGGAAGCATTCCCAGTTTATTTATTTATTTATTTTATTATTTTTTATTCTCGAGCCTAACAAACATGTATTGTGTTCACTATCTTATTCTCTTTTGTGCGTGCATTTAGTTCATATCATCATTTTAAGAGAAGCAAAATTTTCCCTTCCCTTTCATGCTTGTTTTAGCAAAACAGCCCTAGGCTTCTAGAACCCCTCAAAACCTTTTGATGGTCATTTCCACATGGTAGCTATCAGACAACTGAGGACAAATTTAAACTAATTTCATTTCAAAACATGTAAATTCTTGTAAGTCTGCCTCAATTGCCATGGTGCAGCTATGCACACTTTAAATTCTTGCCACATGACCTTGATTTTGTTACTTTAATACCACTTGATAGCCAAGTCAATTTCTCCTCATCTGACCACAAACATATCAATAACAACCTAAGTCTTATCCCACTAGTTGGGGTCATCTAACCACAAACACATATATCATCTAAATGACAAATTATAGAGAACTTTTATATCTTTTTGGGACTGAAATTACTGCCATGTGTTTAAAATATATTTTATATAGTAGCAGCAACTAGGATTAGAAGACAGTATAGAATTACATTGTCATGGAACAAATTATTAGAAAGGTCACAACTGCATCATTTGTCATTCTCATGATACACTAATGACTCCATGTACATTTGAATCTGGTGACTTGAGACTATCGCATAATTTTGTGACCTAAATATCCCAAAATGTAACTAACCACATTTAGCACATGATTCAAATCGAACAGCCTTGTTCATACGTGTTGATAGTTATACAGATGGTTTTTTATTCAGCTTTGCAGTTATTGTTCAGCTGGAAACTTGATCACTTGAGTGTGTCTCTAGCAACTTTAATCAGAAAAAAATTGCAGACTGTCTTTTTTTTTAATTATTAACTTTGCTTTCAAGTTTCACTAAGGTGATGATTTGCTGCTATTGATCCATAGTAACTATCTGGTTTTGTGACTTGCTGCTTGCTGAACCTTGTTTCTGCTGTCTTACAGTACAAAAATGTGAGATCTGACTATCTTAAGAACATATGGAAAGTGATAAACTGGAAATACGCAAGCGAAGTGTACGACAAGGAGACTGCTTGATGATACTTATTGAACCCTGGATGAACCACTGATTTCCAAGGAAGCACTTGTGCAGGCGATCTAATTGATTCATGCTAGCTTTTGTTAAATCTCGTTCCATCTCACAGTCTCTGTGTTTTCATTTCACGTTCTAGTGAATAAAATTTAAAACAAATAATGTAATTCTCATGTTGGTCCTCAGATAACTGTTTCACTTCCTGGTAAATGTACCACTACATGAGCGTATCGAATTTATTTAAAAAAAAAAGGTTTTTCATAACAATTTTCCATACAGATTTTCATGAAAAGAGCCTGGTCGAGTTGTAAGGATGATTAGTTTGAAACTCTTCTTAATTGCAATGAATTAGCCTCTCTTACACATGTTGGACACACATCATCTTTCTAATATGCTATTCGGTGGCCCCTGGACTTGGCTACCTTTTTTTTATCAAATAGTATGCTATTAGGTGACTTTAGCATCTTTTTAGTATTTTTTTTAGTAAGCACTAGTTATATAGCAAATGGAGTCTGTTACTAGACTATTTTACTGGATGAGCCAAAAGTTAGATGTTCAAATAGGTTTAACTTTATATCTTATATCAGAACACTTTATAAATTATAATCAAAGATAATGAATTTTTTAAATTCAAATTTTAACCTCTTTATTGTATCTCCTCATTTTCCATCCCTCGTCAACTTCAGATAAGTAGCGAGGGGTAAGATTTTTTTAAAAAATAAAATATTCTTTTGAAAACTCTTCAAATATATATTAACTAAGAATATATAACCTTAGTTACTTGAAAAATACACTTTGCCCATTTACCATGCTCAGGAGGATTATGTCATCTCACTATACTATATTATACTAACATGTGCTATACTTGACAAAAATAATAATTTAACACTTATGAAGAGCCCATTTATTTCAATTTGAATTCGTTTTGTTACTATCTAGTTGATAATTGATAAATTATAACAATCTCAATATGTACCTTCGAATTTCTAACAATATTATGATTTTATTGCTTTTTTTTCTTCTGAATCGGAAGTCAAATTTGTCGATGATCACTAGAGCGATAAATGAATCAAGTGTTCATGAACAAGTTTAGTGTTCGATTTATTAAAAGTTTATTTATGTTCGTTCAATATACATAAGATTAATTAAATAAAACAACTTGAACAACTCGTTAAGCTAAATAAACAAGCTTGAACACATATATTTAGTTTATTAACGTTCGTGAATAATGTTCACAAACAATATTTATTAATAAAACTCTTTTCAATATGCTAAATAAAATAATAAATAAAATAATTAAATTTAAATTATCAAGCTTAATAATCAATCAAACAACTAAAAGTTTTAAATAATCAAATAAGTATGAATTGAGAACTTGATAACATCTAAATGAACCAAGCTCAAGCCAAGCTCGAACTAAGCTCAAGCCAAGCTTGGATTGAGAGTTTGATAATATCTAAACAAACCAAGCTCAAGCTCATAAAAAATAAACCAAGCCAAGCTTAAATACTCGTTTCAAAAGCATTGTTCATTTTAAGCTCAGCTCGACTTGGTTTAATTATTTTATTAAATAAATTTGAATGTTCTAAAGATCGACTCGACTCGACTCGACTCAGTTCGACTCGATTTGATTTGTTTACCACCATAGTGATCACCAGAATCTGCCAAGGTTAAACCGGGTTTGGACGCATAGTAGGCCTAGTTACACTTACAAGGGCTAATCTCACTGCACGGGCTACCGCCTACCGACCGCCATTCCTCCCTCTCATTGCTTCGTAGCAAATCGCCATGGCGTTCCGAACCCTCCTCGCCAAGAAGACGCTAGCACTCGCCTCTAGCTTCGCCCCCGTTTCGGCCTCCGGGGATCGATGGCTTGGAGCGAGTCTCCACCGGGTCCGGACCCTCACTGTCGCCTCCCTTCCGGACCTTCCCTACGACTACGGCGCCCTTGAGCCAATCATCAGCGGAGAGATCATGAAGATCCACCATCAGAAGCACCATCAGACGTACATCACCAACTACAACAACGCTCTCGAGAAGCTCGACGCGGCAATCGCTAAGGGTGACGCGTCGGCCGTCGTCCAGCTGCAGAGCGCCATCAAGTTCAATGGGGGAGGTTTTGTTTTTCCGTGATCTTCGTTTTTTGTTCTTTTTTTTTAAAATGTTTTTTAATTTTTAAGATTTCGGGTTGGATCGTGATTTAATGGACGTATTTGAACTTGTTAGGGTTTCATAGTCGTTCTTTTCGAGTTCGGTACGCATGCTAGCTTTAGAAGGACGTTCTATTCCATCTCCGTTATAATTCCTCGTGCGTATGTGGCTTAAGATTTAACAGTTATCATGATCTTGCTAGATGTTGATTCAGATGTCTTGTCCAAAACATAATTTTTAGCTGGCAAAAATCTATTTTATTATTTTTATGTGCCCATTCAGGTACCTGATAGTGTTGATAGATAGTTGGTGATAAGATGAAAAAAATGGTTTTGTGATACTTAATCGCATTGATTGTTTCGACACGGTATCAAATTGCTTTCTTTTGCAGGTCATGTCAACCACACAATATTTTGGCAAAATCTGAAGCCGACAAATGTAATCAATAATCATTGGAACATCTTGTTTTTCATGTTCCCACAAATTTGATAATGGAATAAGCATGCAGGAAGGTGGAGGTGAGCCACCACACAGCACACTAGGTTGGGCAATCGACACAAACTTTGGTTCTTTGGAGGCTCTGGTCCAGAAAATGAATGCAGAAGGTGCTGCATTACAAGGTTCTGGGTGGGTGGTGAGTAGGATGACCCCTCATAGACCATATTTGTTTGTTGTACAGTGACCTCTCGCTGATTCACTTTGACAATATGCATAACAGTGGCTAGCTTTGGATAAGGGCAGTAAGAAACTCAGTGTTGAAACAACTGCAAATCAAGTAAGACAATTTTTTGCCATCATTGTGAATATTCTTACCTCATCAGATTTGGTTTCTGTTATGCTTTTGTTCTGTGCACAACATCGTATTGGTCGGCAAGTTCATCCAAGTAAAAGACTAGGCTAGTCTCTTTTAAATTATAATCAATAAAGCTCTAGAGTATGAAGTCATGGAAGCTATGTTGATGAATCACGGGATGACCAAATCTGCAAAATGCAAAGCTGTCTGTTACCTCTATGTTAAAAATGAGTCCATTTAATTTTCAATGGAACTCTTGCAATATTTTGGCTGCTTTTCCTTGACATCATTTAGTTGTTTCCTTGATTGGAATAGAAGACTGCAGACAACTTGCACTTCAGTTCAAAGATGCATTTGTTTTTCATCTTACTTAAATCTCCTTTTTCATCATTGCATTAAATTAAACTGAATCATTTTTAGTTTTCATTAGAAATCATGAATAGAATAGAATAACTAAAGGTTTTCCCCTTAATTAGGGCTCACAATTGGGAACGTGTCCATACCAGGTCCAGATTATATGATTTTCATGTGCAACATGCCCCTGGATTTATTCAATTAAGATAGATTATGCGATGCTACTAATGTCGTTTGGAACATTAAATGAAGAATTGTGGCTTGTACATTTTTGGATGTTAGTTACTTAGTTACGCATAATTTGGAGATGCCTAACCACCACATGGAAAGAGCTAAGGCTTATGAATATAAGTCTAATTGATGTTTGAATGTCATATACGAGATTGGTAGGTTCCTATGCTAATAGCCCAAATGTGTAACTCTGATTTTTGCATGTAATGCATTGCTGGTTTAATGATTTAAAAGTGTAGATTTAGAAGATCCTTCAGTTAAATTCTACAAGGAAAATTGTGTGGTCAAAATTATAGGGATATTAATTTGATTCCAAAATGGATATGTCAGTAGATCAATTAATAGTCTGGCATGTTGGTTTGTGTTTAATGTTCTCTTATGTGTTAATTAAAGGCCATACTTGTGGAAGGTGATTATCTTGGTGTGAGTATACAAAAACACTTGTCACACCATCTAGTTCTTTTAACTTGGACCACCAACATGGCCTACATCTTTAGCATGCTTTAGTGATTTCATATGTGCATTATGTATATTTCTGTTACATCACATGATATTTTTTAACTCTTTGGTACATACTTCAATTCTTTGTTGATTTCCTGTAGCACTTTTTTTTTCCCAAAAAAAGGAAAATGTAGCTGATAGGTTTGGATGCTCTTTCTGTAGGATCCTTTGGTGACCAAAGGTGCAACCCTTGTTCCATTGCTTGGTATTGATGTGTGGGAACATGCGTACTACCTACAGGTAAAATACTAACCTCTTTTATGTTTGCTGCATGAAACACCGACTTGTGGCATGCTAAAGAGGATATTGTGATTATACTCCTAGAATGATGCAAGCTCAAGCAATCACTTCAGAAAATCTCGAAGCATTCTGTGTTTTTTTTTATGCTTGAGCCTAACAAACATGTATTTTGTTCACAATCTTATTCTCTTGTGTGTTTAGTTCATATCATTGTTTTAAGAGAAGCAAAATTTTCCCTTTCCCCTCCATACTTGTTTTTGCAAAATAGCCCTACACTTCTAGAATGTGAATTTCCCCTCAAAACCTTCTAAGGGGCAAGTCCACATGGTAGCTATCAGACAACTGAGGACAAAATTAAACTAATGATATTTCAAAACATGTGAATTCTTTTAAGTCTGCCTTAATTGCCATGGTGCAGCTATGTTCACTTTAGCTTCTTGCCAAATGACCTTGATTTTGTTACTTTAATACCACGTGACAACCAAGTCAATTTCTCCTCATCTGATCACAAACACATATATCATCTAAATGACAAATTATAGTAAAATCTTTTTGGGACTGAGTATTTTACTGCCATGTGTTTAAAATAGTTTATATAGTAGCAGCCACTAGGATTAGAAGGCAGTATACAATTACATTGTCATGCTACAAATTATTAGAAAGGTCACAATTGCATCATTTGTCATTCTCATGATACAGAAATGGCTCCATGTGCATTTGAATGCAGTTACTTGAGACTATTGCATAATATTGCGACCTAAATATCCCAAAATGTAATTAATCACATTTACACATGATTCGGATCCAATAGCCTTGTATCATACGCGTTTACAGATAGACAGATGGTTTTTTATTCAGCTTTGCAGTTATTGCTCAGCTGGCAACGTGATCACTTGAGCGTCTCTAGCAACTTCAACCATAAAAAACTTGCAAACTGTCTTTTTTGATGCATTATTAACTTTGCTGCCAAGTTTCACTAGGGTGATGATTTACTGCTATTGATCCATAGTAACTATCTGTCTTTGTGACTTGCTGCTTTCTGAACCCTGATTCTGCTGTCTTACAGTACAAAAATGTGAGACCTGACTATCTTAAGAGCGTATGGAAGGTGATAAACTGGAAATATGCAAGCGAAGTGTACGACAGGGAGACTGCGTGATGATACTTTTTGAACCCTGGATGCTCCCTAGATGATTCATCCTAAATGGTTTTTCTTTTCACTATATCACCAAATAAAGACGAACTGTAGTCACCTGACCTTCTCCTTTTGTTGCCATGGATTGAATAAGCAAGGTCTCTCATTCCCTGGCGCGTTTGGCTTGTACAACTAGCAAAAGAGATTATGTACACTCTCTCTAGAACATTACTGATATGGACTGTGCAATGTGTCATTCTCTGCATGCTACTTTGACACAAAATCAGGTGTTATACATATGTTTTCTAACTAACTAGAATATAACCCACCCTAAAGAATCTTATCCAAAGGCTTTCAAGTTGTTAGAAAGTCATCTAGTGTTAAACTAAATAAAATGATGGTCTACCTATGTCAAGGATGATCAATCAGTATGAGAAAAGTAAACTAACATGGATTCTAATAAAATGTCATCTTCCGCCAAAAACACAAGGAAACAAAACAAATTCAGAGAGTTCCCAAGAATCATACATCTAGACCAACAATTCAAAAGTTCATAAAGAACTCTTTGCAATGGTTTCGATAAGCTCAACCAATTCTTCAACAGCACAAATCAGTTATATCAGTAGCTGTTATATCTAATGGTGATGATTTATATTCATATAACAATACTATTTATTACGAAGAATTTAATTATTTTATTGTTCTTAACTTAAATATACTATAGTCTCACATCAAATAATGCCAGGAAGACGTTGTGAGAGTACTTTGAAGTTAAGACTAAACAAACACTCGAATTCCATTGTTCCTACTTTGCGAGACTACTTTGCAGTCAAGACTAAGAAACACTCAAATTCCACTCCATTGTTCTTCACTAATAACACAGACGATAGTAATTTCTTCTTCATCAACGGAACTGGTTATCAAACTCCAGTAATCCTAATTAACAAACAAGTAATCACCTCCATCTTACTCATTCAAGGGATTAAATGTGGCGATAAAGCATCAACGAAGCAACCAACCTTGTATCCTTCCTCTCCTTCTACTTCACTCAACTTCATGATGCTTCCTTGTATAGCATGCAAAAGCCCCTTCCCATGCATCCATATACTCCTCACTGACCTCTGCAGGGGAAACTTCAGGAATTGATCCAACGTGGCATGAGGAAGAGGCAGGATCAGCGTTATCAGTCTCCGGCAGGGGCGAATGTTAATAAGAAAGGAGGTAAGTTCGAGGATGACGACGATCTTGAGGCGGCGTGCCGGAGCCTCGAGAAATATCTAGTGGAGATGATGGTGGAAGAAGGGAAGGTGAGGGAGCTAGCTGACGTGGAGGAGCTGCTCTTGTGCTGGAGCAACTTGACGTCTCCCGTGTTCGTGGAGTTGGTGAGCAGGTTCTACAGGGACCTCTGTAACGACTTGTTCTCCGCCGCCGGCGCCAATGACGACGACGACGAAGAAGAGCAATTCATTGTGTCTTGAATTTGTAATTCGATTACTCTTGTTCAGTTGTAGGATTTGGCATTTGCTTTTACTTCTTTAAAAAAACACAAAGGAAAAAAGGGAATCATTGTATGCATGGTCTGTGGCTCTGTTCTTGCTTCGCTTGTCTATCGCGCTGCTGCATCATCATTAAAAGTGAAAGGTACGAACAAAAGTGACTTGCATTCTTCGGTCAAAAGGCACCCACCATTAAGGTCGTAATCGGACGGAACATGCAATCTCATCTCTGAGTACTTGAAGAGTTAATTCAATGGCCTTTATGATTAAATCTCAATTATTGGGGAAGAACTCATTGGACTCCTTGACGTTGTTTGGAACTGGCCAACAGTAGGCGTGCATGTGGAGACTCCGAATCTTATCAATTTCACCAAATAGCTCAGCGCCAGCAGCAGCAGCAGGCTGTCTCCTCGTCCTGCATTTCCTCTGTTTCTATCAAAGTCGGAGACAGAAACTGGAAAGAAAAAAAAGGGAATAAAGCAGGAATGGGATATAAATCTCGTTAATGCTTGAAGGTGGAGGTGGACGAATTGATGCAAGATCCAGTAACAAGATAATTTGACTTGACTCCGCTTCTTGTCTTCGATACCAGTTGGGAGTGGCTCTGCAGCTCAAGAACCCGTGAGATCGATCTGCTCCATCCCCTGAGAACATGTTTAAGATTAGCTTATCATCTTTCGTATGCCCTTAATGGCGGATGCAGCTACAAATGTGCCTAGATTCTACTGCTCTTCTTCGTTCTTTTGAGGCGCTTGTCATCGATGGAATGGAAAGGGAGTGCTAAAACAGTCATCGCGTTCAAGATGGTTCTTTTATTCTTCCTTTCGTTTTGCATCCTATTGGTTTTAGATCTCGCAGCAGGAAACTGCAGCAGCGTTTCTGCTTGTTCAGGTGGGTAAACTCCATGTTCCTATCACTGTTTTACAGTTCTGATGAGTAGAATCTGAGCAGGGTATTTTTCTGATCATTTTGAGACGTTCCTGTTTCCTCATTGCAGTGACCACAATCTGGAGTGGAAATTCCAACTACAAGGTAGAATCTTGATCTTAATCTTCTTTGCGTCTCTGTTTTCCAAAATTATGTGTTTATCGGCGGCGCATATTAAGGCATAAGGTGCGCTCTCATTCTAAACTGCGCCTGCTCTTCCCTGTCTGAAGCAAGTTAACCTGAGCGCCTCTTCGTTGCCATGCGCAGGCGTGGCGACGGAACGAAGCGGAGACGGAGGCGGCGGGCGGAGGTGGGAGTAGGGGTAGTCTGTTCGTAGGATCCGGATCTTGGCCGCCAAAGTGCACGTCCAGGTGCGGCACGTGCACGCCATGCTCACCGGTGCACGTCTCGGTGCCGCCGAGGCAGCAACAGAAGCAGAAGAAGGCGGACGCCGCCGAGTACTACCCGGAGGCCTGGCGGTGCCGGTGCGGCGGCCGCCTCTATGTGCCATAACTGACGCTGCATATCCTCCTACAGTCCTACTCTAGTACTCTCCCTCGCGTGGATAGGGAGGGTACGAGACTGACTCGGGGAGCCAGAAATTATAATATATCCGGACTAAAATTGTTCAGCAATAAAAAAAAAAATAATACATATGCATTAGACAAAATAAATAAGCATTAGAAATTAACATCAAAATTAAAAATTTTCATCCTTAATGCATTCTAACGTTTGGTGTTAACGTTTAGATCATGCGCTTTCAGCTGTATATCTATATTTCTTTCTTTCTATATCTATAGGACCGACTCTAAGGGGGCGGTTGATGTGACGATTCTATTTTTTTTTTAATAAAGAAAGAGTTGGATGTGAAGAAAAAAAGAAATAGGAGTAAAAGCAGGATTAAGGATATTAATTATGATTTTAATTTTTTTAGGTTTCCTCCCAATCTAACGTATAAAAAAAAATGTCATACAAAATATTGTAGAAAATAAATTGAATAAGGTGTGTCCAAAGAATTTCTATATGCTGTCCTGGATAGACCCGAAGGTGGACTCTATGGTGAGCTGCTAGCTGATCTGTATGTTCGATGTATATCAGGGTTACCACCAAGTGTCGCTCACCCACGAGGATCAAGAAAAGATCATCTTTATCATGGTTGATGGAACGTTCTGCTATAACGTCATGTCGTTCGGGCTAAAGAACGTCAGTGCCATCTACTAGAAGCTCATGAACAAGGTGTTCTAACGACAGATCGGTCGCAACATAGAACTATATGTCAATGACATATTAATAAAATCCCTCTGAGTTGTTGATCTTTGTGCAGATATTGAGGAGACCTGCCAAACTCTGAGGGCTTACAGAATAAAATTGAATTCGAGCAAGTGCTTGTTCGGCGTGAAGAGCGATTGATTCTTAGGGTACATTGTCACCGAGCAGGGGATTGAGGCGAATCTAAGCAAGGTCAAGGCCCTGCAAGACATGCCACCGCCACGCAACCTGAAGGAGCCCCAACGACTAACCGGGCAAATTACCGTGTTGCCCTGATTCATATCCACATCATCCGACTGAAGCCTACCATTCTTCAAAGTGCTGCGTCGGGTGATGAAATTCTAGTTGAACATAGAGTGCGACCAGACATTGGAAGAACTCAAGGAAGGTCAAGGCCCTGCAAGACATGCCACCGCCACGCAACCTGAAGGAGCCCCAACGACTAACCGGGCAAATTACCGTGTTGCCCTGATTCATATCCACATCATCCGACTGAAGCCTACCATTCTTCAAAGTGCTGCGTCGGGTGATGAAATTCTAGTTGAACATAGAGTGCGACCAGACATTGGAAGAACTCAAGGAATACCTCAACTCTCTGCATGTATTAGCTAAGCCTATCACGGGAGAGCTGCTCTAGATCTATTTGTCGACCACCGAACATGCGGTGGGCTCAGCATTAGTAAAGAAAAACTGTCATGAACAACAACCCGTGTATTTCCTAAGTCATATATTAAAATATGCAGAATCCCGCTATACCGGTCTCGAAAAGTTAGCTTACGCTTGGGTGCTTGCTGCCCGGAGACTTTGTCCGTACTTACTCTCACATCTAATCGTCGTGATGACCAATAACGCCTTGGGAAGAGTTCTCCTCAACCTAGAGGCATCTAGGCGGTTAATCAAATGGACAATTGAGCTAAGTGAGTTCGATATTCAGTACCATCCCCGAACGGCGATCAAAGCTCAGGCCTTGGCAGATTTCGTCACAGAAGTACATAATACTGAGCCAAAAGCAGCTTGGAGAATATATATCGATAGTTCGTCCACCCGGTAAGGCAGCAAGGTCGGCATCTTTCTAATTTATCCATGAGAAGATCGGATGCAACTCTCTTTGCGGCTTGACTATCAGGCCACCAACAACAAAGCCGAATACGAAGCTTTGATAGTCGGCCTGTAGGCCACGAGACATGTTGGAACCACAAAAGTTCTCATTCATTTGGGCTCTCAATTGGCCACTCAGTAGCTATCAGGGTCGTTCGAGATAACCAACTCCCAACTCAAATTGTATGCGAAGCCTTTGAGAAGCTAAGAGCAAACTTCCAGGAGGTCATTATACAGAAGATCCCCCGATCGTAAAATCAAGTTGCAGATGAGTTGGCGAAGTTAGTGAGCTCACTGTCACCGAGCATGATCGAGCAGCCGATCAAGCAAGTTTCATTAGTGGCGTGTATCGACAAGATGGAAGGGATAACCTTCCCGAGTGACTAGGGGACGACTTTGGTAGAATTCCAACGATCAGGCACTGCACCTATTGATTAGGAAGAGGCTCGCTTATTGAAAAAGAGAGTTGGATGGTTCACCTTGGTTGGGGATCAGCTATATAAGAGAGTCTTCTCAAGGCCCCTGCTCAAATGCGTTGGATCGAAGGATATAGAGTACATCCTTTAGGAAGTGCACCAAGGCTCCTGTGGAAGCCATCCGGCCGACCGTTCGCTAGCTCGAAAGATTCTACTGGTAGGATATTTTTGGCCCACCCTCTAAGAGGATGCCGCTCGAACAGTAGCCACGTATCTGTCTTGCCAAAAGTACCACAACATTTCGCATCAGCAGACCGAGGAGATGAAAGCGTCTACGGTATCTTGCCTGTTCGACCAATAGGGCATGGACATCATGGGGTCGTTCCCCATGGCCACCGTTTAGTGAAGGTTCCTGCTCATTGCGATGGATTACTTCTCAAAATGGGTGGAGGTCGAACCGCTGGCAAAAATAAGTGAACAGATGGTAATCAAATTCATCTGGCAGAACATCTTGTGTCGGTTCTGTCACGCCCCAGAAAAGTCCCTGCTAGAGAAAATTCCGGCAGCATCTCCCCTGTACGGGTGACAATCTGAATCATTTCTACATGCACAATATACCTCAGCCACAGGCGGCTGGAATATACACACAACCACGCAGTTTATATGTAGCCTACTCGGCTGATATAATAAAAACACAACCACGCAGTTATATGTAAAACTAACAGCCCACTCGGCTATACCAGAACCAAACACAGTGGAAATACAATGGACACACATACAAACTAAAAACGAAGACTGCTAGCCGGCTAGGCTTACACCACACAATAAAACAACACTCCAGGAACAAAGCAGGAACACAAAGCTAAATACACAAATTCATATACCAAAATACAGATAAACAAAAGCGGAGATAGGTCTTCTGATGTGACGTGGGGACCGGCAGGCATGATACTCCAAGCGACTCCATAAATAACCTGGTACCTGAAAAAGATAGTGTCCACGGGGGCGAGTTCAACAACTCAGCAAATACCTAGTTGACATGTATAGTAAACTATAACAAATGGTAATAACTATGAAGTACAGTCTCCTGGACAAAAGCTGGAAGATGCACAATAGAAAAGGCTGAAGAGAACTGTACTCATCAGGGCATCCTATCAGAATAGTCAGGTCGTCAGACCGAGAGTATCATAAATCCTGTATGCATGTCAAACATATGCATCCATCTAAATGCAACACATAAATGCAACAAACACAATCAGTAAATGAATATGATGCCAATGACAAGGTCACCCCTGACGTCAATCAGCCATCTCACACACAATGGTGAGACCGAGTGGGTAGGGCTGTGACAACCGTACACTCTGCCGTCACTGCTCCTGATGAGTGACCGAGTGGACGGGATGCTGTCGGAGTACACCTATTCTCCTACCCCAAATCATAAGTGGGGGAGTACAATGCTCTCATCTCCCGGTACACGATGACAGGGAGGAATCTCTGCCGGCTACCACGCTGCGTCACACTATCCATGAGCGGACCAACGGAGCCAAACAAAGTCCAACCGTCTGCCAGCTACCACGCTGCTACACTAAACCAGCGGAGCCTAACAGAGCAAAACTGTCTGCCGGCTACCGCGCTGAGTCACTGGACCAGCGGAGCCAAACAGCAGAACTACCACACACCTGCTTGATATACCACTAACCCATGAGTGGTGGTGTGTGCAGATCCATGTAACTGGCAATGTGCTCAACAATAATGGAGCTGACTATCGCACAACATGCAATCATGCAAGATGATACATGACACTAAGCATAACAATATCCTGAATAGCATAGCAATATCCATATATATATAAAATGTGTACCATAGGGCAATGAACCAAATCAAAGGTACAAAGATCAGATAAGGTATAAAAACCTAGATCCTGAACACAATAAATATATGGTTGTGTCACTACCCCTATAAGCATGTATAATCAGGTAGGTACTATCATGAAGTGCATAATAAGTAAACAAAACAAGCATGTAATAGGTATCGGGTAGTGACCAACCGAAGCAAAGACGAATATAATCATTACTAAGAGTTATAACCTACTAAACATATCAACATGACATTATCAAAGATAAGTCAAGGTACCCGCATCCGATATAGATCGAATCGAACCAATTCGATGTCGAGACGCCCGTCTCGAATCACAGTTCTGTAACAACATGATATACAGATTTAGCTAATTACATATAAATAAATTAGCTAAATCAAATCCTCGAGAAGCTAACATAAATCCAGATCCAATTATAAACCCTAATTGGATCATCTAACTCCTCAATCGATTCTAACTAATCCATTCGAATTAGGACTTGCAATAACCATAATCAATCATAGCAACTTATCCAATTAAGCCCTAATTCAACACATATATTAACTAATCAAATAATCCTTACCTTAAGTTCATAGTCATTCTTGTTGATCCACGGCAGGGAGTGTTGCTGCTGACAACAAGATGGGTTGCTAGATGGAATAGTTGTCGGAACCAAGAAACAGTTAGCACACACAAATCCCAAATTCATCCAGTTAGGAATTCTATCACTAATTTACCTAAATCCACATCTCTAGAAGAACTGAACAAGAGTCTTTACCTACTTCCTCTTCTCCGGTGATGGCAGCAAGTAAATCAGAGGTTGGTGAGGGCACTAGGTCAAAGTGGGAGGCTCGATAGAACCTGGGGCAGCAAGCAGTGATTTAGGCACGGCTCGGAGACAGCGACGACGGTGGATCCAACACCAGGTCACGACCAACAGGAAGATGAACACTCGACTCACGCTCCTGGCTCCCGGCTCCCGGCTCCTGGCTCCTGGCTCCCGGCTCCCGGCGATCTAGGGCACGGGTCCGCAAGAAGAAGGCTTGGATGACAGATTCCCGACGATCTCCAATGCCCGCGACAAGGAGAGGAGAGGGAGGATTTGACGCTAGGGTTCCAGTGGCCGGCGTTGTCTCGTGCGGCGACGACACTCTACAAAGGATGAGGGAAAGACCGAGGGTCGACGCCGACTGTATTGGTGATCTGCGTCGTCGCTCGACAAAGAGGAGGAGAAGGAGGAGAATCGACAAATGAAGAGGGGAAGAAGAAAGAATGGGATGGCTTAAATCGCGAGGAAGGGGAAGAAACCATCGCGGCGCCGGTTAGGGCAAGGCACGGGTTCGCGGGGAAGAAAACGAGGAAGAGGAAAATAAGGAAAAAGAAAAATAAAATAAATAAATAAATTCAAATTTTCCTCGTTTAAATGGGGTAGCCCAAACAGGCTTTCCCGGGGCCCAGTTTTTATCCCCGTAACCGAAGTCATACGGTCTTCGAAAAATTCTCAGAAAATTTCTAAAAATTTTGAAAAATTCTATTATCGTTATTCATCATTTTTCGGTATTTTACAGGTTCGGTATCCCCCGTCAGCTCATCTCAGATAACATAAGGTAATTCGTCGGTCAGAGGCTCAGGGAATGGTGCAAAGGTTACGACATCCAGCAGACCTTCACCTCTGTGGCATACCCCCAATGGAACAACCAGGCGGTGGTCACTAATCGAGAGATTCTCAAAGGCCTACGAGCTCGACTTGACCACATAAGAGGTAGCTAGGTCGAAGAGCTCCCTAGTGTTCTGTGGACCCTCCGTACGACTCCCAAGGAGGTGGCCAACGTCACACCATTTCACCTGGTGTACGACGGTGAAGTGGTGGTCCCCATGGAAGTCAGAGTAGAATCCGACCGAGTTCATCTCTACGATGAGGAGAACGACGAGCAGAGGCGCATGGAGCTCGATTTGGTGGATGAGGTACGGGACAAGGCTACCATTCGACTGATGGCATACCGGAAGCGTGTGAAGCAAAGCTACAATCGGAGGGTGATCCCAAGATGTTTCCAAGTCGGTGATCTGGTCTAGAAGAGGATCAAGCCGGTCTATGATGTCAGCAAGCTCAAGGCATCGTGGATGGGACCTTACAGGGTCATACAAAAACTCCGCTCAAGAGCTTACTATTTAGATGACGAATATGGAAGGCGGCTCGAACAGCCATGGAGCGCGAATCATCTCCAATCCTATAGAACTGGGTGAGAGGTGCGCGAGTGAGCATTGATGTAATATGTAAGCGTCTGTATGTCTTTGTAGTGCAGGACAAATTAATAAAAGCGCAAGTATCCTAGACTCTTGAGTTGATTGACCAAGTTAAAAGTCGAATGACGACTATAAACTTTTGTCTATGCATTACAACTGTCGAGCGATGACATTAAACCCCGGTCTTCGTTAACCGTTGAGCGACGACATTGAATCCTAGTCTTCATCAACCATCAAGCGGCAACATTAAACCCCGGTCTTTGTCAACCGTCGAGTGGCAACGTTAAACCCGTGTCTTCGTCAATTGTCGAGCGACTACGTTAAATCCCGGTCTTCATCAATTGTCGAGCGGCTACGTTAAACCCCGGTCTTCATCAACCGTTGAGCAACAACGTTAAACCCCAGTCTTCATCAATGGTCAAGAGGCAACCATAAACTCCTGCCTTCCTCAGCGGTCGGTCGGCGACCTTAAGCACGGGACTACGAAAAATAGTATATCGACGGAAATGACTGACCAGGAGACACGTCGCTTAAAAGTTTTAAACATAGGGTGGCCAATCAGCTAGCCTAAATTAATCGATCGGATGTAAAAGTGGGTAGCCCGTCGCTAATCGAAAAAGACATTTGCAAGTATAGAAAATGCCGAAGCGAAAACACGGAGCAACAGGAAAACCCCACCGAATGGGTGATTAAGCGTTAACACTTCAAAAATTCTTACAAGAGCATGGAGGGTAAAACAAAATCAGACAACATTTGCACGAGCGAGCTCACTTGAGGTAATCCAAAGCGTCATCGGGCAGTGACTCAGTTAGCTTGTCTCGGCTAATGACATTGCTTGTCAAAGTAATCGAAATGTAGCCGCCTTCCCTAAGTTGGTAGAGCACCCCGTCAATCGCGAGGTTAAAGAGGTGGAGAGCCCGATCGACTACCTTTTCATTAAAAACATCCAAGCGGAGGTAGACCTTTTTTCATCAGCTCAAACCTGCTAAAATAGGCTCCTTGACAAGTTTTGAGGGTGGTCCGGGATGCCTGCAACTCCTCCTTCAATTGGGCCAGCTCCTCATCCTTGGCCTCAAGTTGGGCCTTCGCTGCAGACTGATCGACCGACCTACCCTCTCGTTCGGCGTTCAACAAGGCCTCCACGTCCTTTAGCTTTTGAGCTAACAGCTGAAACTCCTTATTTTTTATCTCCAAGTTTTCAATGGCTCAGAGCTTCCTGGCATTGGGCGAGTGGACCTTCGCTTCTAAGGAAGTGGCTTGTTTATTATGCCGAGGTAGCTGAGTTACCTGCTCGACGCTCTTACCCTTTTCTAAATCCAGCAGCTCAGAGCTCAGCTGTAAGTTGACCTTTAATCGGGCCACCTCGACGCTCATCTGCTCCACCTGTGCCTATAAAGCAGTAGACTGGCTGCTCGGAGCACATAACTGCTGGACTTCTTGCTCCAAATAAGCAAGCCTGTGGCACATGGTAGGCTCTCGACCCAGAACTGCGGCAACAAGAAATGTTTGAGAGCTGAACAGATAAAACGTGAATATAAAAGCAGTGAGTGTACCCCAGTGGACA
This sequence comes from Zingiber officinale, assembly GCF_018446385.1. Taxonomy (NCBI): domain Eukaryota; kingdom Viridiplantae; phylum Streptophyta; class Magnoliopsida; order Zingiberales; family Zingiberaceae; genus Zingiber; species Zingiber officinale. Next base: position 160,973,123 of record NC_055987.1, read on the forward strand.
TCTGGGTGTGATTATTGGCGAGCTCCCCCAGAGAGATGGCCGCCGTGCGAGCCTGAGCATCGGCCCATATCTGGTGAGCGCCCCTTGGCTTCTTATTTGATGCTCAGGAGTAAGGGACATTGGGTCGTCCAGATTGCGGTATTCGTCAGTTGGAAAATGGATGATTTCCATTATTGATCTCTAGCCGCTCGGGCCAAAAAGTGCAGAAGTTGTCCTGCCAGTGTGCTGTGAGGAGACTGGCTGCATGTGGGACACCTACGTCGCCAGTAGAGGCGAGGGCATGAAGGTGGTCAACGGCGTGCAGATTGTCCCCTGAGACAGCCCGGACAGTGAAGGCGTTCGGTCGAAGGATAGAGACGCAGGGTGTTCATCAATTCCCTACTCAAGAGGTGAAAGAGAAGTCTCACCCCTCTTGGATAGGGGTCGAGAGATGACTGTGGTGGGGTCCGTAGGGCTGAAGTGGTAGTTCGGGAGGAACCATCCACTTGGCATCCTTTGCGTTGCCGAAGTGGTTCATCGGAAGTGGCCGACTCGGAGGCGGCCGATATAGGGACCATGGGCGGTCGAACGGGGTGCGAGATCCGTTGTTGCAATCGCTGCATCACTCGCAATTGTCTGGCTTCCCCTAGCGTCACTCCACAACACTTGGGTTCCCTCCTCCTCACCGAGGGGATCTTCGTTGGAGTCGACCGTATGCAAACCGCGGCTTTCTAGCTTGGCTGCGGTCGTTGCATTGATGTCTGTGTCCGCAAGCTTGCACTTACCGGCCAGACAAGATCGCAACATGATTCAACCTGCACAAAAGGATAAAAAATCAGTTAGATTCAAAGATTGGGGAAAAGAAAGAGCATACCTAGGCTGGACGGAAGCCTTGTGCGGATCGGGCTCAAACCGAACACGTAGAGGATGCCCTCTAGCAACAACTTATGGATATGGGACTTCTGACCGATCAAGCTTGAAGCTGCGTAGAAGTAGTCTGATCGGCTCTTGTATTTCTTGAGCTCTAGAGGGTTCGACACTTCTAATTGCCAGCGGGTCGGAAAGTCCAGCCATTAGGGAAAACGAACGAAGAATTAGTCATTCCAATGCTTGTTGGAGGATGACATCTTATCGAAAAAGATTAGGCCCACTCGGGCTTAGAAGAGAAAAGTTTCTGGCTCGAACAATTTAGGATAATAGAAATAGTGAAAGAGCCGAGGAGTAAGAGGAATGTCATGCAGGCGGAATAGGACGACAACCCCGCACAGCAGCCGAAAGGAGTTCGACACTAATTGGTGGAGAGAAATGCGAAAATATTTACAAACAACGGAAAAGAAAGGGTGGATCGGAAACCGCAAGCCGAAGGTAAATTGGTCCCTAAAGAAGCATAAAAAACCTGATGGCGATTCATTCGGGTGGTCAAAAGCCAAAGGAAGGCCAATTTGATAGTCAAAGGGAATTTCATAAGTGGCTCTCGAACTCTCTGTTGGTGCGGGAAGCATCCGACGATCGAACCTGAATTTTGATAATGGCAAAGGATTCAAAGTTAAGGTGTGTTGTAATCTAACGTGCTTGATTGAGTGTTTCAGGTAAGTCCTAACTGTGGTTAGGCAAGGTAAAAACCCTAGGGGGTGGTAACCCTAGGTCATAGGGGGTGGTAACCCTATGCGAAAAGTCTTGGTGGGTCGAGTGCTTCAGGCAAAAGTCCAAGGGGGGTAACCCTAGGTGGAAAGTCCTGGTGTCACGAACCAGGTGAAAGACTGGACCAGCCGGGAAGCGGACGTCCAGCAGAAAGTCCGGAAGCATCGAGCACCGAGCAAAAGTCCAGTCTGTTGGTGTGTATACTAAAAGCCTAGCTTTTATATGAACATTTATAATAATCACATTGGTCAAGTGTCTACATTTATATATACCAAATGTAGATGTTCAATTAATTTATATTGTACATAACATAGTGTGTGGTGTCACACAAAGAAGATCATGTTATCGGTTCTTTATAAATTATAAACAGTAGCTCACGACCAAGATGGAAAGGAACAAACCATTGAAAGGTCGTAGTGTAATTAGGTATTAGTTTATCTTAACTATATAATTACACTAGTACACTTAGAGTGTATTGAGTAGGACCATTAGAGGTCGTTTTTTTTTATACTGATTTTATAAAGGAACAAAGACCTCAGTTATTATGGAAGTGTGTGCTCTTAATCCTAATATATAGCAAGCACATATATTTGATATTTATTTCTTTAATTTATCAATGGGTGAGATTTAGTTCAATAAATTAATAAGCCCGATAAGTTGGGAAATGATATCACTTATAGTGTGTGTTGTTGATTATAGAAGGAAACTGTGTCCTAGTGATCTAGGTTGATAATGCCCCCAAGAGGAGCTCATAAGGATTGTCATGTTAAATCCTGCAGGTGGACTTAGTCCGACATGACGATAAGGTTGAGTGGTACTACTCTTGGACTAAGATATTAATTAAATGAGTTGTCAGTAACTCACTTAATTAGTGGACATCCGACATCTTAAACACAGGGATACTAACACACTCATAATAAGAAGGAGCCCAAAAATATAATTTGGGATTGGTGCGGTAGTTCAATAATAGTTCTTTAGTAGAATGAATTATTATTGATGAAATTAAGTTATGTGTTCGGGGCGAACATGGGATGCTTAATTTTATCGAGAGACCAAAACCAATTCCTCCTCTCGGTCCCTATCGTAGCCTCTTGTATATAGAGATTTATATCCACCACATACCCACCTTCTTACCCATCCTAATGGGGTCGGCCAAGCTAACTTGGAACCCAAGCTAGGGCCGGCCAAGACCAAGTGGATGAGCCAAGTTGGTGGCCGGCCACTAGAAAATTAAAAGGAATTTTTATTAAAATTATTTCTTATGTGGATATCATGGTTTTAAAAGAGAGTTTAAAATTTAAATATTTCCTTTTGTAACTTTCTACAAAAGATTAAGAAAAGATTTGAAATCTTTCCTTATTTGTAAATTGAAAGGAGATTTTAATTTTGAGAAAACTTTCCTTTTTAACCATGTTCATGATTTAAAAGAAAGTTTAAAAATTAAATATTCTCTTTTATTAGTTTCTACAAAAGATTAAGAAAAGATTTGATATCTTTCCTTATTTGTAGATTGAAAAAAGATTTTAATTTTTAAAGATAACTTTCCTTTTTGGAAATTATCCATATGTTTAAAAGAAAGATTTTAATTTATAAAATTTCCTTTTTACTAACCAATCATGAAGGGATTAAAATTATTGGAGAAATTTTTATAAATTTCTGGAAACAAATTAGGAAGTTTTAATTTTTGTTTTAATTAAAACTTTCCTTGTTTTGGGGAGAAAGTGGTCGGCCAAGAAAATTGGAAAAAGAAAATTGATTTTTAATTAATTAATTTTTCTTTTTCATGGAAAAAGAATTAAGGAAGTTTTTATTAAAATTTCCTTATTTGCCAAGAGCAAGGATTATAAAAGAGAGGGTAGAGGTGTTTTAATGGCTAACGACTCTATTCTTTTCTTCCTCTCTTTTCCTCCTTGGTGTGGCCGGCCCTAGGGTCTCCTCTTCTCCTTCTTTTCTCTTCCTCCTTTGTGACCGGCGGCATCAACTTAAGGGAAGTCCATGGTGGCCGATTCTAGCTAGGAGAAGAAGGAGAGAAAGAAGGCTTCGTTTCTAGCATCCCTTGGAGCTTGGTGGTGGCGGCCGGACCTTTACTTCTCATGGAGAATTAATGGTGGCCGAATCTAGCTTGGAGAAGAAGGAGCTTGGTGGTTCTCGTCTCGGAAGATCGTTGCCCACACAACGTCTGAGATAAGAAAAGGAATACGGTAGAAGATCAAGAGGTTATTTTACTTACAAAGAAAGGTATAACTAGTAATTGTTTTCCGCATCATAATAGTTTTCTTTGTATAGTTATTTATGGAAATACCAAACACAAGAGGCATATGATTCTAAAGTTTTCGAAATAGTTTTTTCGAGTTTGTGTTTTCTTCTTTTTCGAATTTGTGATTCGATTGTTCTTTTTGGTTATCCTAGAGTTATTTAAGGAAATAAATATTAGCTTTCCTTAAAAGGCTTTGCCTAGGCGGTAGTGGTTGCTCCCATATCCAAGAAGGTCATGTGCCTCGCCATGCAGTCCTGGAAGCCAATTTTGGAAATTAATATTTATGGAATTAATAACTTAGGTAGATTTGAATCAATAGTGTTAAGTTCCGCTTGCGATTCAAATCTAAACTATTAAGAACAGATAAGTTAAATTTGGAATCAATGATGTTAATTCCCGTCTGTGATTCCTAATTTAACTTCTAAAGAACACAATAGGTTATTTAAGGAAAGGTTCGACACTTGTACAAAAAAATTTTTGTATAGTGGAACCGGTACGATTTTCTTAGGACTAACCAACACAGTCGATCTGGAGGATCACACTGGCAACAGGTAAATCTCTTGAGTGGAGTAGGTGAGGACGCATTCCCTGTAAAGGGAACAGTAGGCGTCGGGTCGACCTATGGTTTCCGGTCGGAAACTCGAAGTCAGCCCCGGACAGTCCGATGACTGTCAAATTTATTTCTATCTATTATCCTTTATGTTCTAACTCTGTCTTGCAGGAAACTAATACTTTTGTGCAGGGTTAGAACTGACCGGGATCGGTCGACCAAACCCCCAAGCTGGCAGATTAGGTTTCCAGGAGTTAGACCGGGATCGACCAGGGATCGGTCGACCGGACCTTGGTGTTAGGATCCTTTGTACGCGGCTAGAGAGGGGGGTGTGAATAGCCGACCCCAATTTCTCGTTTTTCTTCCTACAATTCGTTAGCGCAGCGGAAAAACAAACAAGGAAACGAAAACAAGAAGATCAAACCTCAACGCGTCGATGTAACGAGGTTCGGAGATTAGGGCTCCTACTCCTCGGCGTGTCCGTAAGGTGGACGAGTCCAGTCAATCCGTCGGTGGATGAGTCCCCGGAGAACCGGCTAATACAATATACTCCTTGTGGGTGGAGAAACCTCGCCACAATATTCTTGCAACAGCAAGAAAGGAATACAACAAGAAATACAAGAAGACAAGAACAATGAATGTAAAAACACAGGTTTTCTTGCCTCCTCGCCGACTGGATTTCGTTGAAGCAGCAGCTCCACCAACAACAGCTGAGGAGATATCCGGCCGAGAAGCTCACGCGAAGCTTCGAAGAAGAGCTCAACAAAGCTCAAGCACCGAACAGCGGCTCTGTGCGAAGAGAAGAGGAAGAAGCAGAGAAGCCCTCGGTCCCTTTATACCGAAGAAGAAGCAGTGAAGAAACTAGCCGCGTTGCGTCAAGCTAGAACTCGATCGGTCCGCACCGATCGGGGAAGAGGTGGATCGTCTCGATCGGTGCGTGGACCGATCGGAGAAGAGGTGGATCGGTTCACGCCGATCCCCTTCCTTTCCCTTCTCGCGATGCCTCGATCGGTCCACGCATCGATCGAGACATGGCCTTGATCGGCGTGGATCGATCACCGCTTTCTTTTCGTCTCGTTGCTGGCGATCGGTCACGGACGATCGACAAGAACGAACAGAGCTTGGTATCGATCGGTCACCGACCGATCGAGCAAACAGTATCACCGGATCGGTGCGGTGACCGATCCGAAGCTTGGTTTTTGCCCAAACCAAGTCCCAAGACTTCCAAACCAATATCCGGTCAACCTTGACCTATCGGTACTTCATCCCTAGCATCCGGTCACTCCTTGACCTGCTAGAACTCCCCAAGTGTCCGGTCAATCCTTTGACCTACTTGGACTTTCCAACACCGAAGTCCGATCATCCCCGATCCATCTGGATTTTCCCTTGCCCAGCTTCACTCACGGGACTTTCACCTGCCTCACCAGGATTTCCCACCGCCTAACATCCCAGTTAGGACTTTCTCACCTTCTCGGCTTCACTCACCGGGACTTTCCCACCGCTGGCTTCACTCACGGTGACTTTCACACCGCTTAACATCTCGCTAGGACTTTTCATTCACCTAGCTTCACTCACTAGGATTTTCACCGCCTGGCTTCACTCATTTTCCCAATGCCCTGCTTCACTCACCAGGACTTTCACCTTCACCTAGCTTCACTCACTAGGATTTTTCCCGTGCCAAACTCCCTGTTTGGACTTTCCCGTGCCAAGTCTCCATACTTGGACTTTTCCAAAGCAAGTCTCCATACTTGGACTTTTCGCGCGCCAAGCTCCCTTTTCCGTCCAAGTCTCCATACTTGGACTTTTCCGGCCAAGCTCCTGCTTGGACTTTTCCGTGCCAAGTCTTCATACTTGGACTTTTCCCGAATCAGGTCAACCAGGCCAACCTTGACCTACGGTTGCACCAATAATCTCCCAAACATCTATTCTTGTCCCACATCAAGAATAGAACTCTCTCACGAGTGTCAAACATCAACATGCAACACAACTAGGTCAACCTTGACCTAAGGTTGCACCGACAATCTTCCCAAGTCAAACATCAAAATACAACTCGAGTCATGTCAACTCGAGTCGGGTCAACCAGGTCAACCTTGACCTAAGGTTGCACCAACAATCTCCCCCTTTTTGATGTTTGACAAAACCATAATCAAGTTAGGTTAACTCGATAACCTAACTTAGGTTTTCAATCATCTTCCAATGTCCAATGTTCTTTCCTTGAACATTCTCTGGACATTCTCCCCTTAGGTTAACCCGATAACCTAACTTGGGGTCTCCAATAATTCTCCCCCTTTTTGACACACATCAAAAAGAATTCCAATGTTCTTCCTTGACATTCTTTCCCTAGCTTAGGTTAAACCGATAACCTAACTTGGGTTCTCCAATAATTCTCCAATGAACACTCTCCCCTTTTTGACACACATCAAAAAGAAAAAGGAGAGTATCAAGGTCAAGAGTTTCTTCCTAATGAAAGTCCCATACCTTTCATTGAAACTCTTAATTTCCCCCTTGATACTAAACTCAACAATCAATTTAGTGATAATCTCATATCACTAATCCTCAAAAGTCTTAAGGAGTACAAACTCCCCCTAAAAGTCAACTCCTCTTGACAATTAGGTAAAACTCCCCCTAAAGGTCAACTCCCCCTTGACCATTGCACCAACAATGTCTTTGTGAGTTCCAAACCTTTAGAAATCCACAAAACCCAACTTCCAGCTGAAATTTCAGACCAACAGCTGAAATCAGAAACTGGCACGCTCTGATCGGTCCCCAGACCGATCAGAAACCCCATGGATCGGTCCCCAGACCGATCAGGCCTTCACCAGATCTCACCAAGCTCTCTGGATCTTACTGGATCAGTCTCGATCACTGATCGGTCACCAGACCGATCAGGACTTCCCTGGATCGGTCCCTAGACCGATCCACACTCTGAAATCAGAGATTTCTGATTTCCCTTCCCGGAAATTCAGAAACTCCTAAAAAATTCCAGAAAATTCGAAAAAATGTGAAATTTTGAGGATACATTCCTCATAACATATACTATCATGGAAAAATAGTTTTCTATGAGAATAACTTCCATTTTCAAATCTTGATACAAAATTCAAAAACTTTGAAATAGTTCAAAGTTAAGTCAACTTTGTATCACAATGTTCAATGATGAATGCTATCACTAGGAAAGCTTCATCAAGGTTTTTCAAAACAATTTTGAAATGATTTCAAACCCTTTAATTTGGGACCACAATCTTAGGGCTATATGCACATGACTTGTACACAAGCTTTCCCTATGATCCCAATTTTCTTGAATTAGGCTCATCTAGGTACAAAAACTATGCACCTTGATCCTAACTCATGATCCTAATATCTCACACACATCTAAAGTGTATCAAACACATCCAAGTCAATTTTGATGTGAGATATGGGTTTAGGTATCTTAGACTAAGGTCTCATGCATTTTCTAAACACAAATTTGATCTCAATATCAAAGTGTGTTTTTCATCCTTAAATCAATTCAATTGATTACTAATGCAAGAGATGATGACATGGCATAAAATGGTATCATAAATGAAAACATGTGCCAATGTCATGATGTCATGGCATAAAGTTTGAAACGAAACTAACACATGACATATAGATAACCTAAGCATTATCATGACATTTCAAATGATAATAAAATAAATATGATGTCATGGCATGGCATATGGCAACCAATCATGGCAAGTTAGCACAAATAACATACCTAAATCCCTATCTAAGTATCCTTAGCCTTAGCTAACTTAAAATCTAACCCTAGATTGCCCATATATCCCTAAGAGAAAACTAAAATCCCAATTATGGTATTTCTCTAGGTTTTCCTCAAATTGTGCCACTTAAGATTAAAAATGATATTTCCACCATTAGGCACATTTAGCTCTTCAAAGGAGTAAATGATAATTCCATTTCATTTTCAAAAGTTCTCAAAACCTTGAAAATGCTCCTTGAGTGTCAATTTCCTTAAAGTTGGGTTAACTACCCTTCTAATTGGAGTTGACACTCTCTAACCCATTTATGGGGTAGAGAAGATGCTCCTAGGAACCCAATACCTATTAGAGCTCATTGGGTTCACTAAATATTCACTAGGGATAACTTCTCTAGCAACCCTCCTAATGACCTTCTTAGGCTTTAAAGCCTTGGTCATTTGGGACTCATCAAGATCAACTCTAGGGGTGACTCCCCTTGTGACCTTGGTGATGGTCTTCCTAGCCCTAGTTTTTGTTCCATAATCGAATGGAACATTATGGTAAGTGGGCTTGACCACTTGGGACTTAGGTTTGTGACCCAAACCTTTCTTGTCCTTGAACATTGGTTTTTGACCCTTAGAGCCTAGAGATGACTTCTCCAAATTCTTAAGAGTCTTTTCCAAAGTATCAAGTCTTGACCTCAAGACTTGATTTTCCTTCTCTAATACCTCAATTTTTGATTTATCACTCTTCCTTGAGGTATTCCTAGGCATATGTCTAGTTGATTTGGGATTCCTACCTAGGTTATCCTTAGCCTTAGATGGGTTGATCCTAGGGTTAGCCTTTCTAGAATTATCCTTATCTAGACTCACATGTTTAGCTCCTAAGCACATGTATTGATTCCTAGGGTTATCATGCTTGTAATTATCGACAAGTGCAATAAAATTCCTAGCATGCATTTTATTAGAATTACAAAAATGAACCTTAGAGGTTACCTTAGAGTTTGCCTTAGCTCCCCCTATCGATGTGCTCGGTCTCTTGCCCTTGTGAGGTTGCCTCCCCCTCGGACAATGGCTCCTATAGTGTCCCCTTTGCTTGCATTGGAAGCACACGATGTGCTCCTTGCCCTTGCGTTTCGGGACTCCGGCTTCCTTGACCCTTGGCGCCGGTGGAGTCTTTCTTACCCTCTTTGGACACTTACTCTTGTAATGTCCATGTTCCCTACACTCAAAGCACATAATGTGTAATTTAATTGAGCTTAAATTGCTTGAGTTACCTAGGGTCGAGGGTGGATGCGAGCTCTCTTCTTCATCCCTTTCGGAGGTAGAAGCTTCTTCTTCTTGCTCCGAACTTGAAGAAGAACTCTCCTCCTCTTCGTCCTTAGATGTTGAGTAACCCTCAACTTCTAATTCCTCTCCTCCATGATGTGAGCTACTTGATGACTCACTTGTCTCCTCTTCATGGCTTGAAGTGGAGCTCTCCTCATGGTACTTGGCCAAGTTATCCCATAATTCCTTGGCATTGTTGTAACCTATCTTACACAAGATGTTAGTAGGCAATGAAAATTCAATTATTCTCGTTACCTCTTCGTTGATTTCGGATTTGTGAATTTGTTCTTTCGTCCACTCCTTCTTCTCAAGAGGTTTTCCTTCCTTATCCACCGGAGGAGTAAAACCTTCTTGTACACAAAACCAATTCATTATGTTAGTCATAAGAAAGTACTTCATCCTTACCTTCCAATACGCGAAGTCGCCGCATTCGTAGAAGGGTGGAATGGTGACGTCTTCTCCATAGAGATCCATCTCTAGCCCGTGCTCCCCCGGGTGTTGATCCGATGAAGAGCGACCTCGCTCTGATACCACTTGTTAGGATCCTTTGTACGCGGCTAGAGAGGGGGGTGTGAATAGCCGACCCCAATTTCTCGTTTTTCTTCCTACAATTCGTTAGCGCAGCGGAAAAACAAACAAGGAAACGAAAACAAGAAGATCAAACCTCAACGCGTCGATGTAACGAGGTTCGGAGATTAGGGCTCCTACTCCTCGGCGTGTCCGTAAGGTGGACGAGTCCAGTCAATCCGTCGGTGGATGAGTCCCCGGAGAACCGGCTAATACAATATACTCCTTGTGGGTGGAGAAACCTCACCACAATATTCTTGCAACAGCAAGAAAGGAATACAACAAGAAATACAAGAAGACAAGAACAATGAATGTAAAAACACAGGTTTTCTTGCCTCCTCGCCGACTGGATTTCGTTGGAGCAGCAGCTCCTCAGAACACCTACAACAGCAGGATATCCCGATCGAGAAGCTCACGCGAAGCTTCGAAGAAGAGCTCAACAAAGCTCAAGCACAACTGGAAGTGGAAAAGAGAAGAGGAAGAAGCAGAGAAGCCCTCGACCCCTTTATACTGCGAAGAAGAAGCAGCGAAGAAACTGGCCGTTGCGTCGCAGCTAGAACTCGATCGATGCGGACCGATCGGGGAAGAATGGATCGTCTACGATCGATGCGTGGACCGATCGGAGAGGAGGTGGATCGGTTCACAGACCCTTCCTTTCCCCTTCTCGCGATGCTCGTCTCGATCGGTCCCCGCGATCGATGCATGATCGATCGATGCGTGGATCGATCGGCTGCCTTTCTTTCGCCTCTGTTAGCTTGCGATCGGTCACGGACCGATCGATGGCAAAACGAAACTTACCGATGATCGATCGGTCACGGGCCGATCGAGCAAACAGGTATCCGGATCGGTGCGGTGACCGATCCGAGCAATTTTGCCCAAACCAAGTCCCAAGACTTCCAAACCAATATCCGGTCAACCTTGACCTATCGGTACTTCATCCCTAGCATCTGGTCACCCTTGACTGCTGGACTCACCAAGTGTCGGTCAATCCCTTTGACCTACTTGGACTTTCCAACACCAGTCCGATCATCCCGATCCATCTAGATTTTCCCTTGCCAGGCTTCACTCACGGGACTTTCACCTGCCTCTTCACTTCCACACGCCTATCACTCATTAGGACTTTCTCACTGCTTGGCTTCACTCACGGGACTTTCCCACTTGGCTTCACTCACGGGACTTTCCAACTGCCTAACATCCCGTTAGGACTTTTTCATTCACCTAGCTTCACTCACTAGGATTTTCACCGCCTCACTTCATTCACCCCAATGCCCGGCTTCACTCACGGGACTTTCACCTTCACCTAGCTTCACTCACTAGGATTTTTCCCCGTGCCAAACTCCCTGTTTGGACTTTCCCCGTGCCAAGTCTCCATACTTGGACTTTTCCAGTGCCAAGTCTCCATACTTGGACTTTTCGCGTGCCAAGATCCCTGCTTGGACTTTTCCGTGCCAAGTCTCCATACTTGGACTTTTCCAGTGCCAAGCTCCCTGCTTGGACTTTTCCGTGCCAAGTCTTCATACTTGGACTTTTCCCGAATCAGGTCAACCAGGCCAACCTTGACATACGGTTGCACCAATAATCTCCCAAACATCTATTCTTGTCCCACATCAAGAATAGAACTCTCTCACGAGTGTCAAACATCAACATGCAACACAACTAGGTCAACCTTGACCTAAGGTTGCACCGACAATCTTCCCAAGTCAAACATCAAAATACAACTCGAGTCACGTCAACTCGAGTCGGGTCAACCAGGTCAACCTTGACCTAAGGTTGCACCAACACTTGGGATCGGTCGACCGGACCTTGGGATCGGTCGACCGAACCTGGGATAAGTGTCGACTAGATCAGGCCGAGGTGAGCGGGTCAGAGGAGACTGATCGGTCGACCGAAACTTGGGATCGATCGACCGAAGCCGGGGATAGAGCTTGCCCAGAGCGAAGCGGAGCGACGGATCAACGGATCAGATGCGGTGGAGATCATCTGATCGGTCGATCGAACATGAGGATCGATCGACCGATCCACTTCGGGTCAAAGCTGATCCCGAGACTTGGAGATCTGGATCAGACTTGCAGAGGCTATAAAAGGAGGCTTAGGATGCAGCTTCGAATAACAACTCTCAGAAAGAAGAACCTATGCTCTTGTGTGCTGCTCCATACACTCCAACAAGGCCCTGCTGCTCCAACGACTTAAAGCTCTGAAGTTCTTTATTTACTGTTCGTTGGTATAATTTCTCTTACTGCACTTAACTGTATTTAATCTTGTAATCATCGATTCTATAGTTGTTGCCCACGGAAAGCGATCAAGGATCGCGGGCCTTCGAGTAGGAGTCGATCTAGGCTCCGAACGAAGTAAATCCTCTTGTTCTTTCTGTGTGTTTTTCATTTACTTTCCGCTGCATTTAAATTACTCGAACGATTTCCGAAAACGTGAAAGAGTCACGAGCGCTATTCACCCCCCCCCCTCTAGCGCTTTCGATCCAACACTCTCAACGTCGCCACCGTCAAACCTGGACTCAATGGAGGTGTACCAGAGCTCAGGGACGGTGGCGGGGGTAGTGAGGAGCTCACCATCGGAAAAACAAAAAGATTGAAGAAGTGGGACGAAAAGATCTGATGAAAAGGGGATGGAGCTTACTGAAAGATCGCCGGAGAGACAGAAGGGACGAAAGGTCGTCGGAGAACTTGAGGACGAAGGTGCGCGAAGTAAGGGAGAAGGTTGTTAGGATCTCTTCGTACTCGGCTAGAGAGGGGGGGTGTGAATAGCCGCCCCAAATCGCTCATTTCTTCCTACAATTCGTTAGCGCAGCGGAAAAATAAACTAGAAACGAAAGGAAGAATATCAAACCTTAACACAGCGATGTACGAGGTTCGGAGATGATACTCCTACTCCTCGGCGTGTCCGTAAGGTGGACGAACCCAATCAATCCGTCGGTGGATGAGTCCCCGGAAAACCGGCTAATAAAAACTCCTTCTGGGTGTTGGTGCGGTTAGCACTAACGGTCTAACTCAGGTTTTGATGAATGACAAATCAGGTTAAGTTAGGTTTGTTGTTGTCTGAGACTTTTATCAAGTGTGCAGGAAAAGTCCAGCTAGGTCGACGGGCTGACCGGATAGCTGGCGAGAAGTCCAAGCGGGTCGACGGGCTGACCGGACGCTTGGCGAGAAGTCCAGCTAGGTCGACGGGCTGACCGGATAGCTGGCGAGAAGTCCAGCTAGGTCGACGGGCTGACCGGATAGCTGGCGAGAAGTCCAAGCGGGTCGACGGGCTGACCGGACGCTTGGCGAGAAGTCCAGACGGGTCGACGTCTGGCAGGTAAGTGAGGTAAGTCACGGAGGGGAGTGACTGTGAGGACGCGTTCCGGGAAGGGACATTAGGCGTCGATCCGGCTTAGATCCATTTCGGATATCTAAGTCGAGATCGTGACTAGATTCCGGTCTCGGAAAGACGGAATCTAAGTCATACTTTTCTCGTCTATAAAACTGTGCTAACATTCTTTTGCTGCAGGGTACATTTGCCTCGGACTAACCTTTTCTTGCAGGAGAAGGACTTTCCGGAGAAGAGGCCGAGCGCCCGGAAGGGATCCAGGCGCCCGGAAGGCAAATTCCATCCAGCAGAGTCGTCGCCACGTGGAGCATCATGGTTTGTGCAGCTACGTCACATTCCAGGCGCCCGGAAGGGATCCCGTATAAAAGAAGCCTCGTGAGCTTCAGAATAAATCATCGACTGAGAACTTTCGATTGCTGGTCCCGCTGCTCTACGTTCCTGCGACGCTAACAAAGCTCCGACAAAGTGCTTCTTCGTTTTTGGTTAATTTTCTTGTCGGTATTACTTTGTTTCATTAAGCATTTCCTGTATTCATTTTGTAATTATTATCGAATTGCTAGTGATTGCCCAACGAAAGTGGTCAAGGACCACAGGCCTTGAGTAGGAGTCGTCACGGGCTCCGAACAAAAAAACAACTGTGTCTACTTTACTTTTCCTTGCGCTAATACTCTATATTTTCGAATCGATATTCACCCCCTCTATCAAACCTATCGGTCTTACAAGTGGTATCGGAGCGGTATCGCTTCGATTTGGTGCAACCACCAATCGAGGGTGAAATATTTTCTAACTCCAAACTGATATTATTATCGTTTTGGAAGATTTTTCGTTACACTTAGAGTTTCTATTTTTCCCCGATTACTAATCCAAGCGAAGTCTTGGAATTTCTAGTTAATTTAAGTGTGGAGGATAAGATGTCTCAACAAGAAGGCTTCAGCACATCGTCCTCCCTATTCAACGGGATGATTTTTCGTCTTGGAAGAGAAGAATGGAGGTCTACATGAAGACAGACTACGACCAATGGATGAGCGTCACAAAGGCTTATAAAATTCCAGTAGACAACTCCGGAAAATAATAGACCCTGAAGAATGGACAAATGATTTAAAGAAAAAGGCATCAATTGAAAACAAAGCCATCAACACTCTACACTGCGGACTAACACGAGAAGAACTGAACCAGGTCGGACCGCATGAAAACGCTAAGGAGCTGGGATAAACTGATCGAGCTGCACGAAGGAACAAGCGACGCGAAGGTAACAAAAAGAGATTTGCTGTTAAATAAAATTTTTAATATAAAAATGCAGGAAGGAGAAACGGCAAGTCGACTCCACGCGAGGATCAAAGATATCCTCAATGGTCTCCACGCGATAGGACACCAAATGGAGAACCGAGACTTAATAAGGTACGCGTTAAATGCTTTTCCACGAAATAATTTGTGGGCATCAATTGTAGATGCCTACAAAATTTCAAAAAATTTATCTAAATTAAAATTGGATGAACTCTTTTGTGAATTAGAACTTCATGAGCAAACTAACGCCGGGGTCGAGAAAGGTGTAGCTTTAATTGCAGGTTCCTCTAAAGAAAAGAAAAACAAACCCGAATCTGAAGAAGACTCCGATCAAGACTCTGAAGACGAAGAACACCTGGTGAACCTGGTAAGGAAAATGTTCACCAGGAAAAAGAGAAACTTCAGCAAACAGGATCTTCAGAAGATCAGTTCGCCAGCCGACTCAAGAAATGTCACATGTTTTGGATGTAACAAAAAGGGGCACTACAAGAACGAATGCCCAAGATTGAAACTTGACAAAACAAAGTCAACAAAGAAGAAAGCCCTCAAAGCAACATGGGACGATTCCTCCTCAGACGAATCGGAGGAGAAAAGCAACCAAAGTCACCTCGCGCTGATGGCTCGCGAAGCTGAAACGGAAGACGAATCAGAGGAATCGGAAGACGGGTCCGAACCCGAATCGAGCCACGAGTCCGCACTCGTTTCCGAAGGTTCCGAAGAGGTATACCGAAACTTAAATCATAAATTCTTTAGAATTATCTCGTGTTTAAATAAAAATTAGTTAAATTGGAAAATGAAAATAAATCGCTTCTTGAGGAAAATCAAAACCTCGAGGAACAATTAAAAAATTCGAATTCAACTCAAGACCGAACACTTGAGGAGGAGAATTTATCATTAAAAAGTGAAATTAATAAGTTAAAAGAATTGTTGGAAAAATTCACAACAAGATCTAAAAATTTAGATTTAATTCTAAATAACCAAAAGGCATGCTATAATAAAACCGGGCTTGGATATAAGTCAAAATCAAACAAAACCTTTAAATCATTATTAACCCAACACAAAGCAACTAAACAAGCTTGGGTCCCGAAAGCGTGCTTAACCACGCAAGTAGGACTTAATCAATTCTATATACCTAAAGATAAAATACATTATATAAACTTGAATAAATCAGATCAAAAACTAAAAAATAAATTTAACTTAAAATCAAAATTCAAAACTCAACAAAATTTAGACTATCACCAAGTTGATTATAACTATAAAAGAATCGACACAAACCCAAAAGCTAAATTAATGGCCAATAATTCGGGAGGCTCGGAATAGTGGCACCTCAAAACTAACATGCAAGCAGGTAACCCAAAACAAACTAACGGCAGTGTCGGGATTAGTTAAAAAGAGAGGTTAACTTGACTCATGGTACTGGTGAAGTTTTGGATGATAGTACGTTAGGAAGCTTGGGCATCGCATGTCTAGAAAGATATGGCTTCGATCGTGCATTTGGCCAAGTGGAACTGACCGACCCTTAAACGATCCTAACCAGTTAGACCAAGATTTAGTACTAAGTTCCGTGGATAGGACTATTCGGAAAACTTCGAAAGGTTGGTTACTTCTAATGATGTCCCTGTGACTCACCAAGCTTAGAAGTTTATCCGAAGAATGCCTATTTGTGGAAACCAAAACTAAATCTGAATCTAACACAAGTTAAACCAAAAGTCTGTAATCAAACCAATTTCATCTCACAAAATCATAAGATTCCCTGATTGATAATATAGATCGGGTGAGATGAATTAGGCTTATTTTAATTTTAAACTTAAAAATTAATTTCAAAAATTTTAATTTTAAAACTTAAAAATTATTTTCAAAATTCTTAAACTTAAAAATTAATTTCAAAAATTTTAATTTTAAAACTTAAAAATTATTTTCAAAATTCTTAAACTTAAAAATTAATTTCAAAAATTTTAATTTTAAAACTTAAAAATTATTTTCAAAATTCTTAAACTTAAAAATTAATTTTAATTTTAAAACTTAAAAATTATTTTCAAAATTCTTAAACTTAAAAATTAATTTCAAAAATTTTAATTTTAAACTTAATTTCAAAAATTGTAATTTTTAAACTTAAAAATTAATTTCAAAATTTTAATTTTAAACTTAAAAATTATTTTCAAAATTTTAAACTTAAAAATTAATTTCAAACTTAATTAATTTTAAAGAAACTTAAATTAATCCAAAAAAAAAAAAAGTCGAAAACCAGTGGTGGGCCGGGCGCCCGGAAAGAGTCCGGGCGCCCGGAATGCCCTATAAATAAGGGGCAGCTGGCGCCCCCAACCTCTGCCCCACTCATTCTCACTTTTGCCAATGTTCACTTTGAACCTCAGTGCGAAAGTACTCTAAATTTAAATTTTCGTGCGGTGAAGACGCTGTTGCGATTCAACCGAGGTCGTCAAATCTATATTTTTCTCGATGGCTCCTCGGTAAAATATTCTTCCCCTCTCTAAAATATTTTTTTTGTTTTGTTGTTGTCTTCTAAATTTTTTAATATATATTCTTTATATACAGTAAGAAACGAACAAATACTGGTGCTGGACCCTCCAATGCTAGTGCAGACCCTAGGTTTCCCACAGACGAACTTAGGATTAAATTTGAGTCCACCATCTATAAGGCCATTAGGACTACCTGCATAGATAGAGCGTTCTTCCTAAGGTCATGTCCCCCTGCCTTAGAGGTTATAGGCCACTACAATTTAAGGAACCTTGTAGAGTGTACCAGTCCAATAAACATAAGTCTATGTGCCGAATTTTGCAATAACTTAGTAAAAGTAGATGACTTCACCTATACCACTAGGGCAGCAGGCACTGATATAGTATTTTCCCCTACGACTATCAGAGAGTTTTTAGAATTGCGTCCTTCTACTTGCCCCTTTTTGTGCTATCCTCCGAAGGACCTACCGTTCGACGATCCCTACTCACATATTACTCTCGATACGATGTATTCGTATTTTTTTGAGGGAGAGAGAGATCCCACTGTGACACAGTTTAGGTCAAGAGAACTTAGAGTCCGGGACTACGCTCTTTATAGGGTTGTAGTTCTTTGCATTTTACCACTGACTACTCGGGACATCGCTGTAATGCGCCCATTCCATTCATTCTTACTTTATGCCCTGATTCATAGGTTAGAAATTGACATTAGCCTACATATCTTCTCCACCATCATTTACTCAGCCGGATTCGTGACTGACAGTCGAGTCCATATGCCATTTGGTCACATTCTGACAGCCTATATGTCCTCGTTGCACATTGATGTCACTAGAGGAGATGTTGCCCATATGACCGAGTTCGATGTTATATCCTCTCGGAACTTTTCCCTAGCCGGCATCCAGGTAGATAGAGATGACGGGACTATGACTTGGCGGAGGGGGGCACAGCACCAGCCCGATCCAGACGCACAGATGGACGAGTTCATGCTCGCACTATTTCCGGAGGAAGCCGCACCGGCTCCACCACCACCCCCACCACGACGCGCTCCCCGCACACTAGCCGACCGTATGACCGGACTAGAGAGAGCCATGGCGAGTCTCCAGCAGGAGAACTCCGATTTTCATCGGGACATACGGCGAGAGGTTGCCGAGTTGCGAGCTGCCGGGGACACCCGCCACACTGAGCTGATGACACTTCTTCGATCCTTGGGATCTGGACCACCCCCTTCATCATCTCAGTAGCTTTAGTGATGACCTACTTCTGTAGCTACGCTATTTGTAAAATATTTTGGATTTATCTAGTGACATTTCAAACTTACATTGAATATGTTCTTGCTCAATAGACTAGGAAATTTCAGAAATCCTTTCAAAAAATGATTTTATCAACTTATAGGCTAAACTTGTGTGCTTTCAAAATTTCCATTTTTAGACTTTCAAAAACAGTTTTGGCCTTAGACTAGGTTTACATCCTTAGAAAGCATGTACCCATAGGTTGAGTTCTTGATCATCTCACCAACACCCTAGGATTACCTTGCTTGTGTTTGACAAACATAGAAAGGGGTGAGATGCATAGGCAAATTGTCTGGACTTAAGATGCTTATTTCAGTGCATCAGCATAAGTCTGGACGTTAAATATAACTCAGATATTAATCAGATTAAGTTCATCAGTCAAGTCAAACACTGACTGATCATAATCAACTTAATCTGACTAACCAAGTGAAAACTACTATCTTCTGATAGTTAGTTAGTACCTAATTGGTTAGACAGCTGGTTGAAGATAGGTATCAAATTCAGGGGGAGAAATATAACTATTTAGTTTTACAAATTAAGTTTTAACCTTAATTTTGAAAATCAAAGTTTAATAATCTGTTTAAAATTGTGAAAATTTTAAACTCACAAAATTTGTTTAACCTTTCAAGTATTTTAAACCATGATTTTGAATCTAATATTTTTTAAACTTTGAAAAATTTGATTTTGAAAAACATATTTTAATACACCCTTGAAAACTAAAAGTAAAGATTTAAACTTAATCTTACTTAATTTGAAAGATAAATTGAGCTTTCTCAATATTAGTTTCCTTGATTTTGAAAATTGAATCTTAAACACCTAGTGTTGAAAAATAAATTTCAATTAGTTTTGAAAAATAGACCTTTCAAACTTAGTTTTGGAATTTCGGTTTTGAAAACTTATGCTTAAGTAGCATTTCAAAGTTAATCTGATCTTTTCTTGGATTTAAAAACTCAGTTATTTTTCAAAGTCTTATTGTTTTCAGTAATTCTCACTATGTTTGTTTACCCTCGGTTTTTGATGTATGCCAAAGGGGGAGGGTTAGGTTGGTTAAGTTAGAGCAACTTAATGCAAACTTAAAAACTAACTTAAACCTTAAAAATCATGCTTGATTCTTGCACTTAAAAACTAACTTAAACCTTAAAAATCATGCTTGATTCTTGCATATTTTTTTCACTAACTTAACCAGGTTGTCATTCCATCAAAAAGGGGGAGATTGTTGGTGCGGTTAGCACTAACGGTCTAACTCGAGTTTTGATGAATGACAAATCGGATTAAGTTAGGTCTTTGTCAAGACTTTTATCAAGTGTAAAGTCCGGCTAGGTCGACAGGCTCGGATAGGTGGCGAGAAGTCCAAGCGGGTCGACGCTGGCCGGACGCTTGGCGAGAAGTCCGGCTAGGTCGACAGGTGGCCGGATAGTGGCGAGAAGTCGGCTAGGTCGGGGTGGCCGGATGGTGGCGAGAAGTCAGCGGGTCGGGGTGGCCGGGACGCTTGGCGAGAAGTCAGACAGGTCGACGGGCTGACCGGATCGGCGGTAAGTGAGGTAAGTCACTAGGGGAGAGTGACGCGTTCCCGGGAAGGGACATTAGGCGTCGATCGGCTTAGATCCATTTCGGATATCTAAGTCGAGATCGTGACTAGATTCGGTCTCGGAAAGGCGGAATCTAAGTCATACTTTTCGTCTATAAACGTAACATTCTTTGTTGCAGGTACATTTGCCTCGGACTAACCTTTTCTTGCGGAGAAGGACTTTCAGGAGAAGAGGGGGGAGAGGATCCGGGCGCCGGAGGTCAGGGCGATCCGGGCGCCCGGAAGCAAATTCATCCAGCCGAGTCGTCGCCACGTGGAGCATCATGGTTTGTGCAGCTCGTCACATTCAGTGCCGGAAGGATCGGTGCCGGGACATATAAAAGAAGCCTCGGTGAAGCTTGAATAAATCATCGGTGAGAACTTTCATTGCTGGTCCATTGCTCTCGTTCTGCGCTAACAAAGCTCCGACAAAGTGCTTCTTCGTTTTTGGTTAATTTTCTTGTCGGTATTACTTTGTTTCATTAAGCATTTCCTGTATTCATTTTGTAATTATTATCGAATTGCTAGTGATTGCCCAACGAAAGTGGTCAAGGACCACGGGCCTTCGAGTAGGAGTCGTCACAGGCTCCGAACGAAGTAAAAAATAACTGTGTCTACTTTACTTTTCCGCTGCGCTAATACTCTATATTTTCGAATCGATATTCACCCCCCCCCCCTCTATCGAACCTATCGGTCTTACACTGGGTGGAGAAACCTCGCCACACTTGTTTGCAACAGCAAACAGGAGTACAAGTACAAAGAATAAGCAAGAAATACAATAAGAATACACAAGCACTCTACCAAACTTGCTTTCTCGTCGACTGGAGTCCGGATGAAGCAGCAGCTTCAAAAACCCTAACAGCAGCAGCTGTTCCAGTCGGGGAAGCTCACGCGAAGCTTTCGGAAGGAACTCAACAGAGCTCTTATCGCAGCCCACAAATCTTCAGCAGAAGAGTAGGGAAAAGAAAAGAAGAAGCAGCACCAAAGCCTTGATCTCCTTTTATAACCTGCGAACCTGCACAGTGAAAACAGAAGCCAGCGGAGAAGACGGAGCTACCCGTTGTGACTCAACGGTCGAATCGTGGACCGATCAGGCTCCACCGATCGGTCCGGGACCCCGATCGATGCGGGGACCGATCGGGCCTGGCTGATCGGTCCCTAGACCGATCAGATGCTCCGCAGTTGCCCAACTGCATTGGTTTCTGATCGATGCGTGGACCGATCGAGCTGATCGGTCCGGACCGATCCCACCTCTCTTGCGTCTCCGATCGGTCGTGGAGACCGATCGAACTTCATCTTGATCGGTCCCGAGCCGTCGGTAGCTCCTGAAGCGTACTTTGCCTTACATTTGTTATCGATCGGTCACGGATCGATCGGATACACAACGTATCATTGGATCGATCACCGATCCGAGCTTGGATTTTGCCCAAACCAAGTCCCAAACATTCAAACCAATATCCGGTCAACCTTGACCTATTGGTACATCATGCTTAGCATCGCTCCCTTGACCTGCTAAGACTCCTCACCAAGTGTCGGTCAATCCCTTTGACCCACTTGGACTTTTCTCTTCGTGTCAAGTATCGGTCACTCCTTGACCTACTTGACCTTCTCAACACGGATGTCCGATCATCCTTGATCCATCTGGATTTTCCCCGCTTCACTCACCGGGACTTTCACCTATCTTCACTCACTAGGGTTTCACTTGCCTAGCATCGATTAGGACTTTCTCCTTTGCTGGCTTTACTCACGGGACTTTCCAGCGCCTAACATCCAGTTAGGACTTTCCCCTTGCCTTACCTCACGGTTTCCAACTGCCTAACATCCCGTTAGGACTTTCCCCTTTGCACGGCTTCACTCACGGGACTTTCAAGCGCCTAACATCCGTTAGGACTTTCTCCTTTACTGGCTTCACTCACGGGACTTTCCACCTGCCTAACATCCAGTTAGGACTTTCCCGTGCAAGTCTCCATACTTGGACTTTCCGCGTGCCTGCTTTGACTTTTCCCATGCCAAGTCTCCGTGCTTGGACTTTTCCATGCCAAGTCTCCATACTTGGACTTTTCACCAATCGGTCAACTCGGGTCAACTAGGTCAACCTTGACCTAAGGTTGCAACAATCTCCCAAACACCTATTCTTGTCAAACATCAAGAATACAACTCTCTTCTCGTCAAACATCGACATGCAACTCAACTAGGTCAACCTTGACCTAAGGTTGCACCGACAATCTTCCCAAGTCAAACATCAAAATACAACTCGAGTCAAGTCACCTCGAGTCGGGTCATTGAGGTCAACCTTGACCTAAGGTTGCACCAACAATCTCCCCTTTTTATGTTTGACAAAACCCATAATCAAGTTAGGTTAACGATAACCTAACTTAGGTTTTCAACCATCTTCCAATGTCCAATGTTCTTTCCTTGAACATTCTCGGATATTCCCCTTAGGTTAACCCGATAACCTAACTTGGGTTCTCCAATAATTCTCCCCTTTTGACACATCAAAAGAATTCCAATGTTCTTCCTCGAACATTCCTTGACATTCTTCCCTAGCTTAGGTTAACCCGATAACCTAACTTGGGTTCTCAATAATTCTCCAATGAACACTCTCCTTTTGACACACATCAAAAAAAAAGGAGAGTATCAAGGTCAAAGTTTCTTCCTAATGAAAGTCCCATACCTTTCATTGAAACTCTTAATTTCCCCTTGATACTAAACTCAACAATCAACTTAGTGATAATCCCATATCACTAATCCTCAAAAGTCTTAAGGAGTAAAACTCCCCTAAGAGTCAACTCCCTTGACAATTAGGTAAAACTCCCCTAAGGTTAACTCCCCTTGACCATTGCACCAACAATGTCCTTGTGAGTTCCAAACCTTTAGAAATCCAAAAACCCAACTTCCGGCTGAAATTTCAGACCACGGCTGAAAATCGAAGCGCATGCGCTCGATCGGTCCCGGACCGATCGGAGACCCATGGATCGGTCCCGGACCGATCGAGGCCATCACCGGATCGCACCAAGGTCTCGGTTCTTCTTGGATCGGTCTGCGGACCGATCCATGCCTTCATGGATCGGTCCGAGACCGATCGGGACTTCTGGATCGGTCCCGGACCGATCCGCTCCATGCTGATCGGTCTAAATTTCCTTTCGAAATTCAGAAACTCCTAGAAAATTCCAGAAAATTCGAAAAATTGTGAAATTTTGAGGATACATTCCTCATAACATATACTATCATGGAAAAATAGTTTTCTGTGAAAATAAGTTCCATTTTCAAATCTTTATACAAAGTTCAAAAACTTTGAAATAGTTCAAGTTTACCTCAACTTTGTATCAATTTGCTCAATGATGAATGCTATCACTAGAAAAGCTTCATCAAGGTTTTTCAAATCAATTTTGAAATGATTTTAAACCCTTTAATTTGGGACCACAATCTTTGGGCTATATGTACATGACTTGTACATAAGCTTTCCCTATGATCCCCAATTTCTTGAATTAGGCTCATCTAGGTACAAGAACTATGCACCTTGATCCTAACTCATCATCCTAATATCTCACACACATCTAAAGTGTATCAAACACATCCAAGTCAATTTTGATGTGAGATATGGGTTTAGGTCATCTTAGGCTAAGTTCTCATGCATTTTCTAAATAACAATTTGATCTCAATATCAAATTGTGTTTGTCCTCAAATCAATTTCATTGATTATAATGCAAGAGATGATGACATGACATAAAATGATATCATAAGTAAAAACATGTGCCAATGTCATGATGTCATGGCATAAAGTTTGAAAACTTAAATAAAGCATGACATATAAATAACCTAATCATTATCATGACATTTCAAATGATTATAAATTAAATATGATGTCATGACATGGCATATGGCAAACAATCATGGTAAGTTAGCACAAATGAAGTACCTAGATTACCTATCTAAGTATCCTTAATCACTTAGCTAATTTAACATCTAATCCTAGATTGCCCTTATATCCCTAAGAGAAACCAAAATCCCAATTATGGTATTTCTCTAGGTTTTCCTCAAATTGTGCCACTTAAGATTAAAAATGATATTTCCACCATCAGGCACATTTAGCTCTTCAAGGAGTAACTAGTAATTTTATTTCATTTTCAAAGGTTAACAAAACCTTGAAAATGCTCCTTGAGTGTCAATTTCCTCAAAGTTGGGTTAACTACCCTTCTAATTGGAGTTGACACTCTCTAACCCATCTATGGGATAGAGAAGATGCTCCTAGGAACCCAATATCTATGTGAGCTCATTGGGTTCACTAAATATTCACTAGGGATGACTTCCCTAGCAACCCTCATAATGACCCTCTTAGGCTTTGAAGCCTTGGTCATTTGGGACTCATCAAGATCAACTCTAGGGGTGACTCCCCTTGTGACCTTGGTGGTGGTCTTCCTAGCCCTAGGCTTTGTTCCATAATCGAATGGAACACTATGATAAGTGGGCTTGACCACTTGGGACTTAGGTTTGTGACCCAAACCTTTCTTGTCCTTGGACTTGGGTTTTTGACTCTTAAACCCTAGAGATGACTTCTCCATGTTTTTAAGAGCCTTTTCTAAATTATCAAGTCTTGACCTCAAGACTTGATTTTCCCTCTCTAATACCTCAAGTGTTAATTTGTCATTTTCTCTTGAGATATTCCTAGGCATGTGTCTAGTCTTCTTGGGATTTCTACCTAGGTTTTCCTTAGCCTTAGATGAGTTAATCCTAGAGTTGGCCTTCCTAGTATTATCCTTATCTAAGTTAACATGTTTAGCACCTAAACACATGTATTGATTTCTAAGGTTAACATGCTTATCATTCTTGACAATTGCAATAAGACTACTAGCATGTATCTTATTAAAAGTGCAAGAATGAACCTTAGAGGATACCTTAGGGTTTGCCTTCGCTCCCCCTTTACACGTGCTTGGTCTTTTGTCCTTGTGAGATTGCCTCCCCCTTGGACATTGACTCCTATAGTGTCCTCGTTGCTTGCATTGGAAGCACACCACGTGCTCCTTGCCCTTGCGTTTTGGGACTCCGACTTCCTTGATCTTTGGCGCCGGTGGAGTCTTCTTAGTCTTCTTTGGACATTTACTCTTGTAATGTCCAAATTCCCTACACTCAAAACACATTATATGCAATTTGCTAGAAACTAAATGGCTTGAGTTACCTAGAGGTGAGGATGGATGAACGCTCTCTCCTTCATCCCTTCCGGAGGTAGAAGCTTCTTCTTGCTCCGAACTTGAAGAAGAACTCTCCTCCTCTTCTTCTTTAGATGTTGAGTGTCCCTCAACTTCTAAATCCACATCTCCATGAAGTGAGCTACTTGGCTCACTTGACTCCTCTTCATGGCTTGAAGTGGAGTTCCCCTCATGGAACTTAGCCAAGTTGTTCCACAACTCCTTGGCATTGTTGTATCCACCTATCCTACACAAAACATCATTAGGTAAAGAAAATTCAAAAATCTTCAATACCTCATCGTTGACTAGGGATTGGTGGACTTGTTCCTTGGTCCACTCCTTCTTCTCTAGGGTTTCTCCTTTCTTGTCCGTCGGAGGCTTGAAACCTAATTGGACACAACTCCAATTCTCAAGATTAGTCATAAGAAAATATTTCATTCTTACCTTCCAAAACGCGAAGTCGTCGCGATCGTAGAAGGGTGGAATGGTGATGTCGTCTCCGAGTTGATCCATCTCTAGCTTGTGCTCCCTCGGGTGTTAATCCGTGAAGAGCGACCTCGCTCTGATACCACTTGTTAGGATCTCTTCGTACTCGGCTAGAGAGGGGGGTGTGAATAGCCGCCCCAAATCGCTCGTTTCTTCCTACAATTCGTTAGCGCAGCGGAAAAATAAACTAGAAACGAAAGGAAGAATATCAAACCTTAACACAGCGATGTACGAGGTTCGGAGATGATGCTCCTACTCCTCGGCGTGTCCGTAAGGTGGACGAACCCAATCAATCCGTCGGTGGATGAGTCCCCGGAAAACCGGCTAATAAAAACTCCTTCTGGGTGGAGAAACCTCGCCACACTTGTTTGCAACAGTAAACAGGAGTACAAGTACAAAGAATAAGCAAGAAATACAATAAGAATACACAAGCACTCTACCAAACTTGCTTTCTCGTCGACTGGAGTCCGGATGAAGCAGCAGCTTCAAAAACCCTAACAGCAGCAGCGAAGCTTTCGGAAGGAACTCAACAGAGCTCTTATCACAGCCCACAAATCTTCAGCAGAAGAGTAGGGAAAAGAAAAGAAGAAGTAGCACCAAAGCCTTGATCTCCTTTTATAACCTGCGAACCTGCACAGTGAAAACAGAAGCCAGCGGAGAAGACGGAGCGACCCGTTGTGACTCAACGGTCGAATCGTGGACCGATCGAGCTCCACGATCGGTCCGGGACCTTCGATCGATGCGGGGACCGATCGAGCCACTGGCTGATCGGTCCCTGAACCGATCAGATTCTCTGAAGTTGCCCAACTTTACATTCGTTTCTGATCGGTGCGTGGACCGATCGAGACAACTGGATCGGTCCGGGACCGATCCCACCTCTCATTGCGTCTCGATCGGTCGTGGAGACCGATCAGACTTCATCTGATCGGTCCCGACCGATCGGTAAGCTCTGAAGCTGCGCTTTGCCTTACATTTGTTATCGATCGGTCACCGGATCGATCGGATACCTAACGTATCTGATCGGTCTGCAGACCGATCCGAAAGATTTTGCCCAAACCAAGTCCCAAACCTTCAAACCAATATCCGGTCAACCTTGACCTATTGGTACATCATGCTTAGCATCCGGTCACTCCTTGACCTGCTAAGACTCCACCAAGTGTCCGGTCAATCCCTTTGACCCACTTGGACTTTTCTCTTCGTGTCAAGTATCCGGTCACTCCCTTGACCTACTTGACCTTCTCAACACCGGATGTCGATCATCCTTGATCCATCTGGATTTTCCCTGCCGGCTTCACTCACGGGACTTTCACCTAGCTTCACTCACTAGGGTTTCACCTGCCTAGCATCCGATTAGGACTTTCTCCTTGCTGGCTTTACTCACGGGACTTTCCAACTACCTAACATCCAGTTAGGACTTTCTCCTATCTGCTTTACTCACGGGACTTTCCAACTGCCTAACATCCAGTTAGGACTTTCCCCTGCCTGGCTTCACTCACCATGACTTTCATGCCTAACATCCAGTTAGGACTTTCCCCTGCTTGGCTTCACTCACGGGACTTTCCAACTGCTAACATCCAGTTAGGACTTTCTCCTTGCTTCACTCACGGGACTTTCCATCTGCTAACATCCAGTTAGGACTTTTCCCGTGCCAAGTCTCCATACTTGGACTTTCCGCGTGCCAAGCTACCTGCTTGGACTTTCCCCCATGCCAAGTCTCCGTACTTGGACTTTTCCAGTGCTAAGTCTCCATACTTGGACTTTTCACGAATCAGGTCAACCAGGTCAACCTTGACCTAAGGTTGCACCTACAATCTCCCAAACACCTATTCTTGTCAAACATCAAGAATACAACTCTCTTCTCGTCAAACATCGACATGCAACTCAACTAGGTCAACCTCGACCTAAGGTTGCACCGACAATCTTCCCAAGTCAAACATCAAAATACAACTCGAGTCAAGTCACCTCGAGTCGGGTCAACCAGGTCAACCTTGACCTAAGGTTGCACCAACAAAGGTGACGCACGCAAGGTTTATAAACCTCACGGTTAATCGCCCTGAGCCGCCCGATTCAGGGTTGCGAAAAACTAGGAGAAGATCCAGCCGTTGAATTTAAAAAGACGTTTGTCACGTCGTCAGTGGATATCCGCCTGTCACGTCAAACGTGCAGCGGTAGAAAGAAGGACACATGGCGCTCCACCACTGGGCTGCATTAATGAGGCTTAGTTAAAATGCATGGTCGCGTGCTCAGTCATAATGATCAGAGATTTGCATGGTCTTCAAGAAATCTGGATGACGTCAAAGCGATCACCCGAGGAGTGCAAGAAAAGGATTTTTCACCAAATGTGGTTGCTCATCACCCGAGCGACACGAGAATGCGATTACCACATAGCTGAATGGCCTTAATACAGTCACTCCGCACGAATTAGGCCGAGCAGCATTTTATATATCCGGTCGGGCCTTGCGAGGCCGAACGGAAAAAGCGGATAAATCATCGAAGACTACTGGTCCAGTCAGTCGGACTTACAGCATCTTTTGACTAGATTTGAGGGGAGGGGGCTTGTGATATGTCAATGGAGGGAAGTCTATCTAGCACGAGGTCAATTGCTGGGGTGGAGGTCAAAGTCAAGGTGGTCAATGCTCGGATGTCAAAGGGCCAAACGGAGGACAATTGCAATGGTCGGTCGGGTTGTTAGGTCCTGATCGAAAGGATACAGGTCCGAGCTGATCCCCACTCAGGCTTGGGTTGATAAGCGAGGCAGCTGACTCTTGATACAGAGTGGCAGGATGCAGCGGAGTCCCGACCAAGCGGCTACCCCGCTCGGCCAAGCAACGAGACCTGGCCAACGACACAACGGAGTCCCGACCGAGCGGCTACTCTGCTCGGTCCAACAACGGGACCTGGTTATGGACGGAGCGGTCCCGACTGAGTGGCTACCCCGCTCGGCCAAGCAACAGGACCACTGTAGTATCTCTCGACATCCTTTTGGGAGATAGTACCGCTGACACAAGGTATGGTCGACAGGCGGATCGTACAGCTGAAGCATCTATTGTCGCGTCAGAGATATGCATGCCCTGTTAATGTATGATGTTAATAATACTTTCTTGATAAGGTTTTTTCATGGGAGAAGGGATCCTTTGGTTCGCAAATACTGGACCATCCCCTGGTCCAACATTTGCATTGGTGGGAGGCAATGTCCCCCACCTGTTTAACATGTGGGGGTCATTGCCTCCCACCAATCCACCTTTCCTGGTCTAGGAGCGAAGCAGGAAAGGTGGTCCAGAGGATCCCATTCTCTGTCATGGGACATTTGGGAGAGCGTGTTCATGCCTCGAGAAGCGCACAAACTGCCCACTAGGGCTCTATATAAAGGGGGTCCTTCACCGATGGAGGTATGTTTTACTATTGGATTCTACTGTTGCTATAGTTGCTCTGCTTTTCTATACTTTTCGGTTACTAACTTGAGCGTCGGAGGGCTAACGCCGGGGACCCCTTTCCTGACTCGGTATTGACGCTATTTGTTTTACAAAACGGAGCAGAGTCCATGTCTGATCAGTGAAACTGTCATCTCTCATCTTACCAACTTCACAGTTTCGAATAGCATTTAAGTGTAGAGAGAGGTGTTATCCTATATAACTTTAGCTCAAAGTTAATTTTTTTTTTAATATGCAATTGTTGACTCGATCAACCTTAAATTGCCAAACTAAATTTCACGATTAGCTGGAGGAGTTTTTTTATATGCAACTCCCGATTAACCCTAAATTCTCAAATCAAATTCTGTAATCAGCCTGAGTAAATTATAATTTCTAATTCCGTCATGCCCCTATTGACAAAAACGTTATGCACCAGACAATCTTTTATTCAACTCATTGGCTTCATCTAATTCGCTCATTTGATTAGTATATATAATGCATCTTAAGTATTTTATTTGTTTAAAATATGTATATTTTAATTTTTAAAATGGGTGAAAATGATTGAAAACCTAGAATTTAATCGTGAAATTTTATTTGACTTTTTCACATTTTTTTCAAAACAAATTTGGAAAAAACAATATTAAAACGCAATTCGAAAAATTGAAAATTAAAAAAAAAACAAAAGGAATATGCTATGAATATGAATAATAGAAACCGAAACTTGGTTCTCCATTATTCTTGGACCCAAATAATTGATAGTGTGGAGCTAGCTAGTGACTCTCATTAATTCTTGGAAATTAAATTGGTGGAATATAATTGGCCATTCATTTAACACCACATGGATCTTACTATAATTTCTAAGTAATTGACGTAGCATATGATATCGCCCATATAATAGAATGTGATGATGTGGTTGAATGTCTCTCTCCATAAAATCTAAATCGCTAAGATATGCTATCTCATAATAGACATGGAAATATATATATTATGATAGGCTTCAATTAAAACCTAAAGTTCAGTTCACTTTGGATTATCTCTGTTTGCATTTGTTTTTCATGATAACTAATTATACCACAAAAAGTGTGGTATTTATATATTCTCACATTATATAAACCATATTAGTTGTTTTTGTCTTTATTTATAAGTTTATATTACTATATTCTAGAGAGAGACACATGCATGTTTGAGGTAATCACATGTTTATATGAATTACTAATTAAGTGCTGAGTTAATCAAGTGTGAGTTATTGAATAATCTTTCTCTAATGAAGTCTTTCTTGCACACTAAATATTTAATTCGTGAAGCTATCCATCTCCATTCCAATTTCATAGTGTTACTCTTCAGCTAGCCATCAATAACATGCTTTAATGTACGAAGGAGACACTAGCGTAAGTGAATTGAGAAGCCTAATTGATTAATTTATTGTGTATCATTATTAAACACTTAGCCATTAATTACCAAGCGAAGCCCAAATTTAATTTGTAGTTGCAATGATTCAATTTTAGGACAAACACAAACCTCATGAATCATGAATCTTCAAAACAAGTGATAACATTTATTAATATCTGTCAAACACGCGAATAAAAAATAATAATAATTGATCTTGTTGATTATAAGAAAATTATTTTTTTTCATATTTTATAATGTGATGTAATCATTATATATATATTTGTTCCTTTGGGGACATTTATATTGACTTTTCAAGCCTTAAATTCTAAAAATTTAGTTTCATTTTTTTTTACTCGTGTGTTAAGTTAATTTACACGTGGTGTGCCAATTGAATGGTCAACATATTATTTCTATATTAATTTGTATAATCCTTGAATTATATATTACCATAAGAATCACCATCAAGCCCATGGAGGAGGAGTTCAAGTTGCATAAGTATTTCTAAGTGGGTTAAAAGAAAATATCATTATAAATTTATTAATAAAAACTTATTTTAACCCTACCAACCTACCACCCAAAAAATATATTTTAGTGATAAAACACTAAAAAATTAAAATAATCAAAATTCGAATCAAAATAGAAATAAATATTCTAAAAATTAATTATTATTTTTAGTTTACATCCCGTATCAAACGTAACTTAAATCAATTAATATTAAAAATGATTAATTAATTTAGTTTTACAAAAAAAATTTTATCGACCATCAAAATAAATTGAAAAATACTTATAGTAGATGATCCATCAGTTTAACGTTCTTAGATTAATTAGTTCTTAGATTAATTAATCATTAAGAAGAATCCATCCATTAATTCATTAAAACTAGGACTTATTCTGAGATGTCTAAAAAATTAAGTAGGTGTGCATGTAATTGTACCATTGCTCGGGAGACCAAATAAACAAAATTATAAATAAACCCTTAATATAAAACTTTGTATAGATATATAGATATCAAGATATGCGCGCACGTGCGGCCACCCAAATATCTATGAAAGTCACGCATGGAAGTCAAACAGCATAACAAAGCTAGAGCTGTTAAATGAGTTGATCAGCTATGGGGTGGGCTGATCATTTGGTGGGGTAAGATAAGTTGATCCGTCTTAGCGGATTGAAAAATTCCTAATCTAATTCAACTCAAAGCCGATTGTGGAAAAAATAAAAAACTATATATATAAAAAATTAAAATCTAGCTAATCTAAATCCAACTAAATATGCTACAATCTTATCATTGGATTTGAAAATTTAATTATACTGGTTATCTGATTTTATAGGCGGATTGGTTTCAGAAAATAAAAATTGGCCAAACATTTGCTACTTTACTTTAGCTTTCTATTCTTAATATTGACTCACGCTATAATTTGTATTTGTTAAATTAGTTGCCAACTTGAACTATTTTTACATGATTTCCTTAATTTATGTACTGTTTAATTTGTTTATGCCTTATAAATCATAATTTCAAGGTAACCTGTCTATATTTTTTTTTATTTCCTCAATTTATTGGTCAACCCAAGCTCATCACGTTGGAACCCACCTTCAAATGGATTCATAAAATTTCAATCTAATCCGTTTAAATTATTTAATAGAGTGGATCAATCTGATGGATCCAACTTAAATTGGCGACACTAAACAGGGATATATATATATATATATATATATATACACTACGATTTGTCCGGACTTACTCGGAACGCTTGGAATTGATTTAGGCGCCCATGCAGACACTCGCCCAGGCACCTCGAATGAATCCAGACACTTGGATTCATTCCAGTAAGTTTTTTTATTTTTTATCTTATTTTGAAGTATATTATATATATTTAGGATGTAAGATTTTAATATTTAAGAGTTGGGTTATAATGGGTTTAAACTAATAAAATTTTTCTTCTAGGATTCTTGTTTGCCTCTCGTGTTATAGTGTTCAAGATTAAAAATTTTAGAAGTTCACGAGATATATTATATGTATTTATAGGATTTAAGATTTTAGGATTTAAGGGTTAAGTTATAATAAGTTTACGCTAATAAGATTTTCTCTGTAGGGTTCAGACTTCTCTCTTGAGTTAAAGTGTTATATATATATATATATATTACATACAGATTTGATATGCTGAGCGACACTTTGTGCGCGACTGTGAGCGAAATCCGACGTGGGTTATCTGACGCGACCAAAATCTAATTTTTTTAATCTCTCTCTCATCTGCATGCAACAACTTTTCTCTCTCATTTGCATGCAACAACTATAAAATTTTCATTTCTCTCTCATCTGATTGCATGCAACAATCACTGTGATGCTAATTTTTAAAGGTGATGTAGCTGTTACAACATTGTAGTAGCTACTACACAATAGCTGCTACACGTTATAACAACTTCTGTATAGTAGTTATTATGTTGTAGTAGCTACTGCACTGTTGGGGCAGCTACTGTACCGCTGGGGCAGCTACTACACCGTTGTAGCAGGTACAACGTTGTATCATCATTACCATAATAATTTTTTTGCATGTAGTAATAGGAGAGAGAAGATAAAATTTCATAGATTTTAGCCGCGTCGGATTTCACGCACGATCACGCACAAAGCGTCGCTTAGCATATCAACTCTCTCTCTCTCTCTCTCTCTCTCTCTATATATATATATATATATATATATTTCTAAATTATTTTTTTACTACCTTAAAAAAGCAAATTCAAATACATGTTGTATCTAAAAACCTCCACCTCATGAGATTCAATGTGAAGATTTGTGAATCATGTTCACAATTGATTTTAGCATATATTAGTCATTTTTGTCGTAGCTTAATTGGTCCCAACACATTCTTCGTGAAAATGAAATCGATATAATTTTTGAGGAGTTTAATTAACACTCTGACTACTATCGTAAAATCAACCTAACTTTTTGACTAAATTGTGGTTAACGATTTAGAGGATAAACCAACGCTATTAATGGAGATTGTGTAAGATTAGATGAAGTTTAGGGGTAAAATGAAACTTTCCATGAGGTTCAAAAGAAGTTTCATGAGAAAACGTTTCGTTAGTTTTAATATTCAATTTTGGTATTTGTTGGGCTAGGTATGGAACCTTTTTTTTTTTTTAAAAAGGACGACCTTAATTTTTTGTAAACAAAATAAAAAGCACCCCTCTAAAAGATTGACAAATATTAATGGAAATTTAAATGTGAGGTTATATTTTGTAAATACAAATAAGCTAAGGGGGGTAACAGGAAAACCCTAGGGTAGTTATTTTATTTGTTTTGGAAATTAATTTCGTAACATCGCGGACTTCAACAGAGAACTATAAAGGCGGCGGTTTGGAGGGCGTAGATTTTCGATTCGGCTTCGCTCTGGTTCTCAATCTCGCTCTCTTCTGCCGATCTCTTCCTTCTCGAAGCTTAAAGTCATCTTGATCGTGTATTCATTCGGCTCATTGTTGATATCTGCGTCGATCTTCGTGCGCTTGCAAATGTGAGATTTTATCCGCAATTTCTCTGTGTTCATGTTTTAGTTCGATATAGAAACGAAATCTGCTTTTTTTTTCATGCTTCTGGTGAGATAGGAAATTTCGATGCCGTACAGTTAGTAAAAGCCTTTTTTTTCTTGGTATTTTTTCCTTGTCCTGAGATTAGCTTTTAGGGGAAACTGCTAATATTTTTTCTCTTGTCCTGAAAGAAGGTTTTAGGAAAATCTGCTAATATTTTTCTCTTGTCGTGAAAGAAGGTTATAGAGAAACTGCTAGATTGTAGGATCTTTGTTTTTTTTTTCTTTTTTTTTTGTTTGGTCAGGAGATTATCGGTTCTTTGATTATTGACAAAATTACGTACTCTTGTGCTACGATGTTGAGGACTCACTCTTCGTGTGAGATTTTTGGGCACCGATCTGTTTCCCTGAACCCTTAAAGTTATTCTTCTTCTTCGTCTTCAAAATGAATGAAGCACTTCTTCATATTGTGTTACGATCCTAAAAACTGCCAAAATGAATCAATCCCGGATCCAGGATGTTCACTCTTTACTTTATTACAGTTCCTTCACGAGTATTATAATTGGAATAGTCTTGTTATTTCAAAAAAAAAACAGATTTACACATTTTCAAAAGAAAATAAAAGACTTTTTTGGTTCTTATATAATTTATATGCATGCATACATACATACATACATATATGTATTTGAATGTGAATTTTTATTAATGTTTACTTATAAACAAATCCTCTTTTTTACTATTAATATTTTCCGGAGCCCTTGAGCAAATGCATCTTTATGTAAAAATAGAACATCTTAGAGACTGTGCCTAATTTTTTGTGAGAAAGCTAAGGATTTTCAAGGATTCATTCATACATTATATTAGATATCGAGGAAAATCAATTTGGGTACGAGAGGGACTCATTTTTTGATGAAGAAATGGAAATATCACCATTTATTTCATTTTTGGTCTCAACTGTGTAGGATTGATATAAAGAAATTATCAAATTATTTTTATAATCTGTCTCTATAAAACGATGATGTATCTAACAGGTAAATAGCCAATAGAATTGCTGTTTGCCCACCTCTCTTCCCCTCCCTTATCTTTATTTCTCATCATCCTCTCACTCTTGGGATTTCCTCGCCGCTGCCAACTGCTGCATTGTTTTTCTAGCTGCCTCGCTCCTAGCCATATAGTTCTTTAGTTCATCCCTATATCATGGGAACATGCACATATCTGCTTCAGTTCATTCTTTGAAATTTCATTGCAAGTGAAGAGATAGAAAAATGTTATCTAACCAATCTTCTAAAAAATTTGTTCAATACCAAATGGAACTAATTTTAAGTAGTTGCTTTGAGATAAAATTCTGTTACTTCTGGTAAGCAAACTCAAGCTTTGAATCAATATAGTCAACTTAAATTGGATCAACATTTTTCCATATCTACCGATTCAAATATGAATATCTTATCATTTGTGGTAGTATGTTATGAGTTGCAAATTTCTCTTACTTTTTGACATTGAACTGGCCTATTTTTTGAATTCTTTTCCTTTTGAATCACATACTTTTTGTTATCATTTAAGTTACAACTGCTTTGATTAAGTTAGCCTCATACTTTCTTTCCAAAACTCAGAAAAATTGCTTCTTTTGTTTTTCATTCCTTGTAGCGTCTTGCTGAAAATTGGAAGATAAATATCAGGGAATGCTGAAAGATGTGCTTGAACGCTAGGAAGTTTTCATTTAACATTCACCCCAGTATTACTGCAGCTAAGCTTCCTTTGCTCCCCTTTGATGGTGCTAGATACCAAAGGAATCAGTCTGTGCTCTATGTCCACTGGCAAGTTGGAGTTAGTATTATTCAAAACATTCTTGTGTTAGATCACTATCTTGGGGATGATGGTTGAGATTGTCTGTGTTGAAATCTCATTTGACATTCTGTAATTTCGTAGCATTTCATAAAATGGAAAGAGGAAATAAAGGGAATGTGTTAATGAAGAAATATGAAGTCGGGAGATTACTAGGCAAAGGAACATTTGCCAAAGTCTACTATGCTAGGGATATTAAGACTTCTCAATATGTTGCCATTAAGGTAATTGACAAGGAGAAGGTTTTGAAAGTTGGGCTTATTGATCAAATTAAGCGGGAGATATCAGTGATGAGATTGGTGCGACATTCAAATGTCGTGGAGCTTTATGAGGTCATGGCCACCAAAACTAAGATATACATGGTCCTTGAATATGCCAAAGGTGGTGAGTTGTTTAGCAAAGTTGCCAAAGGCAGGCTCAAAGAAGATGCTGCTCGAAGATATTTTCAGCAACTACTTACCGCTGTAGATTTCTGTCATAGCAGAGGCGTCTGTCATCGAGATCTTAAACCAGAAAACCTGTTACTCGATGAGAACGGTAAGTTAAAAATTTCAGATTTTGGGTTGAGTGCACTTGCTGAGTCAAAGAAACAAGATGGCTTACTCCACACAACATGTGGTACTCCGGCATATGTTGCTCCAGAGGTGATACGTAGGAAAGGATATGATGGAGCCAAAGCAGATATTTGGTCTTGTGGGGTAATATTGTTTGTTCTTATGGCTGGTCGCCTCCCATTTCATGATTCAGACCTCATAGAGATGTATAAGAAAATTGGAAAATCAGAATATAGATGTCCTAATTGGTTCCCTTCAGATATGAGGAGGTTGCTGGCATGCATTCTTGATCCAAATCCTGCTACGAGGATTTCAGTTGAAAAGATAATGGAAAATCCTTGGTTCAGGAAAGGCCTTGATGGAGTAATTAGAAATGGCAAAGCAACACAAGAAGTCAATCAATCTGATGGCAATGCAGTTTTAAATTGCCCTAATATCAAGATGACTGATGATCAGGAGTTGGGGAAGCTCATGAACTTGAATGCTTTCGACATCATATCTCTTTCTGCTGGATTTGACCTTTCAGGTCTGTTTGAGAAGACGCCCGACAAGAGAGAAGCAAGATTCATATCAGCACAGCCGGCATCTGACATTATCTCCAAATTGGAGGAGGTCGCGGAGTACTTGAAGTTGAAAATACAGAAGAAAGGTCATGGATTGTTGCAAATGGAAGGAGCCAAATCAAGGAAGGGGG